>NC_080634.1:81551077-81866077 GCF_027579445.1 Ammospiza nelsoni
TAATGTCTCTTTCTCATTCTTTTGCTGTTTTACACTCAGTGTTCATAAGAATAATATGAAAGGTAAATTCAAAGGAACCTGAGTCTGAGGAGACTTTTGTAAGGCAAAGCTATTGTGTAATGGATGTGATCCCATCTCTGAGAAAATGCAGTAGCTAAGTCTTCTCTTAATCTCACAACTCAGTATGAGCTGCAGTTGATCACTAAACACTGGGAAGCACAGGGAACAGGGACAACTTTAACAAGAAACTTTAACTGTTTGTTACTTAACTCTTGTTATGCAGCAAATATGTGTTTTAGGACAAGCCGCCAATCTCTTCCTTCTTTCACTGTGCATCGTTTTACCCATATTTGTTCTTCTTCTTTGAAAGCAAAACCGACTATTCAACAGGCTTTCCCCATTTCCTTCCAAAGCAGCTTTCACATATGAAGACAAAGGGCTGTAAACCCATTCTCTGTTCTTTTCCATTCTCTCCTTCTCCAATGACAGGATAGAAAATGATGGACATCAAACCAGAAAGACAACCAAAACCTGACAGGTTTACAAGCTCTTAAATATTCTGTACCGTTTCCTGATTTATGCATTTTCATTCTTTCATAGAGATAGATGCCTACAGCACTGTTCCACTTAAAAATAAAAAGTCAGTGCCCATAGGATGGGACACCCAACAAACTGCTGCCTGCCATGAAATATCTGTCCAGAAAATATAATGCAAGAGCAAACTTGCCTGTCCTGAAATTATTAAATATAAACAAAAATCTTAAAAGTCTTTCTAGTATAGGAAATATTCATATATATATTTATGTATACATAAAATGCAAAAAGCAGTATTCACTTAAAATATTTTAGTTCATCTAGAGATCTAAAACATATTTCTTTTATTGTTCAACTTTCACTCATCTACATAATTGTTACTTCAAGTATCCATTATCAGAAGAAACTTGAAGTACAGAGGCTCACACCCAAACATCCAAAAACTGTATCTTGAATCAGTAAAAAAGATATTCCATTATGTCTCCTGTTCTAACTAAGCAATTAATGGGATATAAAATGTAAACCACTAAAAAGTATTTTTGTGGAATGGCATCACACCATCAACAAGTTGGAAAATGTGAAAAGTAACAAGTCAGACACTTTTGGGTATATGTTTATATGCTAAAACCCCAGAAATTTAATGTATCTCATTAGAAAGGAGATGATTACATGCAACTCCTAACACACTCAGCAGTGATGCTTGTTTTTTTTATGCATGGGTAACTCCAAGGTGGTTATATCTACATCCTGATAGTCAGATAAAATTCCTCTTTCAGCAGCAAACTTTTAGGGGTTGATTATGTACAAGATGAATACAGATGCCTGGAAAAACCCATAAAGGTACAAAAATCAGAGTGTTAGCAAAGGGTTATGGATTTTAATTTGCCTCAGTGTTACAATATGCATTGCAGAACCAAAAAAAAAAAAATAAAATTGAAGTAGTTATATCAAGTAGTTTTCATAACAAGAAACAAAGCATGATTTTTGTCCGGAGCTGCTGGCTACTGTGTTATAATCAATTCCACTACTTACTCAAGGTGCTAGACATCTGATAATTTCTTAAAAAATCAGTTGTATCAAGCCACTATGCAACTCACTGTCTATTATAGGATATTCCTATAGCCGTCCTGAGAAAGTCAGCACTTAGTGTTGTATGGACATAGCACATTTATTCTAGAGCAGCTTCAATCTGTTAATGAACTATCCTGGTGAATAATGAGATGAAAATATCCAACTTTTACCCTTTTAATCTACTCCTGAGGAAGGCAGACTGTAAAACATACCAGCTTCTTCAAAGAGGCTCAGATGTTTTGAATACATTTCCAAGAAAGCAGTGAGGTTTTACTTCAGATTACAGTTGCTTTTATGGCTGCTTGGAATTTATTGTACATCAACTATGTTCCTGAAAAATGGAGGATCTTCCTCTTTGTCAACATGGCAGTAAAAAGGCATTATCTATAGACTTGAGCAGCTAATTGCAAGGATAAACTGAGCTAGAAAGCATAAATTACTATTGAACTGTATATAGAAACAGTTGGAGGACCAGACTCAAAATTCTAGCCAATTTAAAACCTTAAGGTGACCTGCAACCTGCCCTCAACTGGTAAAAGGGACACAATGGGTACACATATTAACATGGTTCCGCTACATCATCTGTAAGAAGCAAGGACAAACTGCTAAATGCAAAGAAAACACCATTTAAAGTCTTTTCGAAGAAACAGCCCTCTGATTTCTAAAGCAAAAAGCATGAAGGTGAAAATATCAGGTATTTTGATTTCCAAGTTTTTTGGAAGCACACTTTTTTTTACTGGTTCACCAAAGCTGAGCACAGTTTTCGTATGCTCGTGTCACAAGAAAGGTGCATCAAGCCATGCTGCACACAAATGAGGAGCTTCAAGAAATAATTCAAAAGAGCTGGAAAGAGGCTGAACTTCAGCCACTGAGTTGGTGAGCGCCAGCTGATGCCTGGTGATTGATGCCTCTGTAGTCACCCTGATCTCAGCTGCCTCCTTGCTTACAAGACTGTGGGATATTTTTTGTCTTTTTGTGTCTTTTATATTTGGTGATCTGCATTCCATTTTTCTTGTCCATTCCCTTCAAGTCTTTCAACAAACCTTTGAATCTTTCTAGCCCAACAATCAAACCATCAGCACGTTAAAATATTGCTACAGGCCGGAGGAATTCCTTGTCCTGAGAACGCCACAGTGATTGCACACCTGTTTCTATACCTATATATGCTGAGGAATGTAACTTTGACCTTAGGTTTGACTGCCCACTAATACTTTCATGTTTAGACCTACAAACATGCAATTTGCTTATTCTCAGCTTTATCTGGATTTCCAATTTCTCCCCTTGTCCTTAAGGCATTGTATGACATGTGTTCATAAAATCTATCAAAATTACATGTATGTTCTGCTGTTATTCCCATTGGATTATCTCACTAAGTTCTAAAAAAAAGCAAAAATGCAGATGAAGCCTGTGTTTAGGCTTAAACTTCCATTTTTTACATTAGTCGTAGCTTCTACCTTTTACATTGGTCCAGATATTTAAAAGGAGTCTCATGTGAGTCTGTGTATAAGAACCTACTTTTCAATACTTTACTCATCACAACTGAATTTGGTTCTCATGTTCATATTAAAGAACTAGATATGGATGCATTTCTTTCCCCTGAAAACTCCCAGTACTGTTCCTTTGTATAATCAACAGATTATTTTCGCCTTGCTGCTCGTAACTCCTTACAAAACCTGATTTTTTAGATACATGAGCTGCACGGAAGAGGCAAGCAGATGTGCCCTTTGGGCTGGGACTGGAGCAGTTGGTGTGACTCAGTGCCGCTCTGTCAGGGCTGATCTCACTGGCGCTGACTCTCAGGGGCCCCAGGGACTGCCCCGTGCTGCCCCAGCTCCAGCCCTGCCCTCTGCAGCCCGGGCACACCCCGGGCAAGGGGCCAGCCTGCAGCGCTGGGGTAACTCACAAATGAGCAACACACTGCCCGTGCCCATCATCTGCAGGCGCCAAGGTCAGAGTGGAACACAGAGACAATTTAAAATGCATAAAAACAGTGACTTGGGGAAGAGCAAATCAAAAAGTGGACATGCAAAGGGAGCTTTGAAAGATTTCCCAAACTATAAACTATTGTCTGTACTGTGCTGCCCTGTTTTCTTTTTTTTCTTTTTCTTTCTTTTTGTTTTAGGTGTGAGTTTTAACCTATCACCTATATAATGGTATTTATTAATGCCACTTCTTTTGGAAAGACTTCAGACAGCTACCGAGAAAACCCCACTGAAGTTTAGAGACCATTACCCATTATTGTTCTGTTCAAATACATGATTACTGTAATGGATAGGGCATAAAGGGTAGGAAAATAATGCTGAGGAGAATAAATCTGCTCTTAAAGGGTTGGAGCTGCTGTATTTCATGTAACAAAATTGAGATTGCAGTCATTACAGAAAGAATCAAACAACTGATCATGTAATTGAGCATCTAAAACTTACAGCAGGTGGCAGCTCCTCTTCTGCCTCTCTAGTTTGCCTGTCAGGTCCTTTTAATTGTACTTTTGATCTAACTAAGAGCAAATTAACAAGAAAAAAACCCAAGCAAGCCAAACCATCTAGATATTTTTGAAATGTGGGCAGTTTTCTACTGTTATTTTTTTATTCACTGAATCTCTCAAACAGCAACAGCACCAGAATTAAAAAAAAAAAAAAAGACAATTCTTATACATTAACTTAATAATTTCGTAGCCCTACCAGTGCTCAAAACAAAATGGGAGCAGCAACTGGTTGGGTTTTTTTCCTAACAATAACACAGGCTTATTATTGAGTAAAAAATAAACATTTCTCTTTATATCCAAATATAGAGATTGGTTCATGGTATAATTTGTCTGAGTCCCCGACAATGTAACATCTCCTTGGCACTTAGACCAGATCCTCTGCACTGACACATCACCTTGCACATTCAGTACTTCACCAAGCATTCAGAGGTGCCAGTGGGAAGCACCAAGATATTTGGGAAATCTCTGGGTGTGAATCAGGCTGCCAGTAACAGGCTGTGACATTCCAAATGAGACTGCTAAGAAAAAGGAGAAGCCCTCTTCTTCAGGATGTGCACAGACACGATGCTCTGTCAGTGATTAAGAGATGAGTGCTGCTGCAGGGAGCTGCCTCTGCAGTCGTGCTCACAGGTGTGCCTCCTCTGCTGCTTCTGGAAGCCCTTCAGCCTGGCAGCTGAACTCTTCCATGGAAAAAAGCAGCAACTGAAACAATGCTGCCAGTAAACACAAAATCAGAGGCATTATACATACCTGCCTACACAAGTCACTAATTTCAGTGAATAAACTTCAATTCCTTTATGTACTTGCATGAGATCAGCAATTAGAAAAGAGGGAGTCACTGTGAATAGCACTCACAGTTTCTGCTCAGGCACTCAGTCCCCCGCAGTAACAAGAACATGTTGTTTACATTCTGTGTGATTTACATCAATAACAAAACTGGTATTTCGCAAAAAGACAAACAGAAAACTTTTCTATCCTTTTCATTTCTGTCAAGCTTTATGTCTTCAAGGTCAGCACTAGTATTTCCACCCATCCTTACCAGCAAAAAGAATCACAGAATCATAGAATGACTTGGGTTGGAAGAGACCTTAAAGATCATCCAGTTCCAGCCCCCTTTGCCATGGGCAGGGACACCTTCCAGTCAATCAGGTTGCTCAGAGCCCCATCCACCCTGGTCTTGAACACATCCAGGGATGGGGCATCCATGACTTCTCTGAGCAACCTCTTTCTGTGCCTCACCACCCTGAGGGTAAATAATTTCTTCTGAACATCTATCTGAATATCTAAATGTACTCCTCTTTCATTTCAAATAAAGAAGTTGGAAAAAAGCCTTTGGAGTACATCTAGAAAAATCTGTGAAGTTGAGATTAAAGCCAGTGTTCTCAAAGGTGATCTCTGATTTTGAAATTATTTTCTAACAGCAATACCTGGAGGCCAGATGGTCAGCCTTGCAATGCTGGGCAACCTCTGCTTCACTTTCAGCTGCTCTAGTGCTCCTGAAAATCAGGTCAGGAATTTTGGTGGCTCAGATATAGAACTGTGGAAATCTACCCAGAAACATTTTCCCCTAAACTCACAAAATCAGTCCCATTTTTCAATCCAGCTGAAGTGCTCTGCTTGCCAGTACTAGGTCTCCTCAGGAAGCCCCAGAGCATTTTCACCACTGGTTGTCACTGTTATCCCTATGCTGTCCTGCTTATTCCTCATGAACAATACTCAAGAAAGAGTTAGATATCTCCCTATCAAACTTTAAAAAACCCAGTCCAGATCTAAACACATATGCAGATCAAATGCAATTCAGAGCTGTGGGTGCAAATCAATCCTCAAACCTATTTAATGTGTGGGTGAATAGATTTTCTATTGGTTTCATCGGTGTGCTTAAGAAAAAGGAAATCCACTAATTGAGTTTAGAATCAAAAAATAGATCAGGAGAAGTGCATGGGACAAAGTTGTGCTATAGGACAGGGAAAAAGCAGTACAGATGTGCAAGGTCTCAAGTCATAGGAATCAATAGCAGAGTTCATTTGGGCTGAGACACTGTGGGTAAATGAACAGGTACAAAAATATTGCTTATAGAAACCTCTACTCCCATATATCCAGTGAAGTGCTAGGGTTTGCCTGCAGAGCTTCTTGTGAATTTTATCAGTGCAAAATGGCATTTTTAATCATTAAAACAGTACCTGGGATGAGCCAAACATATAAGGTGGTCCTCAGATGGGCCTGAGGACATGCTGATACTCAAGTCTGGACATGCTGCAGCTCTGCCTCATTTTTGGCAGGAGGGGAACACTTCAGCTGTCAAATCTTCCTGCCACTCCTCCCTTTTTAAAAACCACTCACCCAGCTTTCTCCAGAAGATGCTAGGACAGACACTGACCTCGGGATGGAAAGACAAGCAGATAATAAGAATCTCCCTGCTTTGTCAGCCTTCCTCCCGAACTGAATCTATGCAGGACACTTATCCAGATCTGGAACATGAAAGGGTATGTTCACAGGATAGCTAAGTTGCCACAGGTCACAGCCTGACACTCTAAAAGGAGGCAGAATTCTGTATAAAATATTTTATCAGAGTTCTGAAGTGAGCAGGAAATTCCTGTTGCTCTGAAGTGACACCCAGGGGAGAACAATCCATCCCCTGCCTCAGCCGATCAATTTGTGTTGGCAAAGCTTTTTCAGGGGATGAAATTAAGTAAATGGAGTCATGCTTACAAAGAAAAGGGGACAAAAACTCTCTCTGCTTTATTTTTCTAACTTATCACTGCCTCCAGAATGCTATTTTAAGTATTTAATTATTTACTCTTATCAATAATAATAAAGTGCTGCAATATTTGAGAAAAAAAATCTCCCTTCTCTACTCCCAGAGTATCTGTCTCTTGCCTGACACTACTAAGGCTCACGACTTGTACAACACCCACAGTCTGCATAACTTTTACAAAAAAGTTATCTGGTACCTCAGCTTGTGCATCTATTAGATATGACTAACTCAAACCCCATCTACATTGGGTTACAAAGCAGAGGTTAAATTTTGAAATATTACAACCCACAGAAAACTGATACAAAAATACTCAGGATCCTTACTGGAAGATAAGAATTCATATTTTAAGTGCTTGGATCCATGTGTCTGATAAAAGTATACTTGATTTTAGTACTGAAGGTGAGTTTTTCACTTTGGTTAAATTCTAAATTTTATATTGAGATTAAAGGAAGAATTATACAGCTACCCCTGGCCTGAGATTTCACCAAATACCAACCAGTAAACACCTAACAGTTCTGTCTGGGTGTTCACAGCAGCATCACTCCATGCTCACCATCACCTAAAAGCAGTAGCCAGCCTGCAGAGTGAGCTTCACAGGCCCTAAATGAGAGCCCTGAGTTTAGGATAAACAGGTCACACCATGGGGACACCACAGGGATGCCATTAAAGGCAGCTGCTCCAGGAGCAGCCTGGCTCCTGCTGGGGACACTCCTGAGCAGGAGTTGGTGCTGGGGCAGGGAGCAGCCTCCCTCTCTGGCACCTCCCCAGGGTGTGCACAACAAGCAGAGCACAGGGACTGTGCTCTGCTTGGGACTGGCCATGGGGCACAGCAGCTGTGAGCAGGGACCTGAGCGTCCCAGACAGATGGACTGAGCCGTGACAGATATCCAACATCATCTCCTCTCGGATTCTTCCAGGAGGTCCAGCAGTAAGGGTGGGCAGATGAAGGAACCTGTTTCTGGCTGCGTCATGGCTCAATTTATGAATATTAAAATAGGCTCTATCTCCTTTCAATGAAACTCAGCAGATGCCAGACTTTCATTATCTCGGCCATTTCTTTATTCTGCTTTTATTAGATTCCACTTCTAAAATCATGCCCTCAAGCAATTTAATCTTTACATCTTTTTAACTTTTGGGGAGTATTTTTGATCATAGGTCACTCCTTGTTTAGTTCTCAGGATAAAAGCCTTCTGTAGGTATCACCAAATTTAAAAGTAAATAAATTACCCCTTGTATTTCATGAAATATATTCTCCTTCATTTTTAATTCACTACTCCAAAAGGAAAACCCAAATAGAAAATTTTAAAAAAGGGGGAAATCATTCCTTAACAAAATTCTGGTTTGCATCTATTTAAATGAAATGCTAAGCAGTGTGCAAAAATTATATTAGCATAATTTTATGTATTTTAATAGCCTGAGTATTTCCCAGACTTGCTGAAACCTCTATCAGGAGTCAATCCTCAGGGCCAATGAGCAAAACAGCAAATAGACAGAACTGAGTAAAAATATCCAGGAATAATTTATAGTCTTTATTGTGTTTATTTGTCTAAATATAGTATTTATAGGATTTTCATTTATGAAATTAGTTAAAGAAACATAAAATGTTATGAGCTGTAATTTATTTTATCAAAATAAAAACCAGGAGTGCATTATTCGTATGGATAGTCTAATCTGAATTTGACCCCTGTTGTTGGGCACTTTGACTCTTTCTAAGGCTCAGAAGCTGCAGGTACATCACTTTCAGAAAAATGTTCATCATGAAGAATACAGAGGCCTTACCACACTCGAGAGAGTTCTTATTATGTTTACATTCTATGGATTAAAGCATCAGCCTTAAAAAATCTCCCGTGCCTTGGATAATAAAGAGCCAACCTGCAAATATTTATAAATATAAACAACCCTTATTAGTATTGCTGATGTCAGAAGGACACTCATACATGTACATAAACTAAAGTACATTAAAAAGTCCTTATTTGAAGAGAGGTACTCTGTGAAGAATTCCATGTATTTATCAGTGCTGGCTCCCTTAAGCAGTCATGGAGATGGCATCACATTATCTGCCACTGAGAAATTCACAGTTGAAAACTGTGAGATTTGGAACCTGATCTATGGCAAAATGCCTGGAATGGGGTACATTTCTCCCCTATCCTTTCATACCTCAGATATTTATTCTGAAATGAAAACTGCTCTCACAAAGTATTACTCTGCATGAGTAAGTTAGCTGCACACAATGTGAATGACAGTGAAGGGAACTAGGTCAGCTGTGCTGTTAAAAAAAGAAGAAAAGAAGAAAAGAAACAAAAAAGAAAGAGAATACAGCAGCTAATCTAAAACCAGAACACAAATAATAAAGAAAGTTTAAAAAAGTACTATACTATTTAAAAATTTTCAAAGCCCCTTCCTTTTGTTTTCTTAAATTTGTAATTTTTTCTGTGTTTCTGTTTTCCTCGTACTACAAGATGACCCAATAATTTTCTTGTGAAAGGGCAGATGTCCAGTTCCTCAATGGGAAAAAAAATCTCACATTTTATTTGCAACAGAGAAAACATTATCATTTAAACATCTGTTTTGGCAAAAAAATGAGCTCTTTTTCCATCCCAAAAATTACATATTTCTCAAATACAATCCTTGCTAAAATATTCTCTTCCACTGCCTCTCTCTTTAACTATTGTAGATCCCAGTCGAGGCAAAACTGAATGGTTTTCTGAGCTCATCTGGAATCTGAATTAAATGAGGTTCTTCCTCAAGTGATGTGTGTCTTGCTTCTTGTGTACCTCCTTACAAACCCACTGAGTGGTATTTGGATTGGGACACAGCTTATTAGGACAGAAATCTAAATATATGGGATATTGTATGAGACCAAAACTAAAGGATGTTAGGATATTATTTCAATTATTAAGAAATAATTGATTTTAGGTTCCAGTTCATTAAACTGATTTACAAGAACTTTTTGAAAGATAAATGAAACTCCTGAAGTGGAACAGGCAGTAACTAAGACAGAGAACAAACAAAACTATTTCCTATAATAGCATTAAGTGGTTTAGATGCCCTGAGCAATGCTTTGTTTGGATTCTGAATGCCTCGGTGCTTAAACACAGCTGTGACATAAAAAGTCAGTCAGATCTAATGTATTAGCAAGAGAAAAACATGCAATTACTTCTAAATCAGAACATGGCACTCAATTGTCAAAGGTAAGCCCAGACTTCACTGAAGAAGCTATAAGCACCAAGCTGTTACTTGGTCACTTGGTGCCCCTTCCAATGTGAGCATCCAAACCTGTGGTTATCTCCGCATTGAGATGAATCTGGTACAGCATTTAAAGAAATCATTAAAAATACTTAGTTCCTTGTAGATTTTCCCTTTGTGTACTGATGTCCTTATTCATTAAGTACAGTTTTCAGGGGTGCCCTTGTAGTTGCAAGGAAAAGCTGCAGCACCTCTTGGATTTTTACTGATGAGCAAATGAGACCTGAGTACACAGAGAGGTGATGACCTGCTTGGAGAGGTGAGCTGAATAATTTTACTGCTAAGAACTACTTGTTCAGAAAAGCCCTGCAACAGAGGCGGCTGTGTGGAGCAAGAATAAGAAAGATGAAGGTGTGTCCTCTCCCAATCAACCTTTTATGCTTATTACAGGCACAAGAATCAGAGTGAAATAATGGGTTTCCCCATTCTTCTCCTGAGGTGAAGGAGACCCTACTGTGATTTCCAGAAGTGGAGGCAGGTAAGGGTGGCCTCATTGCTTCCATCAGGGCACTGGCTGGATATTGGGCTGGTGAACATTATTCATGACTTGTCAGGCCCTATTTGGGCTTGTCCTGGCCTGCCTGGAGCTTTGCTTGTTTAGCTGTAGCAGCAGACTTCAGCATAACTCAGGTTAAAAGAGGCTTCAGAAGGCCCAACCAGGACTTGAAAGAGAGTCAGATATGAGAGGATGCTGCAAACGCTTTTTCTCTTGCTATTAGTTTATCTTCTACATTGTTGACAAGGAAGGAAAGAAAAAAATTAAATTAAGCTCAATACTTGCTCTCTGTTTTCAGATCTCATAATTTTTAAATCAATATTTTTCAATTACTGGTGAGGAACAGTACAGTGCTGTAGCAACAGCAAACTGGTTTTGCCATAACAATTTTCTAAGGCATTTCTAACTCAGGCCATATTTAAATCAGCTTTTATCAGACGCTAGTTACTGTATGTGAAACCAAACTCTTCAAATTCCAAGTGTTCACTTTAAACATGTGAAATTTCTTCCAAAACAAGTATCCCCTCTTAACTGAATTACCAAGAAAAGAAGGAAAAGCTAGAAAGATCAAGTGAGATCTAAAAATCACTGAGATCTGATATTAATAGAAGAGTAAGAATGCTCACTGAAGTTGGTGCCAAACAATAGTAGTTATTCATGTAATTTAAAATTACATATTTTAGTGGCAATCCCTACACTCTGCATACCTGTTGACAAGCTTTATTTCTGCTTCTGAAGAAAACCAGAAACAAAATTCTCAGTCAAAAAAGGCATGACACCACTTTCTGTTCACATTGTTTTTCTGATTAATTTTATAGCTTTAGAAAGAAATTATTATTTTAAAAATATTTCATTTGTGGAAATACTAATAAATAATTAATTATCTGTGCATTGAGTTTTTTTAAATTTGTGATGAACTTCTGCAGAGTATCAGCCTTGATACTCCTATTCACCCTATTGTTAATGACATTTATCGTACCATAAGAAACAGAAGTAACCTACTGTCCTAATCACTTACCACTTTTAAAACAACATATGGCTGAGGTTGAATACATTTTTGAGAATTCTGTTTGGCAAAATTACAGCTTAAAAAAATCTTTCCTTTAAATTCTATTAAGAATACATCATTAATATAACTTAAATATATAGGTATTATTCTAAAGTATTTCAGTCACAACTGAGTAACACCAAGGGAGGTTTTTGCCTTATGTTTTTAGGTACTTCACAGAACTGAGTAAATGCTCCTGTTCCCATCTTCCTTCTGCAACAAAAGCAGAGAGAGATCCTGAGATCAAAAACCCTGTGAAGTAAAAGCAAAGGCATATTTGCATCTTCTAAAATACCCACTCAGATAAAATCATTCTAAGCCTGCTTAACACTCTGGGCTTACCTTATCTTATTTACTCTCTTTTCTGTACCACTCTTGCTTCATCTAAGTGCCTGCAGCCCCTTCCCACCTGTGCTCATCAAATCCCTTAATGTCACTTCCAACGTCCTGCACCTCTCTGAGGCTTGGTGAGGGCATCACCTGAGCGTGGCACTACTGGGAAACACAGCCTCTGAAAGCACCCACTCCAACTGGGCCTGGACTCATCACCCACGTGAAAATCTGATTCCAAGGTGTTCAGGAAAATTACTTTATTATTAAATGCCATCATTTTACCCATAGCAGCACTAAAGAATAAAATGGATGGGAAAATACAGAGTTGCCTATGCATCACTTTGCAGAGAGACAGGGAAACAATAGGATGGAAAAGTGCAGGACCCTTCCTGACATCTCTTCCACAGCCAAAAAAACTAAATGTTGACTGAGATAATTTTTGTGCCTCGGATATGAAGCCTGTCAAGGATTTTGCAGCATATGTGCAGCAGTACATAGAGAAAATAAGCTTTGCAATGACTTTCAGTCAGAGACTAGGACTGTAGCCAATCTTTATTATAATTTTTCAGTGCAGAAAAATTACTGTTTTGGAGGCAATCACCTCATAATGCTTGAGAGCAGATTTAGCTAACAAAAACTCCACAAAAAACAAGACAAAGTAGCAAAGTTGTTATTCTGAAAGTGTGGGAGGGAGCAAATGAGCATCTTTTTGTGAAGCACATAAGGATAAAATTCTCAGATCAGAAGCAAATCAGAGTGCAGGTGTATACAATTTACAGTTAAAGAAATAAAAGTATTGCAAAAATAGAGCCACTCTTAGACCAAGTATATAAGCAGCAAAGTGAGGATCCTGTCCTGCAAATTTCTGAGCTCTCCTGCCATAATCTAGAATAAATGTAAGTTGATAACATGCTATTAACTCCTTGAAGACAAAACATTGATCTCTTTCTAGGGTGTTTGGACATTTTCAAAGTGCATTTTTTGGCAATAACAATTCTGTGTCTCATTCACTGTGTAAAAGGTCATTTTTATCTCAGTCCTGGCAGAATAGGGTAAATAAATGAAATGGAAATTATTGTTCACGCCCCAAGAGTAGCAAACTAAGTGCTGCACTACCCAGCAGGCTTACTGCTGGTCTTAATTAAATACTTTCAGAAATTCAGAATCCTGGCTTTGATTAGGATCAGCATCTTTTCCCAGGAAGCTCCATCACGGGGCAGATTTGCGCGGCCCTCGGAGGAGCCGCGGTGCTGAGCGCCCGCGTGGCCGCTTGCCAAGCGATACTTTCGTGGAACTCCTGGAGCCAAGCACCGCACTCTGACACATTCTGCCAGCTGTCCTACATTCTCCAGCACAGTGACAAAATAAAACATCTCATTATTTGACTTGTCCCCATGCTTATCCATGCTGCTTGGCCAACCAGTGTGAAACTAAATAGCTGACGGCATTTTTTAGGGGAAAAAAGCCCAAATCTAGGGGTTTGCAGGACTGTGGAATTACTCCAAAAGGCTTTCTGATGAGTCATTATCCAGCTGTCTGAAGCTTTTAGCAGCAAAGACATTAAAAACATATTACCACCTCACAGCTTTCGCTCCAGGTCCTTGCTCCAGATGATTTTTTTGCCTCTATGCACTGCTATCTACATTCTTTGCAGGATATTTATTCATGTACTGCTAACTGCAATCATTGCAGAACATTTATTCCCTGAGAATTCTGCTTATACCTCAATATTAAAGAGCTGTTGGATGGCCGTGGATGGTGCTGTTTAGAACAGTGGTTGTAAATCTATTATTTCCTTACATTACATCTGCATCAGCCAAATTTTTCTGCTTGTCTCTTTTTCCACAGATGCCCTGAGGAAAAGTTTCATTCTAGGCAATGACCTACATTAGGGCAGGCTTGCTGCCCTGGAGAGCACCTTTCAGAGATGTTCTGCCTCCCCACTGCTGAGCTCCAACTCCAGCTTGTTTTTCTTGCAAAGTCTCTTGCTCAGATTCAGTCTTCTAGGAAATAACCTGAATATCTTAAGAAAAATAATCCACAGGAACTATTCAGAAAGGATTTAATTACATGATACTAGCAGTCACTGAAAAAACCCTCTGCTTATGCCAGAGAGATAAAAAAACACCAAGAAGGAACAGGAAGACTGAAAGCATCAGGAGAGGTGATTCTTCCCCTCCACTCCATTCTCATGAGACCCTGCTTGAGTGCTGTGTTCAGCTTTGGGGTCCCCAGCATAAGAAGGATATGGATCTCTTAGAGCAAGTGCAGAGGATGTCCATGAAGCTGATCAGAGTGCTGAAGCATCTTTACTATGAAGTTAGGAAACCAAGATAGTTGGGGTTCAGCCTGAAGAAGAGAAGGCTGCAGAGAGACCTTCCAGAGGCCTTGTAGTACCCAAGGGGGGCAATGAGACATGTGGACACCAACTCTTTAGGAGAATATTTAGTGATATGGCAAAAAACTACCCTCTCTTTAAACTGAAAGAGGGTAGGTTTAGATTAGATATTAGGGAGAAATTCTTTACTGTGAGAGGGATAAGATACAGGAGGTTGACCAGAGAAATTGTGGATGCCTCATCCCTAAAAGTGTTCAAGGCTAGGTTGGACAGGGCTCTGAACAACCTGGTCTAGAGTAGGGTGTCCCTTCCTGTGGCAGGGGGGTTGGAATTAGAGAATTTTTGAAGTCCTTTCCAATCCAAATCATTCCATGATTCTATGTCCTGTTTAGGGTATAACTGCTGTAACTACATCCTCCTGGAACACAGGAAACACCCTCTACACTACAATATATGTATCCAGTAGCAGTGGATATAAAGGATCTCTCTGGCATAACTTTAACTATCAAGTCTTTTGTAGCCTCTTGAGAGACTCATTTACCTCTACAGAGAGACCCCTTGCAACCTATGAGTTGAAGATATGTAAAATCAGTTCTCTTGTACTGGTCATAAAGAATGCATAGGACAATCTCACAGGACAATTGTCTCATGCTAATTGCTGAAGTTCAGAAAAAAACCCCCAAAAATACTGAATAGGAAACACATTGAACAAGTGCTATAACTGTAAGTAGCATGTCCTTGAATAACTTATACAAATTAATGTACAATCTCCCTTATTTTGTGCTCAGTATCATAGGGATCTATACTGCCAGCAATCCATCAGTATCTAGCACAGATACTTCTCTATAAATAAAAATTCTGGATGAGCACTTAAAAGCAATTGGCATCGAGGCATCTCAAGGTTTGAAGTGGTGCTGTGTTTACTACTCAGCTTCACTGAGTGCACACTGCAACAGAGAAAAACCCAGAAATATCCCTATATGTTACAATAAACTAATTATCAAAAAAGTGCATGTAACTATTTAAAAAGTATATGAAATAATCACAGGCTCATGCTCCAGATTGTGTTCAGATAGAGAGACCATAGGATCCACACAATAGGATTTATTCTCAAGCCCTACAAATACAGCCCACAAGGCTTCAATTATAGGATCAAGCATAATACAATTTGTAGAAGAGAAAGGAAAAAAAACCCCAACAAATGACAGTTGTTTGGTTTGTGGTAAGTGAAGTTTAAAGATGATTGGCTAGGATTGCTCAGGCAATCTATCTACATCTCCATACTACATCTATCACCATAGCAACTGCAGCTTTGGAAGTGTTTCCAAGACTCTAAGAGTAATTAATTTCACAGGAGATGTAAAACTGGTTCCCTATTCTTTTATAAAGGAGTTAGATTGATAATGCCAAGTACCCCAACAGCCTAAACACAATACTTATCACAATTTACTTCGTAGGTTCATTTACTTACAGTTTACATTGTTATTTAATAGTTCATTGCATGCATGCCATTTTAGGAAGGTGGAGAAGAAGAACAGGCTCAGTCCACAAGGACTGGAAACCTGTGAGCTAGTCCAAGGCAAATAGGAAGACCTGGGCAGCAGTCTGGTCACTGCTTGCAGGTGAGAGGGAATCCAGACAGCAGGATGTGTCTGCTCCCTGCAGGACATGCAGCAGCACATGACTGGGAGAGGTCTGTGCTAACACATCTCTCCTCATCTTCTGAACTTGTAGTACACAAGCTGCCTAAAGAAACCAATATTCCATGTAAGCAAAAGCTAGCTCCACAATTGTATGGCATCCCTAACACTTTTGTGGCAGCCAAACAGGAACTGACACCAGTTTTTACTCTGGTCACTGGCTTTAATATCAGCTAGAACTGTCTGTACAAAAAATCATACTGCTGGAGAAAACATCCTATTAATCATACCCCTGCACTGCTCAGTCTTTCAGAAACCAGCACACACAGGCAAGTGTTTTGAGAGAGACATGAGATATTGTGATTTAATTGAAAGATACAGATTCTTTCTGGACAGAAAATTTTTCTTCTAGACAGAAGATTGAATAAAACAATGATTATAAATTGTTTTAAAAGATGTGGTTTTCTAGAAAAGGATATTGCATGAAAATCCAAGTGCAGAGGAACTCCCTCCTCCTCCTCATCAGTCCCCCTTCTCTAATGGTGCTCTGTGTCCCATCTGTGTGCTTATGCATTTTATCAAAAAATACATGCTCTTCATCTCCACCTTGTTTCTGGCTCACAACCACCTAGCTTTGAAACCAGCATTACCGGTGGAACTTTAGGCAGAATCTTGCACTTAAATATCCATTTCCTGAAGTAAAATACAGAGAAAAAGGGCAACATTCCTAAAGTCAACTCATGCATATTTCAGAAGAAGGACAGCTCCCAAAAGTCATGTCACTGGCTGGTCCTGGTAACATCTGAGCTGGCACCAGCCCAAAAAACTGCTGCTTTTTCCTCAAACTGTCACTCATCAGCAATGGTCTTTCTGCAACCACGATTTCACATGACAGCTCATCATCATTAGCAGCCTTATTACATTGCTTTCATTACAACTGACTTCTTTTCCTCTCCTGCCTTGTAGTTTTCAGAGCCAAATACTTTGGGAGCATCTAATTATCATTATTTCCTCTTCACGGACTGGTCCTAAATTTGTCATGCTGTTCCTCAGTTGGTATTCATTTACCCTTTCAATCTCTTGGGCAGGCAGTTATCACCACATACCTACTACTTACCATTATCAGCAATCTTTTCTTAAATGTTATGTAGAAATGTGAAAGTATTGTAAAGGTCATAGCAAGCATAAGAAGCAGAGTGGTGGGACTACACTGAAGTAGCAATTAAAAAGCCCACTTCAACTGATTACTTATATTTGAAAGATATTCCTGTTCCCCTCAGCTTTTCATCAAAAAGCGATGAGGTTGGAAAAGATTTTGAACCCAAACCTATGGAAAAGTGTCTGAACCAGCTTCTCAGACCACAAGGCGGTCAAGGCAGGCCAGATACAAAAGTCCTCCTGGTCATGGTGCAAAACTGTCCCAGCCTTACTCGACAAATTCCAGACTAATCTCACCATGGGTTTAGCTGGAAACTGCATCTCTCCTCTGAAATTTTAACCAGTGTGTGCTAGATTAATTAATTGTAAGAGATTTTCCCAGGAGCAGAGAATGCCCCAGTGACCCGAGATCAGCACAGCAATGCTATTTACATTCATATGAGACAAATCATGTCTGCTCTGGCTGCTCTCACATAAACTGACCAGGCATAGTGACAAACAGGGGACAATAGTCTCTACAGCAATGTGGTATCACATTATAAAGCCATTTACCCTGATTTAAACAATTTAAATTAGATTTGGCATATTAGATTTTTTTCTACAGTCAAAAGATTTGCTTGTTGTCAGTTGTTTTCTTGCACTAATTTTCATTTCAGAACAGCACAGTCCAAATTAGCTACTAATTCAAAATAGTTTGACAATTAAACATCTCTAGTCACTAAATATACAAATAAATAAATAAAAAATCCAATAACAATTCAGAAGACAGAAAAAACTTGGAACTCCTGTGTCACTACAAACCCCCCCCACTCAACAGAAGACATGAATGAGGATGTCTGATCTTCCTCACTTTAGGTACCTGAATTTGGAGACTTTCTAAAGAACAATTTTGTTTAAACTAACCTAAACGTCACCCAGCAGCTCTTGAGCTCACTGTATGTCACCACAGCATCTCTTAAAACCACTATGGCCCAAGGACAAAAATGAGAGGCAGGCAGCTGAATCTCAGCTTGATGACAAGTGTCGTTCTTAAGCAAGAAATGCCCAGTTAATATTATAAACTTCTTTAGCAGACACTGTTTGTCATTACAGTAGGGCAAAAGAGCTCAAGTAGGAGCCAATAAAACTTTTCCTGTAAGTGAAATGCCCTGTAATTACTTGAGCTAAATTACATTATTAATAGTCTGGGACATGCAGTCACTTTCACTCTTTTTTCAGAGAAAGAACTTGGTCTTCCCTCTTCATCTCTCTCACAAATACATTGTAATCCAATTAACACTTATCTAACCTTTATCAGCACCTTCTTCAAACAAGTTCTGAAAAGGAAGTGAAAAAATATGTTCAGCTGTGCATAACAAGGAATTCAAATAGTCCAAAGTACTTTTCTATAATTAGTGAGAAATAATTGTGAGTTTTAAAAGACTGTTTCTCTCCAGATACATGCAGGTAGGTACACTGAAGAGAAATATTTGTGTAAATAGTACATGCTCATCTATATACAAATTGAAAAACAGTTCTCATGGGAAACTCCATATTAAATAATATACTATATTTTTAAATGTGTTTTTCTCTTCAATTTGGACAGACTCTAAAGAGTGCACGCAGAAAACCCCCAAAAATTAGTTCTAGATTATAATTATCAAATGTATGCTGTACAGAAATAGGGTCTTTGGGGCTAACTTTTACAGTCATTATCCAAATTTCTGGTGTGCTAATCTTTAGAAATGAATGGAATATGCACTGCAGGGGAACAAGACTACAGAAAACTTTAACAAAACTATTAATTTCATGCTTAAAAATCTCCTTACCACCAGAAATTAAATCTACTGCTGCTACTTCTCAGTCTTTTTTTTTTTGGTCTGGCGGGTGGCATCCCTGCCCATGGCAGGGGAGTGGAACTGGATGATCTCAAAGATCCCTTCCAATCTATGATTCTGTGATTCTATTTAGGTAGCTAAACACTCTTTACTTTAAATTTTTTCTGACTGACTTTGCAGTTTGCAATAATTCTTCATGGGTATCCTTGCTTCCAAAGGTGCAGTTCAGGATACCATGTCAGGCTGATTTTACTCTTGTGCTTTCAGGCATAGTTTTGCTTCAGCAATGGAAGGTTTTTAAATATTTCAGGAACATTGCTGTTGTGATCCTCAAAGTGCATCAAGAATTCAAATAAAAACTATTTTTGTTTTGGTCAAGTGAAAGGGACAAATTTGAAAAATGTTAAACACCTAATTGCCTCTTGAGTCTGAATACAAAAATTGAAAATTGCCTGTGATTGGAAATTACATATTTTTGTCTGTAAATTTCTGCTGTTGAACGAAATCTTTTTTTTCTGTTTGCCAAAGCAAAAACTCAAATATTCAGAATACTGTTACAGAAAGCATCTATCACTAAGCTAAAAGAGTGGTGGGCTGCTATGATGCTTGCTTAATAGAAGAGTAAACAGAACCATCCAGAAAGGAAAGATGACTATTTTTTTTTACCTGGAGTAATATTGTAATTTATGTCTGAATTGAACTTTCATTGTTTTAATTTACTCAAACTATTCAAACAATTCAGTTTGAAAGATTCCACAATACCATATCAATGCCAACTTGACAATTTTTTCACCCTTGTCTGGAAATCATGATGGTCCTTTTTTGCATCACTATTCAAAAGTGCCTCAAAAGTAATCCAAGAAGTCTGAGAAATGTTTGTCTTGATAAGTTGAAGTCTCTGCAAAATGAGACTGAAATCTGTGAACAACCAGGAGGTGAAATACAAAAAATTAATGAAAAGAAAGACTATGTTCAAACATTAACATGCTCTCCAAAAAGAACTGCCCAGAGGGTGAGCTTGTGGTCACAGCAGGATATATAGAGGAAACAGCTGGAGGAGCTAGAAGACCTCTAAGGCATCTTTACCCTGTGTTTACCCTCTCCAGAATGCCATTTCCATCATTTAAAGACACAGTGAAGAGAAGTCTGTTTGCTCATTAGATTTCTGGTTGATGAGCAAACAAACTTTTCATATTCACAGTTAGAAGCACATGGAGCCTGTGCATAAACCTGTAGGCTCTCACTTCACTGTCAGATATCATGGGTTGCCAAAGCAAAGCTGAAATCACCAGCATGCTTCAAATACCACCGGTTTGCAGCTGTAGGTCTGTAATTAAAAGCCATGTTTGACATCTGATTTTAACTGACACCCATATATATGGCTTTAGGCTGGTCTCCACTCTCATTGTGGTTTGTGTAACATTAATTGAAATGCTGCCCTTGAAGGGAAACTTTCTGATGGCCAACTGAGTAAACAGCTTGGGTTCCAGTTCCCTTCAATCATCCTAGTGATGTGATCCAGCAGGAAGTGATTTTAAACACGAACTGTCACTAAAGATCAAAGCTCAAGGTTAAAATGAGAAAGAAACAGATATCTGAATTTTTTCCATGACAAAAAAAAAAAAAAAAAGGTTCAGACAGAACTGTGTTTTAGAGATGCCAGCTTGGAAACAGACCAAATGAGTAACAGCCTGTATGCTACAGGGATGCAAGGAAGTCAGGAAAACCCAGCAAATACACCAAGGCAACCTAAAAACCCCTCTAATGCCCTTCTGACCACACATGTTTATTAAATTATGACTTGTTCTAGTAATGCTAGGTTGAAAACACTGTAGATTTGGATAAGAGAGTTTTGGTATTAAACAGACTAGCAAGAGCTCTTGCTTATTAAGTCAGAATTGCATCTATATATTGAAACTCAGTGACCCTTTTCCCAGTTGTTGTTAACTAAGAACAATTCAGAAGAGATTTTCCTGGTACTTAACAGCCTTTTGCATTTCACTGCTTTCACTTTTTACTAAGCAAGAATTGAAAAGAATTGGAACTGGTTTCCAAATCAGAATATAAGATAGTATTTTGAGCAGTAGACAATTTTAACTAGCCATAGATGAAATGCAAGTGGAAACACCCTTTTATTCAAAGTATTACTTTCACTGTAATTAAGAAAAGAGCTTTTTCAGACTATACTTGCTATGCATGATACGCTGTGAAGCAGCTTTTAAAGAAACATACACCTCAAGTTGAAAGAATTTAATTAGACAGGTATCTCCATCTGCACTGAAAGTACTGGAGCAAGTCAACCACCTCTCTTCTTTTTCACACATCAGCAAATCAGCCCTGAAATGCATCTCCCCACAAGCTCACCTACCTGACTGCACTGAAGGATTTAAATCCTAATGACAACTGAAGCCAAGAACAGCAAACACCATTTTTTCCCTTAAATTCTGAATTGAAAGACATCTATAAAATTAAACTCAGCATCCAACTGCAACAACAAAGGGCTAAAATAAACGGGTTTGGGTTTTTTTTAAGATCAGCTTTCCCATGTACAAAGGCTTGGACAGACACAAGATTTTCCCCAAACAACTGCTGACATGTCTCCTCAGACACCTCCACAGTAAATGTTTCACTGCACACACTGCTGAAAACACTATTTCCAGCCTTAGGGGACTTTGCAGTAAATCTGACAGTTCTCAGCCTTTAACTTAAAAGTATTGTTCATTTTAACCCTGGAAGAGATTGGTCACAAATCACCAGATTTTGAAATGTCTACAAGGGCTTTTTTTGTTCAAAGTTTTCCTTCATAACTTATAACTAGAAATTTCATCATAGACTACTGGAACCAGAGTACTTAGGGAAGCAGGAAAATACACAAACATGAGAGAACGGAAACATACTGCTACTTTCTCAAGATTAAATCAATGTTTCTTATTTACTTAGGTGGTAATAAAATTCACAGGCTTCCCTGCATTTGGCTTGAAATTATGGGGACATTGCCTGTTTTGATTTACAAGGTGTTGACTTCTTCAGTGACACCACCAAGGGGGACTATAAAGAAGCACTTCTTTACTACTCTGTAGGCATTGCCATCTATCTTATCTTAATCACTTTGAGCACTATTTCAGGAATGATCCCTGCCGTAACTCAAAACCCATGCACAAGCACTTCAACCTTTTCAAAGCTTAGACATGATTTCAAATGCTTTTGCATTTTAGAACAAAGATTTCTTACTGGGTGCACAAAAACCTTTAGC
Source organism: Ammospiza nelsoni (assembly GCF_027579445.1). NCBI lineage: Eukaryota > Metazoa > Chordata > Aves > Passeriformes > Passerellidae > Ammospiza > Ammospiza nelsoni. The sequence continues at coordinate 81,573,249 of NC_080634.1, forward strand.
ATTAGGCAAGGGAGGCACAGAGGTACCACAACTGTTCTTTCTCCTTACTGACCAAGGAAATAATTACTACTAAGAGCTTACGAAAAGACTATTACAGAATGTGAGACAAGAGTGAAAATAAGTGATCCATATATACATATATATAAAATAAAAGCTATTTGGTTTACATTTCTAGTTGACAGATTATCTGTTTACAATAGAAGCAAATACGGCCTGCAAGAAAAACTGCACAGTAACACACTGTAAAGAATTTGTGTTCAGATGCCTTTCAACATGAGTGATTCACATGAACAATAATAAAAGTTTCTTTTAATTCTTAAGAGCTTCATTCATGATTCGACAACCAAAAAACTATCCAACAAGTTGCACAGTATAGGATGAATGCAGTTACTGGGATGCTTATTTTATATATAATAACAGATGCTTTGGTTTCACAAGTCATTAGAATAAACATATGTCATACTGCAAAGAAAAAAGATGAGAAATTCTTCCCATTATCTTCTTTCTCTTTCCCCTGTTCAATGACAAGATTATTAATTGCAGATGGCAAAGGAAAGTGTCTTCTTTGATGTGCACAGCTGCATAGTTATGTGGTTTATGATTCTATGAACTTCAGATACAAAGTAAAATTCAAAATGTTGCAAAGCAACCTTCCAGTGCTGCATGAACTGATTCTAAACCACAGAAACGAACACACACACTAAAAAAAAAAAAAAATTAAAATCATGAATACTTTTCTCTCACTTCAGCACAACACTTGCTGAAATTCTCAGAGTAAATCTCTTGCACTATAAATTTTATTTCTCTTTCCCCTCATCTCCCACCCACGGGAACCCCTAAAAGGAAAGCACTGGGAGAAGTGCACTCACTGAAACACTGCCTGGAGTAGTGATTTATACATCTGGCTGAAACAGCCAACCACTGGATGTCACTGTTACTCCGCACGAAGTAAGCAAATACAGACATGAAATTACCACCACCATAGAGCAGCTGTCCACTGTTAGATACTTCAGAAAACAACAACAACAACAATAAAAGCCCTTTGAAAAATACAGTGAATTTAAAATTTAGGAAGAGTTCAAGGGAAAACCAGGCTTGGAAAAAAAAGTCTTAGGGAAGCTTCAGTGCAAAGGGCGGTCAATGGTAGCCTATGTAACCGTGCCAAATTTTGGCTTTGAAAGAAACTAAAGGAAAAGTTAGCTTTTCCTTCAGAATGGGAGAGCAGTTTCTTCTTCAAGTGCTTTATATTTGTTGCTTCTGGGACTCCAGGCTGTTTCCAATTGCAACCAATTACATATAGCCATTGATCTGCAAGTATTTTTCTAGTTGGAATAAGACTGACTCACATCACTTATTTAGGTAGCACTGCAAAGACATAGATGCACATGTTAAAAAAACTTCTGTCAGACCTCAGCTGAGTATCCTTTTCAGAGAATGCCTTTCAGTTCCATAAATTTCCCATGAACAAATTGTTTTTCTGATGTAATATGTTCTATGCTGCTTCACATGGGATTGTAAACAGAAATTTCAATATTTTTACAAAGAAAATAAACCAAGCAGCTTATGCTCTCCCTAGAATGCAAAATCTCCCTTCTTGATCCCAAGTGATTTTCTCTGCACCAGCTTTGAACATGAAACTGCTTCAATCTACTGGATAAGACAAAAACCTATTTCTTTTTCTTTTGTATATCATGCTCCACCAAGCAATTGTTTTATCCTTATTTTAACCTCCTCACCTGGCTGTCTCTACTGTTTCCAGTAGCCCTTGAAAATACAGAACTTAGCTTGCTATTTCCAACATTACCTCCAAAAAGCAAAATGAAACTGAGGCCATAGAATCTGAAAAGAGACCTTACTTCAATGTAATGTGTAACTAATTGTGCTTAACAAAAAGGATGCTCCTAGTAAATGTGAGGTCTGTATAAGAGCAAAAGTACCTCTCATTTTTAAAGGGTTATAATTTATTAATTAATACATTCATGTTATTTTTTAGAATAACTTCAACTTCCATTAGAAATTTAATCTGATATTTCTGAGATTCTTCTTTCAAATTAAATGTGTTAGGAATCAAAAGTTCATAATGAGAGTTTTGAAAGGTGTCTAAAATATGCAATCATAAATAAGAAAATATAGTTCCTAAATACCAGAATTCATACAGGTTTTTTACTATAAAATGCAGCATTGAGTACATATTTTTACATAGCAGAAAAACACACAAAAAAGATGTGGGTCAGGAATTAGCGAAGATTGAACAGTCATGTAAATTCTTTGTGAATTAAAGATGCAGGAAATAAATAGCCACGGTAAAAATATTTCAATCAAACACAGCTTTTTCAGTGTTTTTCTGGCTCCACATGAGAGTTGGCCTTTGCTGAATAGCACATCAAACCTGGCTTGTCACTGAAATTGTCAGGACACGTGGCCCCAGAACTTCCCAATGTGTACATGGAGCCCCCCCATGATGAGACCCCCCCACAGACCCTGGCTGCCTGTTCTTGTGACCAGGTTATTGACCACAGTTTAGTAATGAAATTGAGTTTTGTGGAAGCATTTGTATTGATGGAAATCATTCACTGGAATAATGGACCGTAAAAGGCAGACAACGATATGGCACATCACATGTTCCCTGGCCATAAAATAGATTTTTGCTCATAGTTTACAGCTGTTTGACTTTTGTTTTCACTTACTGACTAGCCAAAGGATATGTGGGTCATTCAAAACCACAGTCAGCAACACAGATTCTGCTACCAACCGTGCTTTTTACTGCAATAGAAAGGCAGAAATTGGTCAGAGAAGATTCATTAAAGCAGAAAAAAATCTCTCAAAAGGTTTTTCTACTGTCTTTACATTGTCATGAAGACAAAGTCTAGGCAATAGGAAAAGGGGCTTGAGGGTACCAGTGGAGCCCTGATTACTGGAAGACCTCATACAGTATATTACCAGACAGTGCAAAATACTGAAATTCGACAGAAAGTACCTGGAGGTTTTTTCTGGCCTTAGATAAGTTCTAGTTTGAATTTTTATCCCTTTAATCTTTTTGCACTGACTTTAAACAATTCCCCCTTCCATGGTGGGTACTCACAGCTCCTGGTGCTGCCTGCCACAGAGGAGCTCTGACATTGAGAGGGAATTTTCTTTGATGAACTGTAACAAAATCTTTGTATGAGGCTGCATTCTCTTCACCCTTCATAAAGGGATTGCTCATTAAATGGAAGGTAAACATATTAAGAATGACAATTTCCATCAAATCATTCAATTTAGGAAAGGACAGACGCGCCTTACAAAGTCAAATAGTATGGCAAGGTTATCCATAATAGGGATTTTACAGTACAGTTGTCAGCATTGAGAGATCATCTGTTTACCCACAGGTATCACTGTCACTGTCCTTGGGCTTTTCCTGAGGCAGGGGAGAAAAGTGACAAAGGACAGAAGCATGCACAGGATCTATGGCCTTGTCCATTCAAGGATGTTGATCCTGCAGAAGTGGCCACTGCCTTCAGACTCACTTTCGGAGGCATCCCTTGCTTACGCAAGAATAAAATAGAAAAGTTCGGTGGCAAAGGTGCAGAACTGCACAAACATTTAAATACTGTAGGGGCTGATCTTGATTTGCTTCTGAGCTTGGTGGTTATTACTGTGAATAGTCTTACTAAAATTAATGGAAGTACTCAAGCAAATAGAGCTTCTAATGCCTTAAATTTCCTGAGTCTTGAGGTCCACAGGTGCATAAATGTAGATCATTACACCCACATGGAGTCCCCTGACTTCCCCCAAAAAACCTCCATTTAGGTGAAATCATCTGCCCACGCCGTTCTTTTTTTAAGGATTAGAGATGCAGTTTGTGGCATAACATACCAGGCAATTTTTCTGAACTTCAACAAGAAATTCATTGTTTCTTGTTCAGACAGACAAGGAGAAGCTATTGTAAAGATACAATATAAGTGCCAAAATACAATAAAGATTGAAATAAATGTGAATACAGACACCGTCCAGAATTGTTTTTGCAGCCATAAAGAACCTCTGCTTTTATATAGTCATAAAATCCTCAATAGTGTGCAGAACAGACCTATTTTTTTTAAGGTTTTTCTGCTTTTCATTTGGAAGCTGCATAGTCTTTTGGACATGTTGATGGTCACTCACCAACATTTGTCTCCAGCTTCCACTTTACAAAAGCAGCATTGAAAGAGTAAAGGCCACAATTTTTTTTAATACCAGTGTCTCATCATTGTGCTGTTTTGTGCACGTGTCCCTGCCCTTCTTCTACCTTCCTCCTCTTTCAGGTTTTAGCCAAAGCTTACAGAAATTTCAAAGTAACTGAGCACATGAAAGCTCAGAGAGATGATAATGTGCTAGATCCAATCTTTCTGTTTGAATAGTTCCTAGTGGATATGCAAGTAAAGTTTACATCAAACGACTTCTAAGACTCAGTTCCATCATTAAACTAGTCCTAAAAACTCACCATATGATATTATTCTGATTAATTGCAACATAAATTGTTATGGATACTGTATTTGGTTAATGGTTTTGTATCCATTTATTTTAAGAATTTTTCATTTTATCAATTAAGTTAGAGCTACTTTGAAGACTGCATGCAATATTGGATCTGGTAACAGTTCCCCACCCGGAAAGCGAATTATATTTCCCTATTGTTTATTGGATATTTAATTCTGCATTTACATTAGACACATTATATTGGTACATTGGATTCACTCTGAATCCAAATTTTCTGCTGATTCCTGTAATATGTGCCAGGCCAATCCATGAATGTACCAAACTCCACATGATACAACTCAAATGTAAAGCTTTTGTGCAATTGCTGAAAGGGCTCCTTTTCTCAAAAATAACAACTGCAAAATGAATGCAACCTGTCACACCCAATTAAGTGCATATTAAATGCATAGGAAGCCTGCTCTCATCTAGACATAAAATACACATGCTCCCAATGGGCTGCTGAGTCTCTGCTGACTTGCAGCTAGGGACCAAGTGTGGGCCCATTGAAGTCCTGGCTCCAGCGACACAGAAACCAGCCAACAGCTCTGGAAACTAAGCTACTCTATAAAGTACAAGATACCAAAACCCTAGACAATTTTCTCAGGGCATGAAAATATGGGGATTATTCCAGGTTTGTTGAAATTCTGCTCAGCAGGCAATTAACTAATAACGAGCAGGAGACTTCTCTAGTCAGTCCCTTTTTAATCTCTCTGGTGAGAGAGAGAATGTAACATCACTGTTGCTCCCCATGGAGAAGAAATGATGTGTTTGTAGGTATGTGCAAATATTTAAGACTGACAATAAATGTATCTTGTAAAATCTTTCAGGCAAGAACCATATCCTCTATATTTTGTATCTTTTTATAGCATCAAACCATCACAAAAATCTTTACAAACACCCGACAGCTTATTTTGTACAAAAGAACTGAACATGCATTATTTTTCTAAAAGTGAAAGAGCTGACTAAGATGAATCTCCAGCAAGCATTCTCCCTTTTAATACAAATAGGTATTACTAGAGAAATCCTCATTCTAAAGATGTGCCAATATTTGAGACTGACTGCATGTCAGTTAACACAGCAACAGTTGGGCACATCCATCACCAGGCAAGAAAACAACTAATCAGAGCAAAAATTGTACTGGATTTAATTAGTAATTAAAACTTGGGCATTTAAGTAGTCAATTCACCATTATACTATGGACAACATTATGGAAAATGTTTGGGTTTTTTAAGAAAAATACCAATTTAGTAATTTCTTTAAATTTGGTAGCTGACAAAGGAAAAGAAACTGTGTCCATACATACCATATTTCAACTTGTAAAAGCATCTCACTTGATACTTTACAGAATTTTGGCTGAAAAGATTAAGACATGTCTCAGTGATATCTCTCCTGAAAAACATCCTAAATGAGAAAAACAAGTACTGGCTGAACTGCTTGTAAAAGGGGCAAATTGAGACAAAATACCTTCATAAAGCCACGTGGAGACTCAGCTATTTAGGAAGAAAATGAAAATAAAAATTCTAAAACAAAGATTAAGAATCATATAAAATACAAACTTTTAATAGGACAGAAGGTCGGTGGAGATGAATTCTCAGTGCATAGTGCTTTGGCAAACAGGGGTTACAGTAGTCTGCACTTAATAAACCAGAGCCAAGTGGAGGTGGCATTATCTCTCTACACAACATGATCAGGTCAGTGATGGAAAGGTGTTTTTATTTCTGATGCCCATTCTTTTACCTTTGGAAGCTTGGGAATAAGCAGCTGTGGAGCAGGCCAGCATTGCATTTATCTACTCTCTCATCACAGTTCTCTTTGGAAGATGTATATCACATACCTTTGAGGACTGATTCAATGTTCACTGGTCAGAATGGGTGGCTGAATAGGGTTGTATTGTGTCACACTGCTGTGTGTGCCCTACACTTAGAGGAAATGCTAGTGATCTTCCCTTTGCCCTCCTCTAATACCCATGGTGTTATCGCCCTATCTGAGGAGGATCTAATGCCAAATTGATACGTAAGCATTCCCTTAACAAAAACTTCAAAGAAGTTTGCTGTATGTGGGTAAGGAAATATATACGCCTCGCAAAAACACTGAAAAATTTTAAAATCAATTCTTCCTTATTTACATAATTATTTTATAAAAGAACTGAATGTTAAAAAAATGTTTATAGTCCATTCTTGCTAAATCTCTATTGTACAGTTATGAAGGCACCTTTGGCTTCCAGAATAAGAGTGTAAAGCATTCAGATGTGAAGAAAAAGTTTTTTGCAACTGATATTAACACGAATTATCATCATAGGTTATTCCATGAACTCAGAAAATGTTGCGACAATTTATTGCATGCCCACAGAGAAATACTCTCTGACTAAAACTGTTCATGCCATAGCAGTATCTGCTCAACCAGGAAAAGAGTCCACATCATAGCTTTGCAAGAAATAACTTGATATGACAGAATATCTGATAAAAATATTCCTCTGCAAAAATTCAACAAAATGCTTCAATTTTACTAAATCCCAAAAGATTGCAAAACCACCAGAAACTGGTAATTATTTCTGGTTGTCTTATGAGAGGGAAAAAAGCAAGTTGCATTTGGGATATAACCTCTCCTTTCTAACAGAGAGAAGCTTTTCAAGATAGATTTTATGCTCCAGAGGATGCAGAAGTCTGGGGAGTGAAAAGAATTTGTTGCAGATAATTTCTTAACCATTCTGAATTCAGGGCAAAATGCAGCCTAAACACCAAAAAATCAAAAACTCAGGCTCCCCAGTCCATTTCCATCCTAAAGCAAGCATCAGTCTCATCAAATCTTGGGATGTCCTTATCATTTACATTTATCTCCTTTTCATTTTTCTATTATTCTATATTTTACATAACTTTTTTCAATAATTTGACATTATTTCTGTATTTCCAGCACTATCTCTGGCTCTACACTGAAAATATCATCCAAGGTTTCCTTTGTATCACCACAGAGCAAGTCGGATAAAAAATTAATAAATAATGCAAAAAAGAGTTCAGATGCCAGTGTTCAAAATTTTTATAAGAAAAATAGGTATCTTTGGTCATTCATATAGGTCATTCATGATAATAAACATATAAAATATACTCATTTTAATGCTCAGGTATTTCTCACTTTCATAGTTAGCATTAATGTTTTTCAGTAGGGAAGTATAGAATTACAGGGCTAATTCAAATTTCAATTAGCAATTTCATAAGTTATTCAGCAGGATAACACTAATTAAATTCACAGTTTATACTAAATTGAAAGTTTCTTTAAATCTTCATGGGAGTGGGGATATAGTGCAAAGGAACAATAACTTACCAAGACCAAATCTTCCCCAGACCTGAGGATTGCCCTATATTAGTATCCTCTATTAACAGCTAATTGAAAGCTAAGTTTTTAAGTTCTCAATAACACACAGCATATTTTATTAAAATGTGCTCATCTGATATAAGAGAGTAATATTAAAGATAATACACATGGAGTAAATGCGAAAGAAATGCATGTGCTTTGGAGAAAGCATCTTGGAACACACAAAGGAGGAGATTTTGATAGCATTTCTCCCAGTGTAAGTCCCAAAGAGACTTGGTTTGTCGGGATTCAAGGAATGTAGAGAGGCATGCATAGCACAACTTTTTATCAAGAATTTGACATCTCAAGTTATATATTGCTGTACTCACAGAACTGATTGCTTAAACCACATGTCTTGGCTGATTATACTCTTGAGAGTATCCTGTGCAGCTTGAAGCTACTCCATGCTGCTAAATGGGAGCAATTTTGGAAGAAATGCACAGAGGTGGTTGAAAGGGTTCATTCATTCATACTTCTTAAAACAAATTTAGAAAGGTTGATGAGGAGGGGACAAAACCAAAAATTCCATATCCAAATATGTATGTAGAAAAAAGGGGTGCTCAAAGAGATAGAAACAGACATAATTAGAAATAACAGGATTCACATTTCTAAAAGTAAAACCATATATTGATAAACTAGATGGACTAATGCCTTTTCAACCATTAAATTCCTCTTCATTGTCCTACATTTAATTTCAGACATCGTCTAAGAATTAATATCAGCTAATAGACTTGTTATCTTCCTTATTAGTGCTCATTATGCTAAGCTACACTGCTATACTGGACAGCTGCCATTCCTATTTTATTTAAATATTGTACACTAAATATATTTAAGCCGTTAACTGTGGCCAAACACTAAAAATAAAGGAAAGAAATCTGGGAAAGAAAGTAGAGTTTATATGTCTAAATGAACCCAATCCATTTAATAAAGCATTATCAAATAACCAAGAATAAGAATAATCCTATTTGACAAAGGAAAATAGCAGGTGGGATCAGTCATTTATATCATAAATATCTATCAAACTGAGATGATGCTAAATCCATTTTAAAAGGATTTATCCTGTAGAGGGCTTTAGAGGATAAAGTTTAAAATGTATCCCATATCTCATTAGATGCTTAAATGTTTATATCAAGAAAGAGCTGCAATCATGGCAAGACTGAGTTGTTATTATAGAGAGGTGTTTTGAAATGGGACCAACAATTAGCTAGAAGACAATGTAGATCTTGCTATTTTCACATAATTTTTCTTGTAAATTTTCTATTAGTTCATCAGAAGAATGAATTTTTATGCTATTAATAAATTTGGTTCCATATTTTTTCATTACTTTGTGTATTCTGCGTGATGACTTGCAGGTAGCTTTGCCATTGCCAAAATCTTGTCTTAACTTCAGTCTCGTGTTTAGGTTGAAACTTTGAATTTTCATGAATTTTTTTAAATCCCCATATTGAGACAGTCTGAACAAGTGGACAAAGACTGAGGATCAGCGTGTGAGTAATTGAGCAGCACTCACTCCTGAGGGCGCTGCACGGCCACCTGGGGGGTGCTACTGCAAAAGGAGGCAGTAGAAGGATGGCAACCTACAGCTTCAGCTTTTCAGAAGTTTTTGACCCTGTCAAACCAAAAGACACACAATTGTGTACTGCAATTTTTTCAGTACACAAGAGGAACAAGAGTGTCAAAGATGAAGCACTAGAAGCCAAGAGTATATCTCTTTTGTGTGTGTAACTTATTGAAACTGAAAACTGAAGAAAACAAAAATATATGTATTTGAGACTTAAGGTGTTTTTAAAAATTATTTTTGGAAACTAAATATAATTAATGCTAAACCTTTTGCAGAAGAAATTTATTTCTCTCAAAATTTTTTTTAGTTCAATATAGGTTTTAGTTTTGGTTAATTAGATCACAGTTATAATTTAGAAACTACAAAGTAATCACAACCATTTCTAGAGCATTATTATCCAAATGGATGGTGAAAAAGATGAGCTAGTTGAGTGTGTGTACCTCATCATCTCAGCACTGATGTCCTGCCCTAGTAAAAAGATTGATTATGCCAGAATTCATTGCATCAATGTTGGACCCATACTTTGAAGGCTCAGAAAACAAATTTAGCCTAATTAAGAGGCTTTCTAGTGACTCCTCTATTCTCTGTCTTACTGAATAGGGTGATAGAGGGACTGAGCTTGTGAGTTAAGCATGCCAATGGGGCAAGCCTGGGGCCAACCTGGGCTGCCTGTTTTGCACAACCACAGGTAAAAAATAACACACTTTACTCACCACTGGCTTTTATCTGAAAACAGACATGATGGTACCAAGTCAAGGGGGATGGCAGATTTGAATTCAGGTGATGCCCTGTATTATTACATAACTAACCTTTCCTGTCCAGCTCCCATACAAGGTTTTCCTGTGGTTCTCTTGCACAGTAAGTGCCCAGTTTTAACATCTTAGCAACTAAAGAGATGAAGAGACACAGACAATTGGCATTGGCCCTCTACAGCTTTTATACCACTGTGAAGGCAAATACGGCTGCTAGACCTTCCTCAGTGCACAAGCTTGTAGAAATGCTTCAGATTTTCTCTTTAAACCATTTTCCATCTATTACACCAAGTTCAAGTTATGTGAACTGCACTGTCGAAAGTCTGTGATCAGGAAGCTCAGTCAAAAGGTGTCTCTGAAAGAAGAACAGAATCAGTTTCTGTTTTTTTCTGGGACTCCAAGTTCCCCAAGCACAAAAATAGACAACAAGAAAGCAAGGAAAAGATTCCCTAATTTTATCTGCAACACTGGTAAGGAATCAACTAGAGGGTAGGCTTAGGTCTTTTGGGCAACTGGTTTTTTTTAATTTATTTTTTATTTTTAAATTATTATTATTATCAGTGAAATGGCAAGAGTTTATGTATCAGTACACATATAGATGCTTTAAGCATGCTGATTCACAAAAAGTAGCTGAGGGTTACAAGTGTAAGAATACTCCTGGGCAGACCCTTCAAAATATGCAACTACATTTACAAAACTCTACGTCTTTTACAGTCAATTCTGTTTACTCTTAATTCTAGAAAAATCATCCACTGCTGAAATTCCTCTGGCTCCTTCCTTCTTCCTAATTTCACCTGCGGTTTTCAAAACCAGGGAATACCCACTGAACCATGAGAACCTCTGCTTCCCACTCCGTGGTGTGAGGACAGACCTGTCTAGCAGAAATAGCAAAGAAAGAACAAGAGGGAAAGAAGGAAATAAATTGGTATTTTTACTTGCTGGTCTTGTCTAATACTTTTTGGGATGTATGAACATAGCCTAATCCCCTCAGATCACTTCCTTTTCACAGAATTTGTTATTGCCCAGGCTAGGTTATTTTGAAATATCATCGCTCCCTTCACAGCTCTACTGCAAGGCATGTCACAGTAAGCAGCACTCAAATAAGTAAAACATAACTACCCAAATGTTTAAATTATGAAAAATGCTAACAATATTCTAAATACAGGAAAAGTGTTTCTTTAATGCTCTTTTCTGACAGTTCACCACAACTCCATCCATTTCAAAGGCTTCTGCTCCCCACACAGAATTAAACAGCTGCTACAAAGGTGCTTTGAACAAGAGCTGCCATCAGTGGGATAGGAACACAAGCAGCCTGGGGACTAGTATCAAACAGTCACCCAAAAGAAAGATTACGAAGCAACCAAGGACATCTAAAGAGAGATATCTAGGCTGAGGAATTATCTTGAGAGAGATTTCTTCCAGAAAATATATTAAATATGGTTTATGCTGTAAAGTATCTTCTGTCAGCATGGTCCAGGGCATGGACCATGTATTCTAGGCTAATTTCAGTCCTGACAGATGAACTCTGACCTTCTGCAAGTGAAGTGATAGCAATCCTTGGAGTTATGTGACCCTTTGATGGGTGCTTGCGCATTGTGATGGTCTGGGTAGGGGTGTGGCAGCACAAACAGCTCTAATGCCAATGTGGCAGAGCCATTGTGTCCGTAACACCGACACTGCTGGCTGGATTTTCTAACTCTGCTACCCAAGGATTAAATGACTACACATCCACAAGCTTTGAGATGTCACTGTGTCTTGGAAATGCCCCTTCTTTGCCTAAGTCATCAAGGGCATTACCACAAGTAGATGCTACTGCCCTAGAAAAGGAAAGGTATCCTGGCTGTTTTTTCAGGCTGAAGATACAATAAAACAGTACAGAAGGTCAGCTGCCAGAAATCAGAGGAACTAATGATGTTCCTTCGGATATTTAAAAAAAGACACAAAATCTAATGGAAGATGCTCTTCACCACATGGGGAAAGCCGAGATGTGAAACAAGAAAACAAAGGACATAAACACAGGAGTGCTACCACAATGCTGTGTAGGGCTTAGTGCCACTTTGTACTAGGATCAGTGCCATTCCAGGAACAAGGAATACTCTTGCAACACTCAGGGAAGGGCCACTCAGTATCAAAAGGCAAGGAAGAGTTCATAGAGTTCATAGAGTAAGGAAACACAGAAGACACAATAAAGTCAACCAAAAAAATTCTGGATTTACAAAGAAAACATTTTATCAGAGGCTTATAATGTAGACTAAAGCAAATATGCTCATAAAGAAAACAAATAGAAATGTATATGGAACATTACTGATTTAAGTTAATTTAAGTATGGTGAGGATCTCAAAGTTTCTCAGTAAAGAATTCAGAAATTGGATACTTGGACTACGCCAGGTTGTAAACATAGTAATAAGAACTCCTCAAAAGTAGTGTTTCTACCTAAAAATACAAGAGTTTTTGGTATTCAAGACCAAAATGTCAAGTGCGAAGGAGCTTGGATGTTGCACTTTGGTTCAATAATCAGACAAATAACAGAATGTTGTAAGAACAAAACATTAGCAACTGTAGTTCCTCTGAGATTAATTTTAGATTTTTTTATACCAGCGCACAGCTATTTAAAATTTTCTGAAGTAATGACTGATTTTCTGTCTCACTTTTTTCTAAAAAGAAAATAAATTTTGTCATACTATGGGGAAGGAAGGAAAACAAAGACTTCTCGTGTTCAGATGGCAGTGGAGGAGGAGGTGCTGGCCCAAACCACTGGCCCACATTGTTATGCAATGTCCTCATGCTCCAGTGAGGAAAAATGTGCACCATAGTGAGTGTGTATCTGTCTTTGCCTTTCTTTGCTGCTCTGCTCCAGCAGGTCACCTCTGAGTAACGCATGCAGGCATTGTCAGTTCTACGATTTCTTGCAGCAACAGCAGCAATATTTGGTGAGTTAGAATCTGGATTTTTCCTGTGATACTTCTCCTGCCAAACCAGCTTCTGCCTGCTCCAACAGTAAATAATTCTGCATCATCTCTGTTACAGTTTTGTGAGGTAGAGACCAGTCCGGGCCCAAAAGAGTTGCTGTTGGGATAGTAATGGCACTGAACACTCCTGCTTGGCCTCAACATTTGCTGCCTGTGGATGATGAACATGCTTATTCTGGATTTGCTGATACCAAAATAATTACTGTAATAAAATCTAGGCAGGACAGCAAGCTGCATTTCCATCATCAAGCCAGCTCTTGCTCGTCTCTCAGCTGATGGCATTGCAGGGACAGGAAGAGCATGGCGCACAATTTCAGGAATTACATCCCTCTGTTTGAAAGTTCCGCAACAGCCAAAACACAACTGTATTTTCCCACAATTGCTACTGAGTATTTAATGGGCTCACAACTACTACTCCACTATAAGCAACCTGTATGGTATGTAAATGCGTGTAAATCCATTTGCTGTCTTCATCATGCATTTCTCAAATGATCTAATTGCCAGCATAGCATGATTGACTGCTTTAGCAGTTGTTTAGAATGAAGGAAAACAAAATGATTGGTTAACATACTCTGAAACAAAGTACTTTAGTTCATTTTTCCAAAATAGAAGCTTCTGATGAGGAAATGGTAAAGAGATGAAAGTCAGTTTGACTAACAGTGGTCAGGAAAGAAGCTGGAGATTGTCGCTGGATGCTTTTAAAAATCCCCATAACAGAGAAGATGAAAAAATTAAATTTTAGGAAGTTTGATCCTCATCACGTACCACACCCTCAGAGAAGATCTTTTATAGCAAGACACAATGCTGCATGCCTGGAAATATTAGGACGTAGGGTATGTAGTGCTGCAATTAATTTCTGCCACTGCAAAACATGGTTGGGAGAAATAAGTGCCTTAGAAAAAGATTAAAATATGAAAGATGTAGAAAATCATAAAAAACTTAGAAGTTGTGTGCTACCACATATTTTACTAGCACAACATTTTAGTACGCTGATGAGTACTTGCAAGTGGCAGCAGTTGGATTTTGATCTATGCTGGATTAAAAAATAAATAATCCAGGCTGAATATTTTGAAATCCTGGAAGAATGAATGTGAACTCTTCCCCTTATTATGTAACAAGATGCAATAAATAACCTGAATTAGCACAAAAATTCTTAAAACAAAATAAAATACTTTTAAATGGTACGTATACTTTTAAAAGGAGTATGTTTGACTCCTACTGATTTAAAAGTCTTTGATTTACTGACTGTTTAGGAATATGAATCAAGACTCTCATATAGACTAATTACTAGGGAACACACTCTTCCACTGAGTGTACTAAAATATCACAGTGTCAGTAACATATGAAGGTAAATCCGACATCTGCAATGGCAGTTCCAAAACACACTGGTGTATGTGTCAATCAAAAGACTGTACAATCTCCAAATTTAACGCAACTGAGAAATAGTTGTGGATTACAGCTTTCACCCAGTTACTCTGTGCATGGGGAAATCCCTGGGGTTACAAGGCTCCTTTTATAAACATGTATAGAACAAACAGCACTATATTAAGATGTAGTACAAATATTTGGCTCATTGCTTCATGGTTCATGGATACTTTACTGATGGAAAATAGGCTGCTTTTGTGTTTCATTAACCTTTTCATTATCTTGAGCATAAGTCAATGCTGCTCCTCTAAGAATGAAGGGATAGAAAACTTTGAGGGAAAAAAAAAGAAGTTTAATGATCTCTACAATTTAGTCACATATCCATATTAAATTCAGCACTGACAAAAAAATGCTGGTCATATATGTTATATTACACAGGTATTAATCAAAATATTTATACCTTGCAATTGTGTAAGCTGGTATGCATACATTTTCTTGTTAAAAAGAATATATCAAGAATGCACTAGGAATTGTAAAATGGTAACATTAAATGTGTGCTTCTCATTCTTCTGAAAGATGCCTAAACTATCATTAGTAAAATATTAAGCAAGAGCCCTAACATTCTTTTGCTTTTGAAAACAGTACGATATTGAATGCCTTTAAGAGCTAAATTTGGTGCTGTGATCCAGTGAGAATCTGGAAACACTCCAATCCCACTCCTCAAAGGCAGTAGACACAATACTTAGAAGCAATGACATTTTAAGGCACAGAAAAGCTTCTATTGACCCTAAAGTTATTCCTGATTGCCCTGGGGTACAGGCAAACCTAAATCCTTATTTTGGGATATGAGCAGAAAATGCTTCTCTGACAGAATCAAAAAGAAAAATCAAAATGTGTTTGTTCTGAATCAAGAGATTCCAAATAAATCCACCCAGATCATAATGACAGAAAATAAGTAATGTATATCTCTCTAGTCTGCCACAGTTTTGTTCCAGATGGATGGAGGGAGGAAAGAGAGGAGGAGATTTTATTAATCATGATTCTCGATATAGCTTTAGCTATCTTCTTAGAGAGCTCATTTCAGAGGGCTTTTTAGCTGGAGATCTGTGTATCAGAAAAGTTATGTAACAAAAATTCATCAAGACTATGCAGCCACACCCAAATTTGGATAGATTTACGTGTGTGTTAATTCTTCTCCAAACCGATCTAAAAATTCTAACTTTTATCAGCCTAAACTGACTTTATAGAAGAAGAATTTCTCTGCTGCTGGGTTGGAGACAATTTATAACAGAGTGTGATGGCTTAATTATAAAAGATGGGCATCAGGGAACTGCACAAGAACTGTTCAGGTGGAACTCCACAGCTGAGAATTCCAACATGCTTTTTCAGAAAGCATTGCCATAGCCAATATTTGAGTAAGCTGCCACTGAACAGATGCAGCTCTGCTTAGGGTGAGTGGAAGGCTCTGTGAGTGGAGGCTCTGTGACTGGTCTCTACCTCCACTCCACCAGGCAGTGCTGCAATAATGCTGTGGGTGCATGATAGCAACAAAAAAACAGGTACAGGCAGGTTGGAGAATAAAGAACATAAAGTGGTGTTAAATATTTCAAATAACAAAGGTGTTGAATGGTGAACAATTAACCTTTTTTTTTTCCCTCTTCCTTTTCAATTGCCAGGTGTATGAACAGACTAGATTTTGTCCTATATTCTATAAAATAGCAGAGAAAAAAGTGAGGTTTGGTGCATGGGAGGTGTTAAAAGGTGTCTCTAATCTGGACTAGGATGCCACAGCACACCATGGGGAATATCCCTCCTCTTGCTTGGGGTCCTGTCCCAGAGATACCAGTCACCTGTGCAGGTGAAAGTCAAGGAAGAGCTCTCAGGATTTTTCCAGTTACCTGTAGAGGTTGGTTACTGCAGTTTTCAGGGACTTGCTGGGTCTGCATGATTTCCCCTTACTCCAAGGGCACATCCTGTTCCTGAGAGCAGTGTTTCAATATTGGGAACAAATGGAAACAAAACTGTTAGTTATTCCTTAACCTTTTCAGCCATAATTTTGCCCTCAAGACCTCATTCAGACCTTAGGCACACCTGCTCCATCTAACTACTTCTCTACAGAACAGCATGTGAAGGGATTTGAGAATTAATTCTGCCGATCTGAAGTCACCAGGGAATTTGCCAGTGCACATTAGTCATTTGCCTCATGGGATAACACGTCAGAAAGAAAATAGCGGAAATATATCAGGCAACCTAATGTGTCTGATGCTTTACACAGCACATTACAAGAGTGAAAGATATTAAGCTTTCATACAGTCACAAAGCAAAGGAAAAAAACCATGTCACTTTAAAGAGAGATTTGCATGGAAGCCCAGTTGCATTTGTGGTTAATGAGACTCTACTTCAGCTTTGTCTTCTGTACAGATTTCTCCTTTACATTACAAAATCTGTACAGAAGACAGGCATGTTTAAACAACTTTAAGACTGTAAATATCACCTGTGATGTGCAGGAAAAGTGTAGGTTAGTGGTGACAATTTCAACTTCAGATTGTCTCTTTTGGCCTAGATCTCAAGAGGAAAAAAATCTATTTGAAGCCTTTTCAGTGCATAGTGAATAGCTGAAATAAGGACCATTTTTAACTTCTATTTTATTTCTGCTCACTTGCCTACTTTTTCTCAGATTTTTACCTCTAGTCTTCATTACCAAGTTTTGATAATGGCTTCCAGCCCACCAGTTCCCAAGTCTATAAAAAGAGTCATAATGAAAACTATCACAATTATAAAAGAAATTTGAAACAGCCATTTAAACAAACAGACATGTAACCAGTTTTCTTTTGTGATACATTTTTGTTAGGACAAAGTGTGTGTTGGACTCCTCCAGCCTTAGAGACTAAATTACTTCCTTTTTCACCAGCCTGAATAAAACCACAGAATTACAGAATATGCTGAGTTGGATGGCACCCATGAGGATTGTTGAGTCCAGCACCTGGCCCTGCACAGCACCATCCCCAAGAATCACACCCTGTGCCTGAGAGCATTGTCCAAATGCTCCTTGAACTCTGTCAGGCTGGCAGAAGTGACCACTTCACTGGGGAGAAATATTATCTCCTTCACATTTACACTGTTTGCATGAATTGCTAAGCAAACACTTTTTAGTTACTATTTCTATAAACTAAGAAACTTTCAGTTTTCCTTGTTCATGAAAGATTCAAGTACGATTTCTTTAATCCACATCACTTATCAATGATCTGTGAAACTGGAATTTAAAATCCAGTATTTTTAAAGCCAAACCAGAAAACTTTGGGAAGTAGTAAAAAAGGCAGAAAAAAATATGAGAAAAGAAGAGAATTATATTATCAGACATATAGGGTTGAACCGTGTGCATTGAGAACCTGATCTAGATGTACTGGGGAGCACCTCAGTTAAACAGGGGACAGATGAGAAATTCCAAGATTGAAACATGTCTGGGGGCTCCTCACAATCCAAGCCACGAGGGAGAGAAAAAGCCACGCAGTCATGTGCAGTAAACCTGCCAGCTTCCACCCCTCAAGCCCTAAGAGCCAGGATGCCTATTCCTCTTCAGTGTTACTGTACCTGGCACTGAATCATCCATGGTCCTGCTGGGAAGCATGAAAGTTGGTAAAAAAGGGCTACATAAAATGTTTTGTGAGAAGATGCCCCAGTGTTTTGTGATCCAACATGCAGCCCACAGCAGATGCCTGCCCAGCATGGCTGGGCTGGGGCTGCTCACGCCAGCCGAGCCGATCCCTCACAGCACGCAGCACAGGCAGGCAGCAGAGCAGTCTCACACACCAGGACTCAACAGATTTGTCATTTCTTACATCTGAAGGGTAAGGAAGACAACTAATAAACACTGTGTAATGATCCCTAGTGGCAAACTGCAAAAAGATTTATTGATTTTTAGCCATTTGTTTCATCCTCTGAAGCAAGCTGCGTTTTGACACGTACAATACAGTATGGCATGGAAAACTCTGAACATATGAAAAAAATATATAATTTCATCAAGTTCTGGAGAGACAATTATTTGGTTTACAGGAAAGTACTATGATATAGCTTAAGGACCAAGTTTTAACACTCTTGAAGAGAATACAGAGAATGTGAAGTTATCTGAGCCTGAAACAAGAGGAAAGGACGCTGTGAGGGAATGGTAAGTGTGACCCAGGGAAGGAAGTTTGCCAATCAGGCATAACCTTGCTATAAGCTGGTATTTAGTACCATTTGCTCTGAATGAACAATGACTAGGAGAGGTCAACTGGCTTGGGCTTCACAAGCTAAATCTGCTCCTTGTAGCTGCAATGCTGTTAAGTATATGCATATGCATATTACTAGGCATATAGAAATTCAGGACGCAAAATTATAGTTTAACTGGTCATTGAGAAAATGTATTTTTTCTATTCACATTTCTCTACTTACATTCAGTCCTTTCCAATGCTATACAACAGAAAACCAAAAAGTTAGCAAAGAGATTACCTCAATCTTATCCATACCTGGGTTTAAGTACAGCCCTGAACTAATTCAGTTCAGCCCTAAAGATGACCTCTAGACTAGAGATTTGGTGACTAAAAAAATTCTATCACTGCATTCACACACTTGAAGCAGCATATCTCACTAAGAGCTATACTTATCATGCACAAGAGTGTGATTGTGAAATTCAGTGAATGCTTCTACGATATCTCTGTAGATATGCAACTGGGCTATGAAGTCTCAGTTTATCAGATCCCCTACCAAACACAGGAGTTCTTAACATAAAGACTAATGGTTATTTAAGAACTTTTTATAAGACATTTATAAACTAAAATATGAAATTTTACATAAAGATCTCAATGTGGAATTTTTTTATTAATTTCAAAACTTGTACATGGAAATCCTAAAATTTTCTTATCAATTATAAAGCTAAGTACACTATAGAGATTTGCACCCCATTAAGTCAACGAAGTTTTGTCTTGTTTTCTAGTTGAAGGTGCTGTATGTGGAATCAAAACTATTACAAAGATGTTACTCTTCTTACTGTTTGGAGGGGCCCTTTGCAGAAGGATAAATAGTGTATCGGTGCAGCTTTGTACTGTGAGCAAAACCACAGGAACTTTTAAGAAACCTACTGGTGAAACCATTTCTTGTTTTCCTCTATTTGCAATTCTTAAGTAAAACAGTTCAACTATTTCTAATGGTATATGAAACATGGGAAATAAGGCTGGGCTTGAATTATATTTTGACCGGAATACAGAAGGAAGTAAAACAGCATAAGAGAATTTGCATCTGGTCTATTTTGCCAAGGAAGGTCTTAGGATCAAATGGGAAGTCAAAGGCAAGAACTGCAATATCACAAAGGCTGAGACATGGAGGTCAAATGCCATGATGTCAACAGTATTAGAAATTGGATCAATTTTGACCACACAAATGAGAACCATCTGCGCTTCTCCTCCAACCTAAAATCATCTCCCAGATTAATTTCTTTTTAAAACTGTTCACAAGGAGTAATGGAATATCTTGTCTGAGCTGAATTTTGGGGAGGAGCTTGTACAGCTGTGCAATACAGAAGAGCTGAGTGAATCCTACATCACAACACCTGAGGCTGTGTGGAGACTTCCCACTTCTCTGCTACGCTGCACTATGACAGCTCTGTAATCAGGAGTCTCACAGCTCTGGAATCGCAGACCACAGGGATTCTATTTACAGTACTCGTTTAAAAATGAAGGTGCAAACATCAGTGCTAGAACTGACCACTTCATATTTGCAATGCACACTGGAGAAGGAAAGCAATAATTTGGGTTTTTTTAATTCTGAAGGATATCCAGTTCATTAAAAGCCATCGTTGATGGCAAAAATAGAAGATTTGAAAACCCACAAATCTTTGTATTTTTAGAAATTTTAATAAACCATCAAATAGAAAGAAAAGAAATCTTTTGAACAGGATTGGTTGCCAGGGATTTTTAAATTTTTTCTTTTCACTTCTTCAAATCTTCAAATTTAGTAGTTCATAAATTAATAAACAAACAATTACAAATAGAATTTGATTTAAATGTTAGCCATGGCACAGGTAGAGGCTTTTCCAGAACAGAAGAAAACACAGAAACTTTCTCCTATATAGAAAAAAGTGAAAAATATACTATCTATTAGCTTAGTAAAGACAAATCTGAACCATCACAGTCTGCAAAATCAATTTTTTCAAACTTTCCAGTCTTACTTCTGAAAGGGCTTTTGGTTACTAATCCCAATGAAAACTCTAGAGCAATAAAAGGAAATAAAAAAGGTACCTAATCTACTATAGCAATGTGTGAAAACAGGAGATTTAAATCAGATGCCAAGGTAAGGCATAAAGATAATGCAAAACAATTGACTTGGGCGTCTTCAAACACACCAAATAATTAAAGTCATCCATTTTACACCTGTGTATTCTTCTAAAACATGCAAAATCAGTTGTGTCTCTACTGTCTAATAGTTTCTGTTATTGAAGTGTCACATTAATCTGTTGCTTTACCTTAAGTCTTTTCTGTCTGAAATATGAAAGCATTAATGAAAAATACCCTTAAGGGTACTGTCTTTATTACATAAAGCACAGATACATCCTTGATAGGTGCTGAAAAGGAATACATGCAAGAAAAAACCCCATCTATTTCTATTTACTGTATATCCACTTACACATCATTGCACTATGTACTGTATCTCAGTTTTATAACACTGTTCAGCTGTTCAACTAAAGCACAATAAATAATTTTACAGCATTGATTTGTAAATTTTGCTCACTGAATTGCATTGCTTCAGCCATTTGAAATGAGTGTTATTGTTACCAGTAATAATGGTTTCCTTTACCACCACAACACCCTCATTAAACCACAAACAAATCATGAAACTGCCCCAGATTCTATAAAATAAATCTGTCCTTTTATCAGAAAAGAAGTATTGCTGAGTCCCTTTAAAGTAAGCTGCATCTGAAAATTTTAAACCAAGAGGCAGAAGGACTTTTCTTTATGAAAGCCCCATGTAGTACATAGATTTCTGTGTGCATGAAAAGCAAAAATTGATTTTTCATATGTACAAAAAGCCAAATGATTTTTATTAGATCCATAATATTAACTGTGCTGCTGTTTGTTCTGAGCTAATGACTTCCTTTTCTTTTTATTGCTTATGTCCTCACAAATTGTTATACACATTATATACACCTACTGTTGTTTCAATTGTTTTTGCTATTTAAGAGATAATATTTCACACAAATAAAGGATATTAAGATTATATATATTATATAAGTGATAATAAATGAAATACATTTTTATTGCACATTTTTAAAATTTTTGTATGTGAAAAAAAAGTACAAGCAAAGTTCCACATCAAATATTCTATCCCTGTTTTATGTTTAGAGCAAAAAAAAAAAAAATAGGATCAGAAAGAACTATATGAATCAGTAATTAAGAACTGAACAAAACTTAGGTTTTCATATTTCACATGTGTCTACTCTTGCTCATGGTCTGAATTTTAACAAGTAGCTCTTGTTAAAGAAAATTAAAATATAATCACAGCCACTGTCAGTGATGCATTAGCAGCACTCTTCAGTCATGTTTTGAGCTAAAAATGCAGCACTCTTAGAAATAAATTACTGTGTTTCCCTTGCATGGCTGCAAGTACAAAACCTGGTGTGTCACTCCTAAAATCATGCTAATTAGAACATAGACACAAAAAGCACTTGTAGGATTTCCTACAGCTAGTGCAGAAAGCTCTCTGTATGTGATATGTGCCATCTATGGTAACGTAGCGCTGCCAGCCCTGGCAGTGGTATAATGATTCTTTGTATTGGGGGAGTAAAAAGCAAAATGAGCTGTTTGCAGCCTCTGTGCCTGATGGCAGACAGAGGTCCCTTGTGTACCTGTCCTCTCAGAAACAACTTGGGCTGCAAGAACCCATGTCCTGAGACCTCAAGGTCTGGAAATGCACCACAGCAGGTACCCCACGGGACAGCACAGAGGAGCAGTAACCTATCTGCACATCTCCTTGTGCCTCCTGTCCTGTATCAGCCTCCTGGATCAAGGTCTCAGCAAAACAGGTGCTCTGCAAACATGATCACAGATTCTTTACAGGCTGGTTAGGTTAACCCCTGTGCCCCACCTAGGCCCTACATGCTGACTCTGTTTTGCAGGAATAATGAGTATTGGCACATCTTTGTAAGAGGCAGAAATCTCCCTGGCACCCATCCCTGTCTCCTGGGACTGCTCTGAGAAGGAGAAAATAAAACAGGATCAGAAAGCTCAGGAAACAGCCAAGGTGGCATCACTTTGACACAGGAGGTCTTAAATTGCACATTAACGCAGCTCTTGGCTAATTGCCATAGAATAAATAAATAACAGCAGCGATGTTTTCTTTCAAGAGCAAGAAGCACAGGAAGCTGCTGCTAAGCTGAGAAACTGCACAACTCACCTCTTGCACCTGCAACTTAAATCTTTATATTGAATTCTGTACCTGCAAAGTATGACAAATATCACTGCACCATCAAGGAGTGGTATCTAGCATGATGCCAGCTGTTGGCTGTTACCAAAGATACAGAATACTGCTGTTGCTGAGATTACAATCTGGGGGAACACAAAAAAAGAAAAACTTCACAGAGGTACAGCAGATGTGGATGTGGCCTTGAAAAATCTTTAAAAACTGCCTTTACTCTGCCTTCTTCACGCTGTGTAGTTAGCAAGCACACAGCAGACAGCAGAATTGCAGCAGTATAGACCTGGCTGCAGTCCCATTGAAACAGGCGCCACAGAGAAGGGTCATGTCAGAACAAAGTCCATCTAGCCCTGTAACACAGGACAGCAAACAAAATTGTATTAATGTAGAAAGAGCAAAAAAGCCACCAGACCCAAACAATGATGGGATGAGTAACCAAACCTAAAGAAACAACAAAACAGAAAACCTATGATATGTAGAAAATCACTATGACTACTTTCTTTTAAAAAGGAAAAAAAAGGCCCAAACTCATAAATCATATTCAGGTATGTTCCTAGTGTGCTGGTGGCCTATATAAAATAAAATGCTTGTGCCCATTGCATACTCTCCTTTCTTATAAGAGCAATAAAACCAGAATTTGCATGTAGTACAAGGGGGTGGGGTAGGGTGGAGGCAGATCTCTTTCAGTGATGAAGAACAATGTTTTAACATGAATTCATTTCTTCACTGAAGTCTTAGAAGATATTGGGCTTTATCTTTTTGACTTGCACATACTGGATGATTAGTTCTGGATAAAGGACACATGGCTATTATAATTTAGTTCTGGACTTTAAATTGTGGATTTTCCATATTATCAATTATATGTTTAAATAAGTTTGCTATACACAATGGAGGAAGAGTTTTGGGAATTTAGCATGCTGAGCTACACAGAGAGCTACAACCTCTACATAATTTCTTTCATGGCGACTACAATTACAATATAGTGCTCTGCCAAAAAACCCACACCAAAACCTTCAAAACAATTATCTATTACTGTAGTTTGTGGCTTAATTAACCTATAATTTTTCACTAAACATAATGAACATGCAGTCCATATGAACTGGCTTCACAAGGCTATCAAGAAAGCATTACCACCATTACACTAAGATATTTTGTGTAACAAGAACCATAATTTAGCATATAATTAATTTTTATTCCAGAGTGACACCAGATTTATCACTCAACAAAAGACTCACGGCGTAGAAAGAACTACCTGCCCTAGGATAGACATTCAAATTAGGGTATAATTCAGAGTTTAATTATCTGGACAATAGCCTCTGAAAAATTAGGCACTAATTCAGTGTAGTTATCTTCAGTAACATATCTCCTAATCTCTGTCTGTATAGAAAACAGTTGGCTCAGTAATTATTTTACACCCCAAAAATACTGGGGTCTAGAACTTTCCCTACAGCAAACAAAATCAAGGTAAACTTATGCTCTACAATTAAGTTGAAGAAAGTCATCACATTCATTTAAATACTCTTTCATAAATTTTTGAACCTGGTCCATGAAAACTACTGAATATTATTATTTTATTTTGAAGGAAGTAAGGTCACAGATGAGTGTCTTCGTTGCCAGTGTCTTTTAGTCAGAGGATGCAGACTTGTCTTCCAATGGTAATAGTTGTATTCCATGCCAGTGCCTACATAATTTCACTTCTTGAAGCTTTTATACTTGCACACTACTAAAGCAAGCTAAAAACATCAAGAAAACTCATAGCATTGGATTACCTCAAATATTTTCTAACCTACTTGTGGTAATGGAAGAAAATTAGTGCAGTAGGTTTATGTGGCTCCAAAACGTTTGACTGAACAAGAACTTTGGCTATTTATCTTTTATTGCATGCATGCAAAATTAAAGCATCTCCTTTGCACAATACTATTTTGTGCTGAAACGTTTTGGTCAATGTAAAAAAAAAAAAAAGTTCAAATACTCATGCTTTTATTTTTGGTGTTGTGGAGGTTTCTTAACTCTTGAAGTCATAACCATCCGATTGCTTCCTAATCTCTGTAATATTTCTAAAGTATATTTTACCTTCACAGCAAGCTCAAAGGTTGTGCCCTACTGCACAGCCATGTCATATTAAATTGCCCTCAAGAAAATTCATAGGCATTAAAACTATTTCTAGTTTTTGCTAGAAAATAAGTCAGAGGGGAATGAAGAAGTGGTGCACAAAGGAAGCTTAAACTGAAGCTTCTTGGGAAGACACATTTTAGAATGCAATAAAAAGTCACATGAGGTTTCACAGAAAGAGTTCCTCAAGGAATATATACTTCAGTTATTACTCTTATACAGCATGCTAGTGGAATCTCCTGGAACATAGTTTACCTACTTGTGACAAAATTTCCCTTACTGACAATTAATGTTTTGAAGGTTTTTTTGAAGATGTGAAAAAATGAGAGTATGCGGCATTTAAAACTTCACCCATTACTTCAGTGAAATATTTTTCTAATCTTAACACAGGTTATTAAAATTATTTTCCTCTGGTTTTCTAACTTTTTTCCCTTTCAGTAGTGTGAAGTATTTTACTAGTGGTAGGATTATTATGCCATTTCTGAACTGCCATCTGGCCATCATGCCATTCCCTTTCTGAATGTTGTTTGCTCCTTACAATAAAAAACAACTCAAACTAAAATGCA
This sequence comes from Ammospiza nelsoni, assembly GCF_027579445.1. Classification (NCBI taxonomy): domain Eukaryota; kingdom Metazoa; phylum Chordata; class Aves; order Passeriformes; family Passerellidae; genus Ammospiza; species Ammospiza nelsoni. The sequence continues at coordinate 81,598,858 of NC_080634.1, forward strand.
CTCAGCACAACATAGAGCAAAGCTACTGGAAGTCTTGAAGAAAATATAAACTATCCCTAAACACAGAAGGTTAAACAAAAATATAAATTTACTCTTAAAGAGCTTGCTGAACTAATCAAGTGTTGTTATTATTGTCTCTCACTTCATAAAAACACAGCCTCTCAAAAATATATTAAAGCTTCTCAGACCCCACAATCAAACTAATGCCAGAAAAACTGAGCTGTAAACCACAGCAATAAATGCACTTTTTTTCAAAGTGTTAGAAGTTCAACTACTTTTGAGCCCTTTTATGTGATACCTCATTTTCTGTGATAACCTCTTTACACCAGAAAATAGGCAAATGTTTCATCATTCTGTTTAATGAGATAGGAAGTGGAACTTTCAAAAGTATTCACTCTTATCTGGGCTTTGTTCCAGTTGAATTTAGTGGGAGTTTTATCTGAAATGAATATATTTATGTTTGGGCCATTGGAGCTGCTGAAGGAGGTTATGAGCTACCTATGTTGTAGCTACAAACCTGTGCTGCTGATCCATGAGATTTCAGCAGCCACACATTACTTTTTCTTTGAGCTCTGCTGGACATCAAATGAAGGCCATTGCTCGCATTGTTTTCTGAGAAGTAATTTGTACTAGATAGTTTCATTTCATTTTGTTCTCTCAAGGATAAAAATGAAGGACTAGACCTCCATGGAAAAAAGGACAGCACTGAAGACTACTTAAAACTACTTAGGAGATTTGAAAGTAAAGACTTTTCTGTGCTCATTTTTAGCTTTGCACACTCAAATGAAAATGAACATCAACTATGACTCAAGCTTTGGACAAGAAACTAGCAAAACAGGAACCACTAAAAAAAGCAAATAAAAAAAGACAGGAATTGGACAAAATATTATTAGAAGGATTTTCTATGCTCCATGTTGCTTACTGGATTTAACTTCTATTTTGAATAATTCCTACTTCCCTTCCTACATTCTACTTTCAGTATGTGATGAATGAAAATAAAGCTCTAAGATGTATTTTGTAAGGACTGGAATAAGAAATTTGGGGATTGATACTAGTGCTGTAACCACCTCTCTGCAGATATCCAGAGCACTAGGTTTTGTTTATTGACTAAATTCAACAGTTTCCCTTTCACATAGCAAATGACTGCTTTTAAGATAGAGTGTACAAATATTACCAATATATTGGGTTGTAATGAAAATATTCTTGGATGATAAAATTGGGGATAGAGAGGGAAGGAGAAGAAGGTCAGGGGAGGAGGGGACATTAGCCTTATGAACCAGGAGGCCAAAAGAAGCACAACGGGGGCATGTTCTGATTTTTGGAGCATGAGTTAAGCTCCCTCTCTGATAGAGGAGTTCACCACTGGCCCACACAGAATCAGAGAATCATAGAAAATCCTAATTTGGAGGAGACCCACAGGCATTGCTGGGATCTAACTGTGGGCATCTCACAGGACTGCCCCGAAGAGCCACACCATGTGCCTTAGAGTCCAAAGGCCACTTCATATCCTTGTTGCCATTTGTTCTACAATTTGTAACAATTTTTAACTTATTACCATGAAAATGGAAGTATTAAAGGAAATTAACCCAAACCTTATAGCAAAAAAAATTTTTAAAAGATTCTACTAATGTTTTTTTAGTGCTCTAAAGCAGACCTTCAAATACCATGAACACATGATGAAACATTTTCTAGGGATTTACATTAGAAAAACTTTTTTTAAATTGATTAATTTCTGCATTAAAAAAGGTTAAGCTGAAAGCACACCTAAGAAAGCAATACCATGGAAAATATTTTTCAAAAGTATGTAAAGAGAAAGGGGAAAACAAAGGAAAAGCTATATTACAGACTAATATGACTTCTACTGATGCTATAGATAGCATTTAAGTTTACATAACAAACCTGTATTCTGCAGGTAAAATTCACAAATTACCTTTCCAATTTCAACAGGAAAAATAAGGTATATATTTAGTCACACATTTTCACATCATTTACCTCCAGTAACATTTGTTTCTATGATCTTTTTATTCATAGGTAGTTCCCATTTCAAAGCAATCTCTGCAGCAATTTCTATTTTGTATACATATATGAGCTTTCAGATGCACTAGTCTGCTTCTCACCTTCTCCTGGTAATTGTCTTGAAGAGCCGCTCTGAGCTGCGTGTTAGAAAAATAAATTCTCATTACCATCTTACATTTCCAAGTCAACCTGAAAACTTGCATTAAAGTATTTTTTTGGTTAAGGTATTTTTTTTATTAAGGTTTTTTACTAAGGTAGCCAGCCAGCATCATACAACTTTCTAGGTGGTACAGTATATCCTGAAGGCATTCTCTCAGAAAGGTATTTTTCTTTTCCCTGACCACTGTTACAATGGTGTTTCTTTGAACAGCAACGAAAATGATTATACATACTGAAAAGTTCTTTTGGTTAAGTTTTCCAATTCCATGTGTATATATATATATATATATATTTATATTTATATTTATATTTATATTTATTTGTTTATAAAAATTCTTTTACAGAAGACTGCATTTATCTTTGGCTCTGCCATTCTTATGGTTTCAAAGTTTAGCCACCGCTCATGTGTACTCCATTTCCCTTCAGAAAGGAAGCAGTAGTCCTAAGGAACAAAAGTAGAAAATTGGATGCTATGTTACGCATACACTTTTCTTGAAAAATCTTTCATAGCTGGGTTTTGCACAATACTCACTGACTTTAACCCCCTCAGGAATATTGCTCGAGCCTAATACTCCATTGCGTTGAGTATTTTAAGTGCAGGAGTACTGCAGACTGGATTTTCTTCACAATAAAGGGCTGTTAATTAGGCTCTAATATTGACTTAAAAAAAAACAAACAAAAAAACCCCCAAAAAACTTAATGGGTATTTCTGATTTCATTACCTTTTTAGAAATTTTTAAGCAAGTTAGGGACCAAAAGAAAAAAAAATAAAGAAACCACCCCTATAGGAGTCCTACACTCCCCTTTGCTCCTCAATGCTCCTGTTTTTTATGGCAAAAAGCATAAGTTGGATTTGAATATCTTAATAGTACTTTGACTAAATGACCAGGCCATTTTAGGACGTTTTAGTGTCTTCTAGACTACTAGAAGACACTATTTTTCAACATAAAATTAGTTAAACCTCTGAAGCTGTTCTTTGAAGTAAAAGGAGTGACATAAAATAGTTTCATATCCCCTGACATACAGCATTTGAAAATACAGAAAGGGGAAATGATTAAAAGAGAATTCAAATAAGTAATGTTGAGATGCTTTCTGGAAGCCCAAAGTGAAATGCATATAATACACTGTGTACATGGTGGACTACACTTAAGTAAAGCATTCAAGGAGATATAATAAGCTCCCCAGGGCCAGAAGTTCTGACAAGAGAGGACAGGTCCCTTGCAATGCCACACTAACACCTAGCTATAGATGTTACTTATTTTTTTCAGTATCTTAGAAAAAATGGTAGTTTGATTCTAAGATAATATTTTTTGTTTTATTAGCTTTATTGGACAGATTAGTTATAAAGCCATTTTAATATAAAGATGAGGAAATGAAAGCATCCTTTAAGTTGCCACCTTAAATATTTCATTATTACATTACTTTTAAGATGAAAGAGAAACTACTAAGTACATCTCATCAAAAAGAAAGAAGCCTGTTCAATTTTATTGATGTAACACCTCTCAAATATAAAAACTTTGCAAGTTATGTCACTGAATTAAGTACAGAGGTCTGAATAAAAGCATAGCTATTTTTCTAAGCATTATTTACGTTTCAAATTACCTTTGATGCTATCAAGGAGTAAGTGCCAAGTCCAAAGAAGCTTTAACAGAATGTGGCCCAGAATGCTTTTCATCTCATTTCATTTCACTTAATTGCTACCCATGAAATATGGATTTTATATTTTTAAATGATGTGATTTTGAAATCATTATGTATAATGCAATGTGTATGCTAAATCTGACATCTGAAATGATGAGTTATGTTTGATCTGTTCAATATTGCTTTTTTTACTACTCTCCACTGAAGAAGTTGCACCTAGCAAACTCAAAGAGAGTCCTATTTAGGGAAACTTTTCCAAGATTCAGTAGAAAATACCAAAAGCTGTACATGGCCCTGATTTGTCTTCACCTACAGCACAGCCAGGAGATATCCATGGTCAAGACCAAATGAGCCAGATCAGGTTGTGGAAGTTAAGTTTTATCTGCATAGTGATAAGGTGGCTCAATATAAAAGTCCTCTGGAAGAAATTACAACTTAGTCTTTGGGTTCAGGTAATCCAGTTAGCTAACAAAGCAGGCTTGAGGGAAGAAATAGCTATCAGAACTAGGAAATAAAAAAGAGAAGACAAAAAGCTCACTTTTAGACAACTGCTTTGAACATGATGTTTTAGCCCCCATCAAACAAACTGTATGAAAAAATGTTTTCTCACTGTTCTGCCACTGTTCACCATTTTGTTAAAATGATAAAAAGATAGGACTTTTACTGAATCTACTGAAGACACATTTCTGGAGACAGCATGTGTATGAACAATGCAATTTTTCCATGGTTTAGTGGCAGAAATCAGAGTATTCCACACTGCAGACTACATCAGGCTTGCAGCAGAAATAATTTCACAGTTTTGTTGAATTCATTCGACTATGGAGTTACCCCAAGTCATTTGAATCTGTCAATATTTCTGTAGATATTTCCCAATAGATAGAAGGCTTTGGGACTACATTCAAACCACATGCTATGGTTCTATTTTGAATTTATTATGACTTTCAAAATCAAGAAAGCAATGGGAAATTCAGACACCTGCTTCCTAACTCCGTCAGAGCCTGGACAGAAACACTCTAGAGAAAGATCTAGAAGCTGTGTGCAGACTAGCTTCTGCTGTTACATATTCACATATCTCAAATCTCTGCTTCATAATTGACACTTAATATATATTTCTGTTACCATGGTCAATGTTCTCAATTAAACAGCTTTGGAAATTTTATTATTTTTTAAAAGGAAGACAAGACAACTTACTGGCATTCTTGTACAGCACACATAGGGGTAACAAAGCTACATTCATTTCTGCATGTCCAATTTTTTGGGATCACCAGACGGAAACAGAAATAAAAGAATTTACTGTCACTATGACATTATGGGCATTTGTTGGCACTGTTAAGGCTCTGGTTTCACTCACGGAAGCAACAGAGCTCCCTCCTCACTGAGGCTAGCCAAAAGCATGGAAACTGCAGAAGTGTGTGAGAAATCCTCAGCATACTCCTTTATAAACGCAATATAGGATTATAATTTTAATAATCTGTCCTAAAAAAGCCTGCCTTCCTATCATATTCAAAACTGATGTTTAGAATGGAATGTGACAAAAAAAAAGGTGTTAATTAAAATATTTGCTTTTTTTTTGTTTTACCAGGTCATACAATGGAATATATAAATAGAATACAATACAATAGAATAAATACATACTATACATACAATAGAATAAAGAAATGAATCTATTTACTTGATTGTCTTTTTACAGATGAAAGTAGATATTTATTTTGGAATAAAAAACAGTATGCTACCTTACTAAAGACTTCTCCAGAAGAACTGGCTTTCCAGGTCTCTCCAATCACAGAGTGGTACCAAATTGACTTTAACAGAAAGATACTACCAACAATCTTAAGCATAGAGAGAACACCCTGCTGTTTACCAGTGACAGGAACTGTGCCAGAAACCCTTAGAAAAAGCATCAGGCCATAAAGTGCCAGATAAAATTCCTTCTTCCATTCAGAGACAAAGGAAAAACAGTATAGCACTGCTTTAACAAATAGGACTTGACAAAAAAAGAAAGAAAATAGATGCAGGCATTTTCCAGCATTTCTTGTTTTGACAAAGTGAAGAAAGTGAAGAAAAGGAAGTTGTTTCGTCTTCTTAGAAAAAAAAAATACATATGAACAAACCTATTTACAGAACCTCTGAAGTCCATCTCTTTCAAAAAAAATATGACTTAGTACTAACACAACCCTTCATGCATATAAAAAATAAGAGCCTTTTTAAATGAACTTGTATTTATGAAGTTTTTTTTTTTTTATTATCTAGAACTTTTACAAAAAATTATGGGAAGATTTCAGCATTATCTCCATTCCTAAAAATCTTGAAAATTTGGTTGAGTACTTGTTTCTGTTTTCTGCATTTTTGGATTATTTACTTTATTAAAAAATAATGTCCTCGATGAATTTAGAGCATCTCTTTCAAAGTAGTTTTAATTTTTATTTAATACCTTGAACGCCTAGAGTGTTACAATTCCTTTACATCAGCAATCTCTATGTTAACAGCTAACTTGTGGAGTTATTTTTTTACTTTTCAGTTAAACAACTAATCAGCATTTTCTTTATATTTCCATGAGTAGTGTTTTATTGTTCAAATCTTTTAATGAAGTTTCTACCACTACAGGCTCACACAAAAACGAGTCTGTGAAAGTCATGAGGATAACAAGGTTATAGTGCAATTTTTAGGACCAGGATTGAGGAACTCCATGCTATATTCCTGAGTTTGATGTATCTACAAACAAATAAAACTGAGCATGCCTCATCATAACTAATAAAATCTTTGATCTGCTAGAATAAAATGTCATTTAGTGGGAATGCTGCATCTTGTCTGTCTCTAACATGGCCCATGTCCCTGCACTTCCTATTAGGGTAATTCCAACAATTTCAGGTGAGGCTATGTATACCATGGCTAGTTCCTGACAATATTCACTAGTGAGACTGTTTTCATATAGTGAGACTGTTTTCACATGATTGGCAGAGTTTGAAGTGAACCTAATATAATCCACCTGTGGATCACCTAATCCTAATCCTTTCCCCTGTCTGCTCCTTTCTCAATGTCATACTTGCACATTCAAAGCTGTGAGTTGGACAAAGTACTTTAGATACTACCTCACTATTCCTCATATTCCATCCACAGAGCAGCCACCTCCGCATGATAATCCCTGAAAATAAAAAAAAATCAGTTGACCTATCTTCTACTCTAATTGTGTCAATCGAAGAAAAGTGACTTTCACAGTTCTGAGAACCAGGCAGAACACTGATACTTGTCAAAGATGACAGTGAATGTTCTGTAAGTATTAAGGGAAATACCAATTTTATCTCCTATTCTGTTTTCAAATGCTATTCTTCAGCCACCTTCAATAGTCAGATGAATGCTAAATGGGTGATAAAATCGCCTCAGCTGATGCTTCCTGAAGTTGTCACTTTCAATGCCTGAAAGGCTGATTCCTTCATCTCCTTTCCTGCTGGTGCCAATAGATACTTGAAAATGGAGAGACAAGGGCATACTCCTGATCTTCAAATGTCAAGAAGAAAATAGTCAACTCAGTCCTCCTCAAGAACAACTAAATGTTGAAACAGAATATTAAATGCTGCATCTTCCTATGGTACCCTAACCCTTAAGAGAAGTTCTCCAGAGAAAAAAGAGATGGGGGAGGAGAAGAGGAAAGTACAAGGTTGAAAGCAGGTTGAAATTAAAAATGCAGTTCTACTAACAGCATTTGTTAGTGTATCATAGATATCAGCATTTGTCAGATATCATACTGAATAAAATGAAGGAATTCTCCCTGATATATTCCATTCAAGAAGCTCAAAGAGAATGATGCTTACTTATACAAATCCTTCCAGTACCTACTGCAGCATAGACCAATAGCTTCAGACCCCACAGGAGCAAATGGAAAAATTTCTACCAAATCTAAAAGTTATTCTATTCCATTGTAAAAACAAAAGTAACTCTAAAGAGATTGCACTTCCAGTTGGTTCTGTATTAATTATACTTTACTCTTAGTCTGACTTGACTATTCTCTCATTATCACACCAACATGCATTTTGCACTTCCCTTGGCAGGGAACGTCCGAACCCATCCTAGAGTAAAGAAAAAGATACCAAAAAGAATTTTGGAATGTAGTTAATCACAGGTACGTCTTCTTTTTATTTAAAATTTTATAAAAATTAAACCCTTATATTTTATTTTTTTTTAATAAACCCATGTTCATCCAGTAATACATAACACTGGGGAGAGAAATAGTATTCCTTGGGAAATAGACTTTAAAAAATCTTATACTTCTACCTATTCCTAACAGCATCAAAGCTGCTTTTAAGATCTTTTCATAATATTATTCTCTTTCCTGATGACCTGGGCTGTGCTAAGTTTTTAGTACTGAACAGCAATGTGAAAGGGTATAACTGCTTAGGGGACATTAGTCACAACACGGAAGTCACATGCTGGCCAAGAGGGACATGAAAAAGAGAACATATTATGCTTCTGAAATGTTGGCTATATTTTGTTTTGTGCCTGTGGTATAAACCCCTTTCTCTATCTTTTTAAAATTCACCAGCTGTTAGGCAATTCTGCAATAAGTAAACAATTCCATGGCGAATTAGGCAATCACATCTCTTTTGTGGAAAACTTTGGGTCTTTAGCTCTGTACATCTGCGGAGTAACAAAGTACTGGAATTTAATCTTCATGTTGAAACATTGTTTTCAGTTTTGCAGACACAATCACACTAAATATTAAGTAATACCATGTAAATGTCTGGTAATGCTAAAAAGTCTTATCAGTCTGTTAATAAGCCAAAGCCTTCCATAACATGACATGCTACTCGAAAAAGAAAGAAAAAGAAGGAATTAAGCCTTCAGGTTTTTTTCCCATTTACTCAAAGTACAAGGTTTTCCTACCTTGTTCTGTCTCTTAAGCCCAGGTATTCATGGTTTTCCAGGTAGTGGCATCATGTCACTTTTTATTACAAAATGTTTAGTGACAAATATATCAGGAGAAGACAATGTAGAGAAGAGTCATATCTGAATTCAAACACAATGGGGTGACTTGTATGCTCACCCCTCCTCCAATGTTTTTTGCTGCAGTAAAATTCAGGTTTTACTGCTGATTTTTCTTCAGATTTACGATTCCTTGTGAGACACCCACAGGGAGAGCAAATATGTCCCCAAGGCTGTATTTGCAGTCTGCTAAAAAAAAGAATCATTGTCAAATCAACAAGAATCAGTCTAAAGAGCTTCTCAGCTGGCAGTGAATAGGATATGCTGAATAAGCACTGCACAACAAACTCACCAGTTTAAACCTTACAAGATGGATTTCTGAAAATGTTCTGCTATGCCAACCCTGATACCTATGAGATCAGCAACTGTAATTAGCATCAGAACTAGGCCAACACTTGGTACTCCTAAAAATTTCAGATCCCTTCAATATTCAGGCAGTATTTTAGAAATTTAAAATTGGAATTTTGAATTACACTAAGCTGTGGACAGAAAAGGTTCCACGATTGCTAGGAGTTATTCTGATGCCGTGCCACAAGTAGGTCCTGGTCAAGCAACAAGAATGAACCTCAAACTTTCCTTCGGGATGTCTGTTTTCACCTAAAGCTGCCTCTGACTGAATGGTGTCCCAAATGAGGGAAAGAGAAGGCAGGAAAGAGTCACACCCTATTCAGCTCCTGGCCCTGTACGGGAATGAAGATCTATGATATTTGTCTAAATGAGTATATTGAGCATATAAGATCATGCACTATCTACGGGAATAGATCAAGGAATACTGTTAGGGAAAGCTTCCAGCAGGTAAAGGAGAAGATTGAGGAATTTGACAAACCAAGAGGGAAATCTAGACTTGATGTTAGCTAGCTATGTACAAGTTGCTGGATGCTTTCTTTCCTACTCAGTTTTCTATAGACACAAATATTTAGCAAACTTATTTACATTGTAAATGAACTGTAATCGACAAATAGTCACAAATTTACCAAAAGGGAAACAAAATGTGGTCCATAGTTCTCATTTCTGAAGCTAAGTTCCCCAGGAAGGCCTCAGGGGCAACCCCAGCCTTTTCTGGGGACATATTCGCCCACACACTGTCTATAGGTCCTGCAAGGCTGCACACAAGAAATTGTCCCTGGCCACAGAAAATCCCACGGGGAAAGGTGGTGGGAGCAGCCCTGTCCCCAAGAGAGGGGACTGTGAACACCCTTGGGCAGGTCCCAGATTAACAAGCTCTGCCAACATGTGGGAGGCCAAGGTAAGGGGTCATTAGTCAGGACATGCAGAATCAGCATTTCTGTGGGCCTACCCAGATGGCCAAGCTTGCTCACAGGATCCAGCCCATGGCTAAAGCTGCCTTACAAACAGAAATATCCCAGTTTTTTTTCACAGGGCATACAGGAAGATTACAGGGGATATAAATTTATCACTAGGTTTAGCTACACATTTACCTGTTCAAATGAAAAAATGAATACACCACAACAATAAAATAAATGTGTATGATGGCAATGTGAAAGAAGACTCTTAAAAAAATCCAGAATAATAAGAAACCTGTTACAAAAATGTAATGGATATTGTATATAAATCAGTCATCAAATGCATCTATGGCTTTTGTCAACATCTGATATTTACAAAACTCTATCTTTCATACAAAACCCTGTTGTAGAGTTGCACACTACAATAACATTTTTAATATATCATCCTTCTTTTGAATTCTAATCATAAGGACCACACAGAATGATGACACAGATGATACAGAATTATGTTGTAAAGATAAGATGATAATTTAATACACAGATACTTGTGCCCACATCATCCCATTATAGAATATGAGGGGTACCTTAGAAAGTTCTCTTAAATTATAGTGATGCTTGCATATACTTCTTTAATTACCTAGATAAATACCGTTCTTTTATCTTGATATTATCAGATATAGCCTGAATATTTTTCTAAAGGTATTTAAAATTTTTAGAGAAATTTTTAAAAAATGAAAAAATACGCATTTCACTATTTCATTTCTGCACGTTAATGTGGATTGTTTTTCTCACATAATGAAAGCAAATTTTTGCTTCAGCATCTGACTGAAGCAATTCTTCAGACAAACAGAAATATTTTTTTGAAAATAGACTAAATATCTAAAAGCTCTCAGTTATTTTCTGTTCATCTATCTTTCTATCTAGACACATACATTTTGGAAATAGCTCTGAACAACAGAAGATGCATTAACTATGCAGTTACAGAAGTGATAGCACCACATGTGTCTAAGTGTTCTACTCCACAGAAAGTTGAGCTTTTTCTTATCTATACCTCTTGACAATGCAATAGGAAGTTGTTGTAAGAACCCCACTTATGAAATGGATTTCAACTTACCATAAAATCCTCCCAAAATTGTCTTTAACATTTTCAATATCCATTAACCATTAAGGAAAGAAGTAGTAAGATTTTGTTTTGGAAACATGTTTTTGATAATTGTCTAAAATTTGAGAGATTCCAAGTCCTTGGTAGCCTCCCTCCTTGCTTGGATGCAATGAATGAGTAAGATTAAACAGTAATGAATAGAAAATTAGAAATTTCAAATGTCATCCTTTTTGGTTGGGAAGTGACAATTAGAAAGGAAGTAAGTGAACAGAAGGCAAGAGTGGTATACAATAGAGAGTGAGATGAATTCAAAATTTAGGATTATTGACAACCCCAAATTCCTAAGAGCAACAAAGCAGAGAATAAAGAAACATCCAGAATAGTGTAGTTGCATTTATGCAACAAAACAAACATTGGCCAAAAATACAGGAATGTTACCATGAGAGACAGAATTGCCAGAAGCAGAAATTTGACAGACTTGATTAAGCTGCTGGTCCATCAAGCCTGGCTCAGCCTTCAGCTGTGACCATTGCACAACAGCTCAGAGACAAACCTCCTCCAGAGCAACTGCACTCTGTGATGCTGCACACTGGGCAAAGCATTCCTCTCGGACCCTGTGGCAGTCATCCTACTTCCTGAAGCATGAGATTAGATTACCTCATTTTAGCATACCTACCTACAGCTACTATTCCTTGTCATACAATTATTGAAAAATATCCAGCTGCAGCTGCAGACCCTGTGATTGTTCAAACTTTGCGAAGGTGGAAGTGCAACTGTTATTCTTGGGGCATTTATATACATTCCAGGGAGAGAGAACACATATAGTAAGTGATTTTTGCACAGGGATAGGAGAAATATACATGAGAAAGGAAAATTAATTATTAAAGCAAATATGAAACTGTTTTTACTGATAAAAATTCAACTAGATCCTGGATACTGTAGACATTAATGAAACAATCAGGATATAAATATTTGGTTTAAGTGGCAAGAAACAGAGCTGCAAGTTTTGAGCCAAGTTCTGTTATTACCCCCAGTAAAATATTTAAATTCCAGGAGGAAACTACAGCCATAGAGTAAGAAGCCACACTAAAATACTGTATCCTTATGTATTCAAAGTGGCACTTTTCATTAAACAAATAGTTTATGAACAGTAGTTCAAATAGTAGCCATTGGTGGGTATGAAAAACTCAGGTCATAATCAACATAAGCATGAGACTCGAACAACAGTGATATCATCCTAAACATTTCTACAATGACGATATCATTATAAGATTTTCTGCAATACTGTTCTGCTCCACTGTGCTTTTTATCCACTTTCTTATATCCCTTCTTATCACAGTCTCCTCATGTCTGCCTCCTTTCATTCATTTCTTCCCTTCTCACTTCTCTCCTACCTTATCAAACTCTCAGGTGCCTCTGCATACCTCCTTTTTTACCTTATCTTGTGTGTGAAAGCATTGGCTTCAGCACATTCAATCAAAAATGTGCTGAAAACCTAACCCAGTAAAGAAAAGTCATGGACTTAGTATGTATTTTGTACCCCTTTTGTACTGCATGCTGCAGCAGGGACATTTGACACTCTTTTGTACAATATAGCAGAGCTATGTTATCAGTTGTTGCTTAAATGCTACCATAGAATAAATACATTCATTAGCAATTCTCTGTATTTATTTTTGGGAGGCAACCTGAGAGACAAATTATCTACCTCCAAAACCAGATATAAATAAGCATAAATCATGCAGATGTTTTCCTCCTCCCTGTCAGTGTATTTCAACTGCTGGAACATGCTGAACTTGTTTACCTTTTGAGAGATGCATCCCAGTTTACAGAGGAACACAGCCCTGAAACATGCTGCATCCCTTTCAAAAAACCATTTTTCCATACAAAATAAATATGGGTCACTTTCTAACTGATCCCAAATTGAATAAAAAATAACTAGAAATGTAAAAAACGTTATAGATATGTAAGGAAGCAGTTCAGTGGTAAGCCCTTGAAATAAGGGATTTTGTATAAGGTCTTGCCTTTACTCTCTTAAAAATATCACATAATCAGTTTTCAAAAGTCAATACCAGGAGCTGTGGTTTCAAATAATTAAAAATACCCATTTTCCTCTTTCCAAAGTGAGCCACAATACTTCCATGATACAGATAATGACAAGTGAAATAAGGTCCTACCCTTTTTTTAGTAAAGTCTGTGCTGGAAGATAAATGTGTGGGAGCAGGTTGAGACCCTAAAGCGTAAGTCTGACATAAGAAAGAAAATAATGTTCTCTATTGATCACAATATTATGAGACACTCCACTCTGATGTGCTTGCATTTACAAAACTACAGATACCTCAAGAGCAGTGAGTTTTACCCTTTTCTGATATTTAGTATACTTTTGACCACTAGAAATAAAAGTCTACATCTTTTCACAGAGCAAGCTTTATTTGTTACTTTTTCTATAAACAGATATATTGCCGGCTATTCCTACAACACTTTGCAAGGTGTAGAATGATCCAAAGGTGGAGAATGACCAAACCGTAGGCCAACTACTGTTGTAACAACGTTATCCTGATGTCAGCATGAACCCATTTTTGATTATTCTTGTAAAAAATTACAATTTAAAAACACCATATTTCCTCTTTGGTTTTGTCTTCTGCTTTGTTTATTATAAGGTTTTATGCACATTTGAACCTTCAAAGTACTGCACATGATAAGCTTTGCTATTCCGAAGCACAAAGGCTCTATGAAAAGCTAGACAAAATTTATTTTTCATTTGACTTTGAATTGAATAGTAGAAATACAGACTACTTCATTTCTCACTCTTTTCCAGGCTTCACTGAAGGTGCTCCTATGTTCTTGCTTGAGGCTGAATTTTGTTCTCCTCAGAGAGGTCAATTACATGGGCTTAAAGAAGTGGCAGAAATAGTGGCATTGGGAAGCCGCTGAAATGTCAGGAGAAATCCTCAAAGGCTTTTTTTTCAGGTGAGAGTTGCCGGAGCGATAGAACAAATACACTGCTCAGCAACAGATATTGATGTTCTCTCTCTTTCATGAAGGCTGTGACACAGACTGATATCTTACTGCAACAGAAACGCTGCCCCAACCAACACCCTTCCAACACCCTCAACACTGTGTACTGCGGCAGATCAAAAAAACAAACCCCCACCTCACAAAAGATTATTCTGTTAAGTGAGTAGTGCAACATTCCTAATTCTAAAATACTCTACAAAAAGTTGGTAAAACCTCTCCAGTACTTTCTACATCCTTCCAGTGAGGTTCCCACTACCCCATGCCCAGAAGAGGACCTCTGGAGCCACAGTGAGCAGTGGTGGAAGAGGGGACCAGGGAGGTCAGACCTGGCCTTGCAGGCTCAGTCATCTTTTAAAGCATCAGTCTTACTAAGAAACCATGCACTGAATTCCTATGACTTTGATATCTGCTGCTGGACAATATCACAGGTGTACTCTTTCCTCTCTGCTTTAGCTCACATCTCTGGTCTCAGAAAATTTGCAGAAGAAATGGTGAAAGAGGAAACACAAAGAAGAAAACAGAAGCAGGTTAAGATGTTCTAGACAGGACTTTTCCTTGTCTACATTTCGAATTTTCCCTTTTCTTTTACTCTGATACCTACCAAAGACAGGTAGTACAGTGACAAACTGCTCCTATGATAATAAAGGGAACCAGTAGCCCTTCCAAACACTCCCAGATATATCAAATAATTCTGGAGAAAAATCCATTGATGTAAACCCAGAGGGCTCTCATATCCTCATCACAGGAAAATAGGAATCATAAAATGGACTAACATTTTATAAGTTTTACGTCTGAATTTATCCTGCTAAGATAGCAGGAAATCCTAGAAGCAAAACAAAACCTGCAGCCCCCTGGAAGCTGAACTAATGAACCACTTGCAAAGGGAGTTGATCAAAATTAACATCAAACCCAACAAAAGCTTCTGCCAAGCACTGCACTGCCATCTTCTTGCTGCAGGCAATACCTGTTCCCCATGGAGAATCCCTGCAGCTGTGCTCCCTTTTTAAGTGCATGGAGTCAGTTTCATTGCTTTTGATTTTGACAAGACAAAATCTGAAAATGAAACCTCACCTTGCTCACCCTTCCAAAAGGAAGAAAGGAATAAGGCATAATTTTTGACTTTAGCATATGAAGTCCATAACTACAACTTCAAAAATCTTGCTAGTAACTGAGATGGCTCTTTGTGGAAGAATCCATATTTTCCAACTAGCTTTCACAGTTATTTAGTCAGTCATAAATATTAAATTATTCACAGTTCATTAAGCCATCTAAAATTAATGTCAACTCACTTTAATGATTCTCATTGCTCACTAACATACATATAGAACTGGAAAGCTACCAGTAGGTAAATATATCCTATTTATGGCTAGATACATTCAATATACAGATATAAATGTGTGTATATGTAAATATACACACACTGAGAAATAAAGTTGGACACAGCAATCCAAAGCTTCAAAATAGGTGAGTTTAATGGATAGCCTTTAAGTGAGTTAACCCTTAAAAGAACAAGCAAGAGCACAACATGAAAAGGCTTTTGTTCTCATATTTCATATGACAGAAAATAATTATTTATGGTATTACAATAAGAAACTTAAGTCCAGAGGAAAAAAATAGGTTATGATTTTGGAAAAAAATTGGAAAATTTCTCTCAGGAATTTTGCAAAATCCTGTCGAACTCCAAAGATTCTTCTTCTCCTTTATTTGACAAGACTTTGATAATGTATGTTAGAGACTCTGGCTCAATCAATTCACAAAGGACAGAATACAAATCTCAAGTGCTGCAGCAGGCAAAATAGGTATGAAAAGCTCTTGAGACTGATCTTCCTACACAATTTGTTGTCCTCCTGTTTCTGTTCCAAGAAATACTGACATAGCACTCTTCTGTGAATTTCTACACATTTTTCTAGTTTTTATTCTGAGAAATAGTTGAATAAATTTTAAATATAGCAGAATAAAGGGGAAAAAATTATTGACTCTCAAAGTGATGTAAACAACCATTAAAAAAGGATTTTAAAAAAGGCAAGAAACAATGTAAATTTTCATCTGACAATCTTTTTGTAAAACTAGTCGGTCACTGTACCTTCATTTTCTTCACACAGCACACACAGCAGCTTCACACATAATACCTTTGCTGTCAGTGCTGTTGCTTAATTAGTCAATGTGATGTGAACCTTATGATAAAAATAATTGAGCTGGGGCTTTGAGTCTCTGAAGAGAGGCAGCAACATGTAGGGTATTCTCACAAGATGCAGCTTTCATATCCTGTGAATACGAGTGTGATGGGAAGAAGGGACACCAAGCATAGGAGGGCTATACAGAACTTCAGTCTCAACTTAGACTGAAAATGCTACTAAGTCTACAAGGCATGATTACTTTTTTCCAAAACTTTATAAGCAATTGCTAATAAATATAAATATAGGTACATTTTAACTAAAATTCCCATTATGCAGCAGCTTTTTCAGTGATGGCAGTTGGCATATGAAACTTAGAAAACTGTTTTCTCCCATTCTCTCCTAAATAGCCAAGGGAAAAATATGTAACATGTAATACAGAACTTCTGCATTCAGGTGCAACAGATACACAGATGTGAAAGAGTCAAAAAGTTCACCAAAACAGTAATAGAAATTTTATATTCAAATGCATTAGTCTTTAAGGTGAAAGCAGGCAATTGCTGAGACAAAAATGTATTTCCAGTGTTGTCAATACATTATATGAAACAAACAAACCTGTATTACAGCACTGATGTTTGGAAATCAATACCTTTAAATTTTTGATCAAATGTTATTTTTTTTTCTTCTTGAAAAAAGTTTAAGTTGAAAATATTTTCATAGACATAACAAAGTCTTCCACTGTGTTTTGTAATGTGTCAATTTGTAATTTAATGGGCCACTCATCTTTCATTCTCTGCACAAGGAAAAGTAAGCAGTACCTTAGAAAAACAATCCTCGCCTCACTTAACTTCATTTAACTTGAATCATTTCCAGAATAATACATAAAAACAGTGCCTACTTTGTACAAGTGTGGTCCCCCTGCAAAATTAACCATGAGGAAACAGCACATCTTCTGAAATTTATATTTCTTTCTGGGGGACTGAGAATGCACTTCAGGAACAGTGTTGGGCAAGAATGTACTCTTCAGTGTGCCAACACATAAAAAAAAATGCTCTTCATGCCATGATCCAGAAATTACCTTCCCCCACAATGTGATGGAACTAGAAAGTCAGTAATTTGTTTTCTCTAACATCACTAAGTTTTTTTCTTCAAGTTTTCTTCCTTTTGATAGCATATATTGCATGTTTTCCTGTGATAGAATTTTTATTTTGAACAGATGTAAAAAGAAGGTAGACAGTACTGCTTGAGTTTCCAGCAGGCATTTTGTGAGGAGGAATTTTCTCTTTGTCTTGACATTGGCATTCAAGATTAGTTCCATTTTTCATCCTAATTAGCTTTTGCAAGACAATTGTGTGTTTGAAACAAACAGAATACTTTCCCTCAGGGCATCAGAAACTTAATCTTTCCAATTTCTTTTCAACGGACATTGAAAACAAAGCAGTGTATTGTAACTCAGATGGGAATTAAGAACTATGTGACGCAAAAAATGGAAAAAGCACTATGTAAATAAATTTACCATAGATGTCAATAACAATACAGTAGTGAAAAATCCTTTACGCCACCTTGTTAATACCTGACAGAACTGCCTGTTCACATTAAAGGCTGTCCACCCTTCAAAGGAAGTTAAGACCCTAAATTTAAACAAAACTGAGGAATTTTATATTCACAACACACTGAGTGATTAGCATCAAATCATTTGAAATAACAGAAACAATCTGGGGTCTTTCTGGTCACTTTATCCAGCAGTCTTCTTTGTGACTCAAAAAGACTTTTTTTAAACTTTGATCATTCAACAGAGGTAATAGTCCCTCCTTGTGTTTGATATCAAAAAATCAGTAATTCTAAGCATACAGTTACAAGATTATTGTGACAAACCATAAGGCTGTTAATAACGTTTTAGATGGAAGTTGTACTCATAAATCTTATCAACAAAAATAATGGTCAGAGTGGTTTTTGGATTCTGATCAACAAGACTAAGAAAATAATTTTAGGTCCTTACTTAAAAATTTTGAAGAACTGAAATGAAAATTATAATCTTTGTGGTATATGGCAATCTACTATGAAAGCCTGCCAGGAAAAGAGCTCTATGGTGTGCTTTTTTGGGATTGCTAACATTCAGACTTTCATATGTAGTACACAGTAATTTCTACTGTGTCCCATTTATAAATAATGCTAGGCACAAGCATGGTGTGTGCAACATACACAGACATTGCAGGACTTCTTAAAAGTGGACACCCATCTCATTCCTGTGTAGACTTCAGCTTCAGCTGTGCCTCCTAAACAGAGTCCAGCAAGGTACTTACTGATGTGTAGAGGAAACCTTCTCCATTTAGGGCTATATACAACCCAGTCTTTACACCCTGGATGGCGACAACTCGAAGTCCCACTGGTATAAGGTTGAATAAAGCTGTGAAGAAAACACACGTTCAGACATAAATATGCCACAGTTAATACAATTGTCTAATAAACATAATTAGCAGAAAAAGAAAAATAGTTCTGCATAATTTTTTTATGTTTTTAAAATTAGACTAACTCAGAAAATCTTTCTTCTTTGATTCTGGCAAGTAGCTCTTTATTTTCCTGGGCATTTTTATGGTTTTCAACTAAAAGGTGCCCTCATCAAAGACTGCTGTCAAAGGATCTGTGGTTTCAAATTTTTTTTTTCTTTTTTGAATGTTATATTTGATACAAGTGGTACCAAACGGTGTCAGGCAATGACAGAGGCTTACCATAGTTCATAAAAGCACTGAAATATGTGCTTGATTCTACATTGGAATAAATGTTATTGAAGAGAATACAGAACTTGGGGTAATAATTAGAAAATAATCAGAAAAGCAACTAATAACAAATACCCTAGAAATACTCTATACCTCTGTAGTAATCCAAACAGCCACTGTCTGAAAAAAGACCAGTGTGAAGAGTGGGAGTTTACCAGCCTCACCACAGAAAAACACAAGTTGTGTAAGTAGGTGGCATGAACAAATTCTTCTAAAACTTATGCCAGCACACACCTATATTACATTTACTGACTCATGCTAGAAAATTAGATGGAAATCACACATCAGTTTTGGAAGAAAAGACCAGGATGAGACAGAGTTTATGCTAAATGTTTTTTCCACTGTGGATAAGCCCGGGACTCCCAAGTCCTTGGATGAAAACCAAAAGCACAACCTGTGTATCCAACATATGGAGTGGGGACAATGTTTCTACCAAGTGTCAGGAACACAGTAACACCTACAAGTGAATTCCTCAAAATTTAAGAAGGACATCCATAGGTGTGACCAAAAAATGTACTGAATGAGGCTATCTGTAATCAGAATGCCATAGCTAAAGCCCAAACCAGAGAAAAAAGATCATTTAATTGCAGTGGATAAATACATTTCTCAAGATGTGAAAATTCCTGCTTGGTCAAAGAACAAAAATCCATCCAGTTTGTTTATGATGAATATGACCAAGTCTTTACAATTGAGAAAAAAAAGCATAGGTAGACTACTAGAAATGTAGACGTATAAAAAAAGAGACACCTTTCCTTCGGCATTGTCATGCAAAAAAATAATGCGTAACATCAGATAATTTTAGGAATACACAAAGCCAGTTTAAAGCTAGGAATTGTAGCAGAGTTCTTCCTAGAGCGGTAGAAAGAAAAATATATAGAAAAGAGCTCTAGAAGAACTGAAAAAATTGGCAGGTTTACAAAGAAAATAAAAGAGATTACAAGAATTAGCACAAATTAATTTTAATTTCTGTTATTTCCAAATTTCTCCATTATGATAGGATATTACAGTGCTCTTCACAAAAAAAAAAAAAAATTGGTACAGATAAGGTTCCCTCTTTAATAAATGTAAAGCAATGAAATATGGCACTCGCAGAAAAGATATCCCAAGAGCATATAGGCTAAAGAATGCATGGCTTAAGGGCTTTTAGTTCAATGTAATTTGGAAGTCAAAAATTAGTTATAAACTCCTCATTGTCCATGCATTTCATTATCCTTAAATGAAACAATGTCAAAACCAGAAAAATCACTGCTGTGTGTTGTGGAGGGAGAGTCTGTCACAGCAAAACAAAGTATCAGATGGCAATTGAGTTTGGATTTTTTCCTAGAAAAAAGAAATTGCAGGAGCGAATCATGCTAAAGGGACTGAAGAAACAATTGAAGGGACACAAGGAAGGAAAAACAAACAATACTTATATAAAGAAAAGAGGTGAACACAAAAGACAAGTCAGCCATGAGAAGTCAGTTAATGAAAAATAATTCGGTCATAGTGGTTCAGTCAAATATTCTGAAATGTAAATATTATATACCATATTACAAATAAAAATAAAGCACCAAAGCTAGAAAAAAAATCCAACCACCACTGAACAAGAATTACAGGCCTGTAACACAGCAGTGTTTTGTGTAGCCTATAAAGTTACTGAAGTGGCTTATAGTTGCTGGTGAATTCAGAAAGCACTGCGGAAGGCATGGAATGCATCTTTTACCGCCACCAAATTTTCATTGGAGATTTTCAGAGATCCTGTAATTAGTCTAAACCCTTAAAATTTTAGAGTGTGGCCTGAAATGCTGCAATTTTGCACAGTCAGAATATTCAATAAGCTTCACAAAATCCTCCAGACTTGAGGAAAACTAGGGAGGCCAGTCTACATTCAGCTATTGATTGACAAATGTTCAGCAATGTGTTTCATACCGGGGACAGCAAAACATGCACCAGGAAGGCACAGCATGTGTTTTAATGCACTTTGAAGCAGGCCAAAAGTAATTCAATTTCCTCCAGAGCGTGATTGGGCAGTACTCTTCACTGAGCAAGACTTTTGCATTCAATTACACATTTCAAACATACCTAGGATTCACCTGTGGCATACCTCACTTTAGTAAAAACTGCTCTGAGAAAAACAGAAAGCCTTCTATAGTCTGCTGGCATTCCAGTTCTGCACAGCCAAACATATGTTCTTATCTGAGGGGGTTGCTAAAATGAGCCATGTCCCCTGCTTCCTTCTCTCTTTAAGAAAATTATCTGAAACCAAAACCTGGGGAGTGAGGTCCCTGAACATCTTTATGTGCCTAAAGCCTGTTCAGTGAGTCTATAGATGGGTTGAGAGGGTGGACAGCCCCCAACAGCCCAGGAAATACAGCAGTGCCTGGTGCTCAGTGTTCCCATGCTGCATGCTTTGGTAGAAAGCCTGGCAATTCCACATGTAAGTAGGACGTGAGAGCATCAGGGAAGAGAACGGAACTTATTGGCAGAAATGGTGCAAGTAAAACCCTTTCTCCTTGTCAGTGCTAAGAGTGCACACTCCCTTAGCTTTGCTTTGTGCTCTATCTAAACCACAGCTATAAAGCATTTGGGTTCTCTGCCTTTTCCTAAGCCTGCAAGCCTACTCCCACCACAAAATATCAGAAAATGGGGATGGGGACAGTTAGCAGGAACAACTGCCATGAAAAAGGGTTATTTGTTTAGGTTTCATGGAGGACACTTGCAGGAACTCCAAATCTGAGTTGGATTCTAGTCCTCAAAAAGTTTTAGCAAAAGTTTGAGTCCACTTTTTCAATAAGCAATCTCTCCTTTCTTGAGCAAAACACAAAACCCCCGTATAACTCTTTCCTTCTTTTATGTTATACCAACACAGTCCATTAACTTGAAATCTGAAATGCTTGAAATCAGATATTTCCATATACTTGTGGAAGTCTATTTAGGTACAATTTACTTGTAGCTGCAAGAAAATTGCTATTACAGATCACTGTTTTTCTCAGGAATCTTGTTACAGACTGACTGTTAAAGAGTTCTGAACTTGCAGCCTCTTCTGCGTGCACACTGCCCTTGTGGCAGTTAACAAAACTTTCCACAGTACCAAATCTCCAATCTCAATCTCAAGGCAACTACTTCTTCAATTTATTTTCACCTGCAGGCCCACAGGCAAAAATGACAACTTCATCAAAACATCTTTTAGATTGGCAATGACTGCAAGGAGTTTGGTGCTTAGAGATTTGTCCATCCATTTCTTATGGAGCAAACCAATTCTAGCTGCCCAGTCTTACAGAAGACATAATTAAAACTTTTTTTTTTTTGAGTATGACTGAACATTTACCTGTCACACTAAGATTATCCCAGTGGGAGAAACAGGCTTACCTAACTCCTAGAAGTGATGTAAATAGATGAGTAAATGCCTGCATAATTCTTTGAAGACAAACTTCAGTAAAAAGCACTGCAAGCATCAGGCTGCAGATATTTCTGTGCAGTAATCCAAAATTAACATTCATTAATCCAAATTTAACAGCACTGCAGGTGTTTTTTTCCTAATCTTTATGTGCTTTATTTCTATCTAATTATCTCCTTTACCATACAAGGGTGCTGTAAAGGTTATTTTATGAGTACCTTCAAACCAAAATGTGATAGTGGTAGGTATTCTGTTAAGACATTAAAAAGTTAATGCTTCCACGTTCAATTTGGAAGATATAAATAGAAGTATGCATTAAAAGATGAAAATAAAGGAATGTTAAATGGTTGCAGGATTCCTTGAAGAGCAACTCTACCAGGTACCAAGCACCACAAAGGAACTAAAGCATATTGCAGCATAATAAAAGATGTGCACAGCACAACCAAGTAAGATGTTCTTGGATAATATTCACTTTTTCATTCATCAGTATATTAAATATGACTACCAATAGGTAATAATGTTGTTTTAATCAGAGAATATTATAAAAATGTTATAAAACAACTGTAATTTCATAAGGGTTACAAAATGCAACATTTGAGTGTTACAATCAGGTCTGTCAACTGTAAAGGAAAGTATCCTCATTTGCGTTGCATTTTTTCAGTGGTCATTGGCTGAGATACACTCTAGGTGAATTTAAAAAAGCTATAGACCTGAAAGATTCAGGGTTTCAACCTCAGAAATTAAAAAGTTGTAACTGTCTGTTTCTCAAATTAATTAGTCTTCCTGCTAAACCTACCCTTCATTCACGAGACAAAACTTTGAAGATAGACAAAAGCCTAAAACAGCTGGTTTAGATGGGGAGGACAGGAGGAGAATGTAATGCTTGTTACTACAAGCACATATGGAAATCGTTTCTATCTCCTTATGATTTCTGTGCAGGACCTTGTTTTTCCTAATTAATAATGATGAGGCCAGTGAAGCAAGCTGTATTTGCACCTGTAAAGTCCAAGAACATGAGAGTGAGTGTGACAGCTACACTGAGTAGAACCTCAGTAACGAAAGCTACAGCTTTAACCACAGCCACTCCTGCTTTTGCTGCAAGCAAGACACATAAGCAAACCAGAAACTGAAAGGTATTAGAGAAATTAAATTAAAACAAAAAACAAAACCAAACAGCTAAAACAAGATATCACTGAGACTGGGGCAAAAAAAAAAAATAAATACAGACTGTGCACAGACTGTGCACACAAGATTGTTAGGCTAACAACCTTAATTTAGGGAAGTAATTTGAGGAAACTCAGCACCATTAACCAATAGGTGCATTAATTACAATTGTTTCATGAAACATCTTTATCTTGGAAAAGTTATAAAAAGAAGTTACAACAATGAACTGAAACCTGTTTGTTTACGTTGAGTTCTAATGTCATGGCCATCAACATGAGCGGCAAAAGTACATTCATGCAATTGCACATCAATCTTCCTTCCTTTTTCATGCAAGTTTTTGCACACAGTGATACACTAAAAATCTTGTCACCCCTCTCTGCAGTCTCTGGCCTTTACTCGAACTGGGACAATGAGCAGCTGATTAAAGCAGCTGGTACAACTCATTTTGACTTCAGATAGAAGCAAATTTTAATCTTAGTTTGAGCTACCTTGCTATAACACTGTGACTACAAAAGGGTGTAAAGTTATGTTTACTGACATACATGTAAAATGAGTACAAAATTATATAGGCACTTGAGGGAATTTTAACTCCAAGTACTTCTCTAATTGCTTGACATAGAATACATGGCAACAGCACAAAAAAGTAGCAGCATGACTAAGCTTCAAACAGTTTCCTTGCTGAAGACAAAAAAGAAGCTGCATCTTTTTTCTCTCCCTCTCTCCTCGCTCCCTCTGGCTTCTCTGACACCCAGTTACTCAGTGGGCTCTCTTCAGGGACACTGAATAGTCAGAAGGCAGGTGGAAGGCTGGCAGAGTTGCACACCCTTTGGCAGTCTGTATTTCCATCTTTTTGTGAAACACACTTTGAATGGAAGTCATCCTCGCTATCCAGGTAAGCATTCTATCAGTTCTACAGACAGCTGATATGTGTCCATCCCGTCGCCCTCTGGGCACATTAAATGGGCAGCCTGCAAGCAACACAGTCAGAAACAGGATCTTCTCCCTTGGGCAGCTGCCAAAAGTTATTCACTTGTAAGCCTCAGACAGAAATTATCATGCTAAGGAGCTCAAAAAAATAAAATATCAAACCACTAGGAATTCTACCCATGAGAAAATTAATGTTTTAAAGTGAAAGAGAAGTAAAGCCAACATATGCTGCAATAAAAAAAAGCAGTAGGAAAAAAAAAGTTCAACAGGAAAAGAAGGGTAACAAAGTGGAAAGTGAAAAAACTAAGACTGGCAGCACAAAAGAAACAGACACATACTCATACAATAATAAATATACCAAATGGGTAAATCTTTTCAGATCTTAATATAAGGTTGATACATATATACCAACAAAATTTCAGATGCAGACTGTAGGCCTTCCTGGCAAGCACATTAATTTTATGTTCTTCTGTTCTAAACTGTCTTTATGAAAAATATTGGAAAATTGGAGTAGTCAGAAAAAATTAATCCCACCAGTTAAAGACAGAAAAAAAAGACTTTGTGGGAAAAAAATGCCACAAATTTTTAGCCAAAAAATACTTTTGGAGTAAAACAAAATAACTAACAATATTTATCCAAAATACACAATACTTCTATATGGTGTTTGGTTGAGTTTGGAGAAGTTCAATAAAGTTCAATATTTCAGAATATTCATAATATAGAACATTTATTCTGCATTGTGGAAAAAGAAGAATAAGGGAGATGGTCAGAGAGTTGGAAAATCAGAAATGCACAGAAGAGGAGAAAGAGTTAAAAAAAAAAAAGAGGACAATTTGTAAAAATGACAACATCAAAAAGAGAAAAGTAAGGCCACTTTGATCTATCTTTGAAAAGACTCCACATCCATAGAGATCTTAGAGTTAAAATAACCTCTCAGAAATAACAATAAAACATTAAAAAATTGTTGCAATCCTACACATCTTCTCGCTGAAGCTAGGAGAGAGGGGCAGAGGGATAGAGATCTGCACTTATACCATAAGAGAGTTCTTAGACCTCATCTAGGCAAAGCTTCGATAAAAAGTGAGAATAATCTTGTCTTTTTTAAGGTCTTAGTCTGTACTCCAGTACTGAAGTGGGTATGAGAGATGGACATCGACGGAAGAAAAGAAACAAGGATGGGGGTAGGATAGGCAGGACATGGAAGGGGAACAAAAACACTTGAAAAACAAGCAGAGAGGTACACATAAAAATATATTAAACAACTTTTCTCTATTAAAAAAACTCCAAACCAAACAATAAAAGGTGATCATGCTATCTGCTGATGAAAGGTGTTAAAAATGACAACTAAAATAGGAACCTTACCAATGTAAGGCAGAAATCTCAAATACTTTAATTTCTGCAGCCTAATTTCAACATTTTTAAGGAAACTAAGTGGTTATTTATATATGCATAATAAGTGTATTAAATGCATAATTGTGTATTAAAAGTGCTTTAAGTAAAATTTGAGATGACACAGAAATGTTACTTAAATATGTCATGATAATTAAATAAACAAAACACGAATCAACTGTCTCTAGAGTAAGAATAGGTTTGCTTAATTACCATTTGCAGCTGAAGTTATCAAACATATATATATGCTCATTGAACAAAAACATGTAGCAGTATCACAGGAAAAGCATACCAAAGCAGCAACCCACACAGCCTTTCAAGACCTCTTTTGTTTGGAACATTTTTAAAAACTGCCACCTTTGCCATCTCTACAGTGGCAAAAATCTCTTAACAGCATTGGAATTCTGGCTGGCGAAGGATTTTTCGCCCCAAAAGTTTTAGTACCTTCAGCAAGTTAATTTAGCATGTGTTTTATGAAGGTCTTTGATTTGCTTGTAAATTTGGATTTTTCTGGGAAATTTAGTTTCCACGTCTTGTTGTTTCTTTGTTATTTATTGGAAGACAAGAAATTTTTGTTAGATGAGCAGTTCTTATTAAAAATTATTTTAATATAATTTTACCACTTTTATAAAATTACCAGAAGACACTCATTGGCCTAAATATCTCCCTCGTAAGGTCCGTGAGCTCTCAACGCCTTCCCCTTCCAGAGGCAACACATTTAGGCCAATGTCCTGCACGAGCCATGCTGGTGGTCACCAGGCTTCGAAGGGACGGAACCCTCCTCCCTGGGACACCACACATTCAGGAACCCTCCGAAGGCAGCAGGCAGGCAGGCAGGCAGGCAGGCATTCCCACGGTGCCTGTGCAAACACATTCGAGCGGTGCGGTCTGCGGGTGCGATTAAGACATTCCCCTGGGGCAGTCACTTACTAGAATTACTGCTGTCATCCTTGGTTCCATCGAGACTTCCATCGGGGTGCATTTGCAAGTAGTAGCCTTGCCTGCAATATAACCTGGTCACTATACCCTTGAGCTGGGGATCTGAAAGACAAACATATTTTGTCACTAGCCTCAAAACTTTTTCCAAGAGTTATCCCTACTTCTCTCACTGTAGGAGGATGTTTGGTGAAGCAGCAATGCTGTCTTAAAAGTAAGTACTACAACAGGATGCGTGCTGATGGAGATGGAGAAAAATCTCTCTGCAGAGTGTTGTTAGGTCAGTTCTATGTCCTGTTCTCTACCTCCAACATCCTTCATTATAATTAATACAAGTAAAACAGAGAAAAAAAGAACATCCGAAATACCCACAGACAAAAGCTTAAACCATATTAAGCCCTGCAAAAAATTGTAGACTTCAGCAACAAGTTTTATAGAAACTAACGAAACATTTGAAAAACCCTACTGGTTTCATATATGTTAGCAACTCACTGTACTGCACATAAGTTTTAAGGAAACTGGGAGGAAAAGGTCTGTTACCTTTCCTATCAAAAGCGGTAAACTTATCAGGTGCAATTTGTAACAGTACCATCTGAAGTTCCCAGGATATTTTAACCAAGCTAAAAGTAGATCCAACTCACCTGCCCTCTCCCACCCCCCATGGAAAACACTCACAAACAGGGCAAGATATAACCTCTGCTCAGCAGAAAGAGAAAGCTGAAGAAGCTCTCAGTAAGATAAAGCTAGGGGAAATCCAGGTAGCTGGGAACAATGAAGGTTCTCCATTTAATACCCTGCATTTATGAAAGCTGCCAAGAATTGGGCAGGGAGTGCCGAGCCACAAACTTTGATTCACAGCACAGATGCTGCCTTACCAAACCACAAACTGAGCTGTTAGAAAATTATTTCAGAGAAAGAAAGCATCACACCTTTAAAAAATTCAACAGAACTACCTCTAGGTGATATCAGTATTAATATTGTTAAACATTAAATATTAGGCCAAGTTCCAGACAGCCAGTACATAAATTTGTGAGAACATTGGCATTAAAATATCTATATCATATCATGCTCTGCTGTGCAATAATGAATTAAATTCATAAATACTTTGATACAGATATATAATAAAATAAACATGTGAACTTCAAAGGAAGACAGAAAGTATTTTCATGCATGCCTGTGGGCAGAATACAAAATTTGTGTATAATTGCTATCACAATTAATCATGCTGGGTTACTTAGAGTATCCTAAGGGGACGTGAAAACAAACAGTGATAAACAAAACTGCCTCTAAATGGTATGTACTGAAATTTCTGTAGAGGCTCAGTTCTATGGAATTATCCTGCAAATGCTTTTATTTAATATCCAAATTACAAAGTCATATTAAACAATAAGCCCATCTGAATTAAAAATATAAGTTAAACTGTAAATATAATAAAAAACTTTTACTATAAATAGTAACACTGTAAGACTTCTGAGGCATGAAAATAAATAATATGGACAATCAAAGATCAAAATATAAGCATATTGCAACCTAAATTTTTAAAATTTATTTAAACTGGAAATTATGCTTTCTGTTAATTTTACATTATCAAAAGTTTGTCTTTATGTATGAATACTCAGAAACAAATATTTAAAAAATTTAAACATGTCAAACTGTAATTAATTTGAATGTATTATCTCCATCAATTTCATCAGGTGATTCAAAAGTATTTTCATAATTTCAAATTGAAAATTTCAAATCGAAAATTGAGTTCATTTTACACAGGCACTACTCCTGTCAATGTATGCTTTCAATGTATACTTTAAATTGACAGTTTTAAACATGCTTGCTTAACACTCATTAAAAAGGCATGTTTTAAGACTAAATAAAAGTATAATAAAATATTTTAAAACCAAATCTTTAAAAATTATTAACAGGAAAATTATCAGCATTTTGAAAAGCACTTTCTATACCCAAGGATATAGGAAAAAAAAGTTCAAAGAAGTTTCATAGGAAGGCAAAGTACAGTCAACTCACTGTCACCAGCTGGTTACATCTATTGCTTCAAGGGAAAAATGTCAAACTTACAAGTCAGTTTCAAAGTTGGTTTTTTTATACTCATTCTATTCATTTTTCTAAATTGAAAAATTAAATATAATGTCTAATAATTATTAATCTGTTTTCATCAAAAGCATTATTTAAAATTAACCCTGCTTTACCAGCTATCCAAAATTATATCTGAATGAAAGTGAAATGACACATCAATCTTGAGGCGAATCATAATAAGCAATAGTCACAAAGACTACTCCATACAGCTTCAAGGTAAACATCTCCAAGATGAAGCAGACAATCCTGCCAGGCAAGAAGTTTATCTCTTCTCCTTGCAAAAAGATAAATTATCCTTTCACATCCTTTTTGAGACATCTGAGCAACAAGCAGAGAAGAGAAATCTGCTAGTCCCTGTATTTCTCTGGCATTTCATCTATCCTTTGTCTCTTAATAATATTAAAGGAACAGTCAGCTTCAGATGATTTGCAAATGAGTTTCTCAAATCCTTGTTGACCACACTTTAAATGTTTTTTTACTATCTTCTAGACAGCAGGAGTGAGCAACAATGCACAAAAACAACAGCAGAAGACTGGTGCCTGTCCACAGGTGTACTAGGTGTGCCACCTTTATATAACTCTCACCAGAGGGATGAAGACAGACAGACCAGCATTCATCCTTACCCTTTAACCCCCACATTTGCTTTTATCTCCTCACGTGTAAGAGAAAGAAAATGGCAAGAAAATACAGCAAAAAAAAAAAAAAAAAAACCAAAACAAAAAAAACAAGCAGAAACGGGATGAGAGCAGACAACCTCAGCAAGGAGCTCCTAGTTCTCATGATTTTATCATAGACATTTTGTTGCTAGTTCTCTTTGGGTCCTAGCTGCCACAGTGAGGTTATTTTGTGAACAATATAATTTATACTTAATTTCAAACACCTTGATTTCAGGGCAAATGAAACTAAAAAAAAGCAAACTTCACCGTGCATCAAAAATTATGGAACAGTTCAACATCTCCTAATGATTTTCATCTATCTTTTTTTGCACCTTGATTTCTGAGGTGCAATTTCTGAATAGTTCAGCATGACATGTCAGCAATGCCATACATTGGGAAAAATTATTCTGACATAGAGGTTGTCTCTTAAAATTCAAAGCTGTACCAAATGGACAAAGCAACGGCTCCTTAAGCCTCTCTTTCACAGCAATCTGTGTGACAGCAGCCACTTGCAGCCCACTTTTCTTGCTTTCTTTCTTTGTCAGTGGTGATGGCAGGATGCATGATTGCAGCTAGCATGAACACTCTGTCAGTAGCTTTTCTGATGTTCTCAACAAAGGCAGAGTTTAATTAAGATGTCTTCTCTCTCAAATAGTGGCTACAAAAATGGCTTTGCATTAACTCGTGACAGGCTGAGTGCAGCTCTTGCTCTAGCACAATTACGACACTTCATATTTTGTATTCTGAATATTTTCTGTTCACAGAGAGAATGACTTTCACATGTACTTCCCCACTCCAACACACTGCCAGGACAGATGTATTTAGAAACTTTACAGATTTAAAATAAACTAGGGAAAAAACTTATTAAATATGAGTGTTAACATATAGTTGAATTTAAAACACTAAAAGAACAGTGGTGAATATGCCTATTGTATATTTTAAAAATTAGTCCCTTTGCATCTACTGGAGTTTTAAGGCTTAGTTTTTACCAGAGAAAAGCTTTTTTTTTTTTTTTTAACTGTCATTATTTATTTCCTCTCTCTTCTGTGCAAAGGTACTAAATAAAAGTCTGCTGACAAGCAAATGCTTAATGGGGGGGATAGTCTCACATCAACTCACATTCTTACGGAGAATAAACTGCACTATCCAGTCAGCCACCAGTCTGCCACAAAGTGAGTCGCTCAGCGAGCCAGGCAAATGTCAGTATTTAGGGGTACATTCTGCTCAGATAGCAGAGCATCAAACCCATGATAACAGCTCCAGGTACTTCATGTTTTACTCGTCCTTATTCTTTGCACTTTCGTCCAGCAGTTTTCACCTGTGGATATTTTAGTACTTAAAGTACCACTCATATAAAGTACCACTCATACCAGGAAAAAAAAAAAACAACCCCAGAGCATTTTTCATTTAAGGTTATGGTACATTGATAGTCACCATGACTTGGCTGTCATGTCTTGCTCACTGATGCTGATATGGTCAGCATTTGTCAGGAATCTTCTCCCTCATCTATTAAACTTTATTGAAATATAATAAACCCCCATTATAATCTGCATTCAGATTTTTTTAAAAAGTCTACCCCCTCAAATCCTGCAACCACAAAATTCCTTTTGTTCCTGGGATGTAACATATCCATCCAAAGTCTAGAGAGTCTCATCCACTCCAGGCACACCTCCCTATTATTTTGTAAGGCCTGTGAAGAGCAAAAAGCCCCTTTTCTTGACTTCTCACACAAGAGTACTCTAACAGTAGTGTGTGTCTAGGCTGCGTTGGACTGGATTCTTGCTATCTCTCTTGCTGAAGTGTCTCTACTTTGTATAATAATTAATTACCCCTCTGCAGGCAAGTTAGACCCCACCCACTGTACCACAGTTCAAGACATCTTCAACCCCTCGCCAACTTCTGCACAGACACTTACTGTTGCTTTAGATTAATGTCTGGATACTTTTTCAAACTTAAAACACATCTCTGTAGTGCTGTATTTTAGAAACTTTCCACTAACCAATTCAGCGCTGGAAGCATGGAAAAAATTCCACGTAAAAATTAAATTTTCTTTTTTGGATTCTCATTTCAGGTATTTCAGTTCCCACTGTAACACTTTTCCCAGTTTTCAAAAGCCATCTTCTTCTCAAGTGTGCTGCTTCTGCCATGCTGCAACAGTACTCAAACAGGTACAGTCGTTACAGATGATCACATCACATTGCACCTTGTTTATGCCAAGCCTTGCATTGTCATTCCAGCACATAAAAGTGCAGGGTCCTGTGAAATGTTATACAATCACAGCAGCAAGCTTCCTGAAGCAAGTACATTGCCAATGGGGAATTCAAAATGCAGAACTTTGTACTGCATTTAAAGGTGATAAAATCCTAAATAGGCATCTAAAACCATCCCTCATTATTAAAGTCTTCAGCTGTTCCAGTGATACAAGCTCTTGCATTCAAAAGCTTTATATACTCTTAACTTCTTTATTAGACTGTCCTATCATCTGATGTCTTAATGTTTCCAAGTTTCTGATTGCTTTTTTTACTTTCTCTCATTGTTAACAGAAATAATAAAATTTGAACATTTATTTTATATGCTAGTGCTCTCTCATTTTAATAATATTTTTTCAATATCTCACAATATGCATTAGAAAACTAAACTTTAATTAAAAACCCAAGAGAAAAATATTTTTGAAAGAAAGTTTTGCTCTATTCAGGACAAAAGGGAAAAGCACATAATGTGAACTCAGAAAAGCAATAGCTTCCATTATTCCCTGTTCCCATAAGTAATAATAGTACTTGTTCTGAAACGAGGTGGCTTTCTCTTTGCTCACTTATTTTCCCGTTCTTATGATGATTACAGGGCACTCAACTTTGGTGTTTATTTTTAACTCTACTTTTTGTCCGTTTATGCCTCACATCACAAGCTCATCTCCTGCAGAACCCCGCTTTGAGAGCGCGGTTAGGAGACAGAGAGTCCTCCCACGCTCCTGGGCTGCCATTGTCGCTGGCACTTCCACAGCGTTTATGAAATTTCCTGGTAAACTATGAAAGCAGGCTGGAGTTCTGCAAAACGGTTGCTTTTCTTAAAAGCCCCCTTTGTGCTGGCATCCTTGTCTTTGTGTTGCAAATGTTTTTATGTTAACAGCAAAATGTGCTCCCTTTCCATTTGTGGGTGCTGACATTTTGTCTCTGGGCCTCACAATGCATTTAAAAGTACATAAGCCTTGTTTCTTGCTATATGGCTTTACTCACACAAATTTGATCATCAACAGAATTACAGGAAGTTGGCTGCTAGCTGAGATAATTTATATCTGTTCAGATTTACAACTTGATTGGATTCAATAGACTTGTCTACAGTGTAACAATTAACATCCTCCTTTACCAGACATATTATTTTGAAGGGTATTTTTTGGAAAGGGAAGAAGATTAGATTGTTCAGAAATCACTTTGTTCCAAAATCAATATTTTACACGATCATGGTAGCTGAATTTTAGTAAACTCAATAAATAATTTACATTTCTCTTCCTACTGGATTATACTGTATTAATATGATGGTTTTGATCTTGCAACACATGGATTTTTTTGAAAATTTCGGCCTAAAAACTGCCTTCCACTTTTGACCTATATTTCTTCTACTAAAATTCACTAAAATTCAAAACTAAACTAATTCACTAAAACACACTAAAATTCAAAGATCTCAATTTCCTTAATATCTAAATGATATCAGTTTATGTTATACACAGGAATACTGAGAAGAAGCTGGTCTCTACTGCCAAGCTTACTTAGAAAGCACCAGTCACAGCTTACTATATTTAACTAAAAAGCATGATCTTCCACTAATGAAAAAGCCCCATCTCAGCAACTATATTCACTTTCTCAATTTACTCTGAAACACTAAAATTTCTACTGTCTAAATTCCATGTTAGAGAAATCTTGCTGTTACGGTTTTTATTTGTTCTTTTCATTTTACATAAACCTAAAAAATATGCCTTACTGAACCTTATTAATGTAGATAAAATAACATTCTAGTACCATGTTTTGGAGCTGTTCCTGTACCTGGCCATCTTAGCTCTATCTGGTACATTCTTGATTCTAAATTGCAACAGCAAAACATTAACGTTATAAAAAATACTGCTTAATGTTTCTCTTGAAAAGAAAAAAGCACCAAGTAATAGATTCCAGAAATAGGTAATTTGTGTCTTCAATTTGCAATAATCTCTACTTTACCTTTCCACGAAAAGCCTTTGCCAAACACTAAATATAATTTTGCTCACACTCAAAAAATATCAAAGCACAATAACATGACAGCTTCTATTACCATTTAACCTATGTATAAAATTTGACTAATGCACTGCCCCTGGAATCAGTAAGTAAATGGGATTTAAGAATGAGATTTCTCTAAAGATGACACTGAATGTTGAAAGTGCAATAGGATGGGCATAGATGACCGTTACATGCGTAACTGAATTTATTTCATATAGCACCTAACTCACCAAAGAATGAATTTGATACTTCCCTTCCTAAATAATTTCTGGTTTTAGAAGTCAATGTTTAAATATTGCATTTATTTTCACAAGCTTTACTACTTATCTCCTTGCATGCTGCATTACTAAGCAATGAACTTTCACCAACTGACTTAGAAATAATTTTCAAAGTGCCCAAACAGTCTATTTTACAAGTATTCAAAGCCATCAGGGTAATTGTTAATGGAGAGAGGATAACAGGATAATTTTAATGCAAAGTATTGAATTCTACTCGACATTCCATTTCAGGAAGCTTCAATAACATCAAGTGGCAGGGGTCTTTAACTGTTCTTGCCAATGGCTCAAAATATTGAAATAATCCATTCACATAACATGCAAGAAATTTTAGTTTATCAACTAGTCTTAAAATTGGAGAAAAACAGAAGATGCACTGCCAATGAACTGGGACAAAGAAGATTTTTTTTCCTAGTTGGAAGTAAAAATTAGAAATTGTAAAATATAGAATCATAGACTCATTTCATTTGGAAAGACCTTTAAGATGTTAAGTCCTACTGTCAACCCAGCACTGCTACGTCCACCACCATGTTCCTTACTGACAAGTCTATACGTCTTTTATATACTTTTATACTTTTATGTACTTCCAGGGATGATGACTCTTGGGGCAGCCTGTTTCAATGCTTTCACCCTTCCAGTGAAGAAATTTTTTTCTTATACCCAACCTAAACCTTCCCCGGTACAACTTGAGACCATTTCCTCTTGTCCTGCCACTCATTACCTGGGAGAAGTGGCTGAGCCCCACCTGGCATCACACTCCTTTCAGGCAGTTGTGGAGAGATAAGGAGCCCCCTGAGCCTCCTTTCTTCCAGTCTGAACAAACTGCTGCTCCCTGCTCCCTCAGCCACCCCTGTAAGATTTTTTCTCATAAGATGTGTCAGAGACACACTGCAGAGCAAAGATTCAATTTTCTTCGACAGCTGAAGAACTTAAAAGCTTTCCTGATTTCAGGTGCAGCAGATTTCAAATATCTCCTAATGCAGCAGTCTCATTTTTTTACTGACACCACAGATGCATTTCTACATTTTATAAAATTTCAATAATCAAAAGTCATCATTTCCACATGACAATTTGCTGAGCTGAGTAGAATGAGTTGAGATTTGTGCAGGTTTAAATACATAAATCAGAAAGGCAAAAGAAACAGGAATTATTCTTTTTCATTAGTACTAATGATTTAGTGCTCAAATGTAAACTCCTGATTAACCAAATAAAAGTATTAAGTAGTAACCAAAGATAAATAAATCTGTTTCAAATTTTAAAAAATAATTTAAAAGAAAATAAAGGTGTTGATAAAACAGTTACATCTTAATTTAGTATTCAATAATGTACAAAACAAAAAGATTTCTTCTTTATATCAGACAGGAAAATATTTACTGTGGAAAAAATTTGGATCACTAAACTGACTTACAGCCTTTAAAAAAGTAGAAAAGTAAGAATTTTACTTAGGAGAACACTTTATATATTTATAAATTATTATTTAATCCTTATGCTTTAACATAAACTCTCATTGTCAAACCATGTCATTCCCCAACACTGGCTGAACAGATTTCTTTACAAAGACAAAATTTGTTTTCTAAGAAATTGCAGCAAAATGAGATCTGTTAAGTACAAATTGCATTTCAGTCCTCTTCATGAAGAAGCAATATTACTGGAGATACGGGAATCCAAAGGAATATTGATTGAGAAATGGATAATCCCATTGTGAGAAAGAAATAAATATATTTCCATATTTTTTATTAATTAAGAACATTATTGTTTCTGTATAAAGCAAGATTACAGAGGTTCCATCAGACAAGGGGACATTTGTGCTGTTAGTATGAATACAATAACTTATTTACTTGAAAAATATTTATTTGTCTAGGAAAGCATGAATGCACTGGCATTAATTCTTATAGAAGAGCTACAAAAGAATTTTTAATATCATTACACATACAGTGTCGTTAGCAAATTTTTAACAATTTAAATAGCACTACATTCCTCTTTCACAAAGGGTTGCTGTTTTCACCTATAAACTCCAAAACCACTAAGAGCAACAGAGGTGAAAAGGAGGAAGCATTACAAAAAAAAGTATAATAGAATGTGTTCTGCTTTTAAAATTTATTTATGTATTAAGAAATTACATACTCAAGAAATGTGATGAGTTACCAGAAGCGGATTAGTAAGAACTATTTGTACCAGAAATAGCAAGTCATATTAAAGATGAAGTTCTTTCTTTTTTTTGCAGTGTAACTAATTGTTGCCTGGGAATGCTCTTTAACCAGGCAAAAAATAGCAGACTATTTCCTATATTTTATTCTACTATTTGCACAAGCATTTGCATGTTTTCTTTGTGAGATGGCGAGACAGAAAGAAAAGCAATGCACTGCTGCTCTCATTTCCCGAGATAATTTTTTTCCAAAATCTCCCTGTGAGAAAGAGAAAAGTCCATTCAGCCTGCAGATTGCAAGGCTTTGTAATCTGTGGTATTAAACACCATTCAGAAATCCTAAGAGTAGCAGCTTGAAAAACTGATTTTCAAACTGAGACAAGAAAATAATCCCCTGCACTTGAAGAACAGAGTCTGAATCTTTTCAAATTCTGAATAAGAGAATAATTTCTTCTATCATTGGTATGCCTCTTCACTGAAACTATTCTCTGCTTATTTTTTGAGTTTGAGGTTAACTTGGGCCACACCTTCAAGGCTTTTTTGTCTTCTCCTCATCTCTGCTACCCAAGAAAACTTGGAATACACAGAAAGAAAACAAACTATTATGAAGTTACATGACCCCAGGATATGGGCTTTAAGGAAATCAGCAGAATTTGACACTAATGATACAGGACAATCACAGGAAACTGACAAGCAGTCACAGCTCAAACCTCTTTGAGGGACTTCAGCACAAACAACTTTGCTTCTCTGGAACTTCTCTTTTTTCAAGATCGACTCTAGCAAGAACAAAAAGGCATGGCTACAACTGGCAAATTCCATTTATTTTACCTAATGTTCCTGAAGGGGAAAAAAAAAAAAAAAACAAATCAAAGAACCCCAAAAAAAATCAATCTGCTTATCCCACTTAGATTACCCTGTTTTGGAAACACTGTTTAGTCCAGATATTTAGCTAACGATCAGAAGTATACTCATAGCATCTATGAGAAAATGTGCAGAATCAGTTCAGATCAACTTGATTATTCACTAATAAGGAGTAAATCTTCCAGTTCTGAATCTTTTGATATTGTAGTGGTGACACACTGAGGAGAGACTACCCAGCCACTCACTGCCACCTACAGAAAATGAAACTATTCTATAACATATCACAAGATTAAAAATACCTGCTAGGTTTTGGAGGAGCTCAAAGTTATCTCATGTTTTGATGATGCCCAAAAATACCTCAAAAACACTGATAGGTCTTTCAGTCTCTAAATCTAAATTTTATTACAACACAGACCAGAACATGTAGCTTTTAAATATATAACCTGAAAATGAAATAAAAAATAAGAGCTTTATAAAGGATCTCCCATCCTATCTAGAGAAATTTTGCAGTGATTTAGTGATCTGGCTTTTTTTACATCCTGCTTTGCCTCCAGTGCAGCGCTCTCATCATGGAGAGCTGGCTATGAATCTAGCACACATACTTTCTTAACGTGTTCAGATTGCAAGCCTTCCTTCCACTCTCTTTCACTCCCTACCTACTGTCCTCTCATTCCTTTATTGTTTTCCAGCTGTATTCTACTTCAGGTATTGTTTTCCAGCTGTGCATGCACAATAATAGACTATTCAGGAGGAATAAGATAACCCTCTACCCTGCTGTCCAATCAAATCTTAACTTCAATAATAAAACAGATTTGTAAGCTTAAACAAATGAAAAAAATTTGCCTTCAGCCACATATGTCCTTCTTTAAAAATGTAAAGAAGTAGATTCTCTTCAGGCTGTGAACTTAACAGAAGATACAAACTCCACCTTGTAGCTATCAGGAAATGCAGGGCAGTCTGTAATTTCAGGTTGTATCACAGAAGTGTATCAGCACAAAGACCCAAACCCACCAGGAACTTCCTCAACCATCCAGCTATTAAGGGCATTTTGCAGAGTAGTGAGTCAGACTGAAGAACCATGGAAGTTTCAAATGTGTATTCTCGGTCAAGACGCGTAGTACAAAACTGACAAAAAACGTCAAACCAAAATATAGTCTTCAAAGATCCTGAGCCACCACATCCATAACTGTGGCTTCTTTCTTCACTGTCTGCTTGGCTAAAAGAGTTAAAAGCATCATCCTTGCAAGTCTGGCATTATCTCTTAATTTCTTACAGATGTCCAATTATGTGTGAAGATACTAAACAAGGCAAATTCTAAACCTCCTTTTTTGGCATCTCTCAATAAAGTAACAGGTGACATTCATCTAACAACATATGAACATCTCCCCTGATGTAGTGTTCTTTAACTCTTTCAAGATGGAGTAGTGAGAAACACATATCTTATTCTGAGGGACAGGCCACTGAATTAAGTACCCCTGAGAATGCTTACTTATGCACCCAAAACATCTATCATGTACTCTTCAGACCTTTCACACTGTGGAGGCACCAATGCTCTCTGCACTTTGGACAAGTCTTTCCCTCCAGGACTCAACTCCATCCCTGTCAGACTATTCTGGTTGGACTAGAATTATGGCCAGCTCCAGACAGCTGCTCATTCACTCCTAGGTTGTGTTAGGAAACCTAGCTATACTACAAACATGCCACCATATGGGCACAACTAAATTTAAACTAGCTTGCTTAGCAACCTCAACTATCAGCTGAGGATTTTTCTCACACCAGGACTTCCACTCCACCCTTCAATTTGAAGCTTGTCCTGAAAACCACTTTATAGAACATACAAGTTTAAATAGCATGTTTTAAACAGAAATCAAAAGCAATTTAATTCTCCAGATCCACATGCTACTGTAACAATGTGCTTTGAGAGCCAGTCAAGACTGAGGTGTCTTTCACTAGTACTCAGGAGAGCCAACAGGTATGCTTCTAGAGAAAAAAATTACAGCATTTTCTGAGTATTAATATTAAACCCTCTTTAAATCTCTTATGTTTCCGGCACATTTATTATACCGACAACTTAAATGCTATTAGAAGCTGAAAAATTACAGATATTGAAAAGTAGGAAATTTGTCCCTGGGATTTCCACAGCAACTTCTGCCTGTGCCTGGTGGTGCTGCAGTGACAGCTCTGCCAGCAGCCCAGAGCACGGAGCAGTTGCAACAAGGCCATGAATTTTACTCTGTGATAATGTCCTAAAGATAGCTCTCAACTCAATGTTTCAGATTTCTTTAGCTCCCCAGTGCTGGGCCTGAGCTGCCTGTCCTTCCTTCATTTTTTAACCCTCACATGCCCTTACTCAGGCTGTCCAATGAGCAGTCCAAGGACTGATCCTCTGTACCATAGCAGAAGTGTTGCTGGTGCTTCACCTGTAATACAGCAGGTGAAATATCATGTGCCTTCATATCCTAACACATCTCCAGTGCAGATTTACACACACTTCAAGAGGAACATAGCATAGCTGAAACACCTAGCACTTCTACTTTTTATCAGGACATAAATTCAAGCTTCTCCAGTTCCCATGGGCAGTCAGGAAGAACAAACAAACAGGACATAACTAATTTAGAAAAAGATCTGAAATTAATCTACTTCCTTTTCAATGAATCTCAGTTTGTAGCAGAAGTCTTGTTTGTTTTTCAGGGACCTTTGAAAAAGTTCTCTGTTTCTCAACTCAAATACAGCAGAAGTGTCCAAGATAACCCCTCAGATTTGACACACAAGCCCAACTCCTGTCTCTACACAAAGTGAGGATTAGCCTTCATTATGTCTTAAATTCTTCACTAAAAATCTGTGGCAGCAGCCTCATCAAGTGGGTGACATTTGATGTTTCTAATTATTTCTACCTGTATGCAAAGTATGGATTTACCAGAGAAGGAAGAGGAAGAAAAGGGGAGAGAGAAAGTAAAAGCTCCCAGGACTCTGACTCGTGCACTTGTCAGCTTTGCGCTGCCACAAAACCCACCTACCATATTTTTCTCTGCATATTTTGCAGAAAAACACAACTGGTCACACCAAAACAAAAAAATCACCATAAACTCAGATTTTATATCCTTGTTTCCTTACAAATGAAACAGTTTGTTCAATATAAAAACATTAAAACTACAAAGTTCAACAGATTGACAACATGAAAAAAAGACCTGCTTCAAAACTGAGGAAAAAATTCAAAATTGAGAAATATCTATCTGAAAACAGAAGCTTTACTCCAGACTGTTTCCAGGTGCACATCTTTTCCCTACAAGGAGAAACATGGTTAAAATCTGTGAAGACTATTTCATTATTTTGAGTTCTACATTGCAAAGAAAAGTACTTTGAAACAAATACCAAATAATCTAGCTAAACCAGAGGCACATAAATCTTTTCCAGATGAGTCAATGGGATTGATTCTGAGGCTTCTGGTTCCAGTCTAGTTCAGATGTATATGAAAGGACCTGAAATCTAAAGAACTTGTGATAGATATATGCCCAGTTTGGAAACAGAGACACCAAGGAGGCAGAGTTTTACTGCCAGATTCAGATTCTCATAAGAGTAGGACCTATACCCTCTCACTGGGAAAGCGTTGTGTCTTGAGAGAGGATAAGTGTCTTCCATAGGATTTGCCTGGCTGCTTTCTGACATCTCCAGATGTCCAGCTCTAATGCAAAGAAAACCAAAGCTAGTTTTTAATTTCTGCCTAAAACTTCATCAAGAGTTGCCTCTGCGTTTCTGTTTAGCATTCTTTAATTTCAGAACATGGTTAGCCTTGAATATTTTGAAATATATATTTTAAAGGCCATAGAGTTATTAATTGAAATTATTGTTCAAGTTCAAAGTCAAGCTTCTTCCATGATATTTAGGTTAAAAAACCTGTGTTTTCTACAAGATTTTGGATGTGCCCTATTGATTACAACATTCTGTGGAGTCTAGTGACTATGTTACTTGGACTCCAGCAGCATGAAGACGGTGAGGATAGCACTGTGGGCAAAGCACAGAGGGCTCACTCAGGAGAGGAGTGAGGTCAGGCTCCACCTTGGAGGGGACTGGGCTGGTCCAGAGCACAGGGACATGCTCCTGGAGGACGATAAGCACTGGCCGCATATGTAAAGTCACAGTAAAAAGACTTTCCTGCCAGCAGATTTCCAGGCCATGCCTAAGCACAAGGAATTAGAATCACCCTCATTTTACAGACAACAAAACAAAAGAACCAAGAGAATGAACAGTTTGTCCAATGGAGCAGTACAAATGTGGTTTTCTGCTTCCTAGTCCAGTAGGTAGATGTCCCTGCCAGGCTACACAGAAGGACTTAATAGGCCTGGAAAAGACACAATTAATAACTGGGTAGACAGAAAGCACTATTTACAAGCATGTCAGAGGCCCCAAGTTAAACATTCCTTGTGTTTGTTACTGCAAAGCAGTATTAATCCCACTGTTGAGGGAAATGGAAGGATTTTAAAAAAGAGGAATTTAAAGTGGGGGGAAGTGAAGGAGAAAAGGCTTGCCACTCTTAATAAAATAAAAAGATGTCAGTGCAAATAGACATCATTTATTAGAAACCTCCTATTTGAGTAACAAAATGTCATCTACTGATGAATGCAACTGGAAGGGGGAAAAAAATAAAAATAAACTCTTGTCAACAGTTTCCAAACAATTTCAAATCAAACAATTTGCTTCTAAAATTATGTTTTGGTTAATTCATGTTAACTACTGGATATGTGTTGCTCAGAATACATAATTTCTCAGGGGAATTGCCTCCTCTGAAAAGTTGCAATTCTTTCAAAGGCAGTTTTTGCAAACCATAAATAGCTCTAAGACTTTTCTAAAAGTCCTGAGACATTTCATAGAATCACAGAATTGCTTGAATTAGAAAGGAATTTAAAGATCATGTAGTTGCAATCCCACTGCCATAGGCAGGGGACACTTTCTACAACACCAGGTTGCTCAAAACCCCATCCAACCTGGCCTTGAACAGTGCCAGGCATGGGCCACCCACAATATTCCTGGGCATCCTAAATTTAAAACTGAGTAAATTAGAAATTTTTATGCAAATTACTTTACATATTGTTGGGACAACAGCAAAAATCTAAAATTTTGAAGTTCTCAAAATCTCCTAAATAACCAAACATTGCTAAATCCTTCTGGTTTATATCACAGAACTGTCTATACTCCAGACATGGTAAAAGACAATAAATTTTAGTGACAAGAGCTACAATTAAGATAATCAGAATATTTTGGAGGATAGAAATGGAAGGAAGACAACGCCAGATAAATGGTAGGAAATTTTAGATTTCAAAATACGTTTATTGCACCCTAAAATACTCCTTGTTCTTAAGAAATCTAGCTTCTCTGTGAGAGAAGAATCCTGTTTTCTCCTCAGCTCTGCTGCCACTGCAGTGCAAGGGAAGGCTCCCAAAGGTTCAGGCTGCCAGCTCCACCAGGCAGCCTGCTGTCTGTCCAGGCATGGGAAACGGGAGGCTGTCAAGAGGAATATAGCTTTGTTTTGGGATCTACAGTAATATTGTGGGTCTCAGCTCTCCTCAGACCTGCTGAGCAGCATTTCAGGAAGTGGAAAAAGACTACTTCTAGAGCAGACTCCATGACTGGAGTCCTTAGGACTTCTGCATCTGATGCAGTCCTCCTCGGCTCCCTTCACAGCTAGTGGATCCATCTATTTCAGGGTGTCATGAATTGCTTTCTAGAAATAAATATTTTTAACTAATTGCATGTCAGTCAAAATATGAACCTACAAGTTACCCAAGTTTTGGTGTCTCTATGGCAAGAATTTTCATTCAATTAGGTGAACCTAATCCCAAGGGTCTAGAGTAGGTCCATGACCACCTATTCACTGGTTGAAAAACATACTTTGTTTCTCCTGGAACTTCAGCAGAATCAAAATATCCTAGAAGAACATTCAAATTCAATGTTAAATGACCATAATGAATAATCAATGATGTAACAGATG
The DNA here is from genome assembly GCF_027579445.1 of Ammospiza nelsoni. Classification (NCBI taxonomy): domain Eukaryota; kingdom Metazoa; phylum Chordata; class Aves; order Passeriformes; family Passerellidae; genus Ammospiza; species Ammospiza nelsoni. The sequence continues at coordinate 81,641,947 of NC_080634.1, forward strand.
ATTGCAAAGAAACTTGTCTGAGAAAGGTTGTGAGTCATCTGAATCCAGCCAATATGGAAATCCTTTGAAATGTCATCCTTAAAGTGGGACTTTTTCAAAACTGAACTTAGCAGGAAATTATTTCCTAGCAGGAAGAACAGGAAAAGGTGCTAAACAACTGTTTCTCTCCAAATAAATTAAAATGACTACCTTAAAATCAGGATTCCACACAAATAGGTGATAATGGTTAAACCTCCTCTGAACGACACACCTGAAGGGCAACAGCCCCTCTGCCTTTGTAACACTCACCCACAGCATTCCAGAAGTTGGATTACATCCCATCCTACTTGACACCTGTCTTATACAGCCCTTGAAGAAACAAGTTTGAGACCTTTCAACAGAAAAACACACACTGCATAAAGCAAACACATCTAGCATCCATTCACAGCACACAGGCAACAATAGTGAACATGTACCACATGTATTAAAATAATCAACTGGCGTCTAAAATCAGCATGTGGATGTGGGAAAATGCATAAAACCAACCTCAAGGGGGTTAAAGTTTATGTTTTTGTTTAACAGAAAAATGGTTCTAAGACATTGAAGCAATTCTTTTTTGCTTTATCTGCCTACAACTACCATTGCTCCACATCATCAAACCATCTCTGAAAATGTCCTGGCATTTGTAATAAACATCAGTCACCTGTTATCTACGTCAATGTATTTTGAAAAAAGCTTTCCAGACAGAACTAAGCAGAAAATAATGTTCTCATTGTAAAATACTCTTTTAGGATAAAGCCCATAATAAAGGTTTCTAAAAAAAAGGGAAAAACATTTTCAGGGTTACTCACATCAGCTTGGTAACCAATGCAGGTTAGGATTAAAGGCTTTTTATCTAAATCAAAGTGAGTCGGAACTCAAGACTTGAAATGTCCAAATGACAGAAAAGTGTTCAAGCTGCAGATCTGCTTTTTTATGCCCGGGGTCTAAAAAAAATTCTCCAGCCTTCAGACTGTTTTCTAGCCGAAATTTTAACAAAGTTCTCCTGTTTTGATGGAAGCTTGGCATTTGGCCTAACCTGACAGACCAGTAAAATAGTTTCAGGCATAACCAAAATATCAGCCCAAAAAACCTCTACCAGAGGGCCAGAAAAAAAACGTGCATCATTTGCCTGGGAAGAAGGATCACGTGTGACAATTTCACTTTACTTGCTCACCATAAAATATCTAGTTAATTATTTTCTCCTCTCCTTGATGATGATATAGAGCCCTAAAGAACTGCTCCATTTTTGTGGTTTTTGAGGATTTTGTTTTGTTTTTTTTTTTCTTTTTTTTTTTTTTTGAAAAAAGCAATTATAGTTACAAGTACAAAAAACAAAGCAAAATGCAAAGCTAACATAGCGCAACAGAAGGTCACTTGAAGAAGTCACAAAATAAATTACCCAGATCTCATATTCATTAGGGCAGAGTTTCATTACTGCTACAACAGCAGCAGACAATCTCAAAATTAGCACAAACGTGTGCACATTCTACCCCCTCTAGCACAGGTGACTTTCCACTGTCATCACTTCTTTGTCACCATGTGAAAACACAAACCCTTACAAAGCTTATGCTTGGCTGCCAAAAATAAAGCCTAGTTAAATGAAGCTAATGTCTTAAAACATACTCTTTTCTCAGTTTGCTAAACCAAGGACCCCATACATCTCTGCTTCCCTAGAAAGATGACTGTAACTTTCTAACCTACACAGCTCCTGATATTAAACTTCACATGTTGCTGTACTTCCATAGCTGAAGTTTGCCAGGTTTGCTTACATTTGATAGTGCAGGCCCCCTAAGAATGCAAGCTAGAAGACCAATGCCATGTATTGAAACCTATTTGGATGTCAAACATGACTCATTTGAATAAGCACTCAGTAAAATTTCCATCTACAAAATAATTTTAGTTATATTTTAAACCAATTCTGATTCTTTATGAGGCAAATAATAGCTTGATGCTTGTTTTGGCTCAGGGATAGGGGGAGGGGGTGGGTTGGTTTTTTTCAAAGCTTCCATTCAATTAAAACCTTTAAATGAAACAGCATTTATTTCTAATAGGCCACTGCAGTTTAATGAATCCACAGGTCTATTTCCTTATATTCAAAGTGGACATGAACACAAAGGAAGATATATTTTTGATTCATATGTGTACTACTTCCAGGATTACTTCTAATGGATTTATTGACTGGTCTCACAGTCTTGTTTGCTGGTTGAAGTGATGAACCCAGAATGAGGAGCAAATTCTGCAGCTTCATGTGTTAAAATGAAAAACTCAGCCTTAAAAGATTTATATAACTTCTGCAATTTACAGAAATTAGTGAAATGGATTCAAAATCTTTGATTTTGTTTACCAAAACCTGTACAAAAGTTGATTGTAGTCATTAGCAGATTCCAAAACTGCAGTCCCAGAACAAACGGGTCATATTTTATTTTCCCTTTACAGAATTGAAATGAATTCCAAGTATCTTCCTATTATAATAATAGAAAGGATTAAGAAAAAATAAGTTCAGTGAAATCTACTGGGGATACAGGGACAGACCTCAAGTCCAGCCACACTTGAAGCTTGACTTCAACCCCAATGCACTGACTGAAATTACATTAATTGCTGTCAGGTAGTTGGTTGTCACAAAACAACTGTTACTCCCCTTAGTCACGTTTAAATGCATGAAACTGAAGAATCAGGGCAGATAGAAGGCATTACAGAACCAATGAAATAAAATTTAAAGTCTGAATAATTCATATAACTTCTTTTTGAACAAATCTGGTATACCTGGCATATTTTTTTAGATGGGACAAGATATGAATGGCAGATTTGCCAGAGTTTTCCCCCATACCATCCCCCTCCTTGGGTAATCAGGTGTTTCACCAATATGGTAACTCAGGATTTGTCTGTCAAAACAGGCTTTGACTGGAAATGCTGTTCTGACAAAATAGAAAACATAGCATGCTTTGCAGTGAAAAGCCTAAACGTCAGTTTGCTTTCCCAGATGACAGAGCAGTCATTTTCTGAACAGCTTTGTTTAATAAGTTGTTGGTATTGCTGATTTTCCAGCTGAAGCTTTTCAGAAGCCAGAGCAGTTTCCAATGCACTACATCCTTCTGTTTGGAGCTCCTTAGGGAGAAGACCACAAAAGACTACTACTCTTTTTTTGGGTTTTGTGTAGTCTCAAGGTGTGGACTTAAGGCATCACACCTTGCAGTGGTCTAAGCCTTGTCACAGCATAGGTAACCATAACTGTGGCCTTGTCTACATCAGAGTGTCATATTCTTCTATTCAAGAGTCCAAGTGCTCATGGAAACAATATCACCACCTTAACTACTTGCCTCAGCAGTCATGTAAATACCCAGAGCATTCATATCCAGCAACCTTAACATTTAATAGCATAACTCATCTGCATGTGTGATGCATCTGCAGACCCACCCTATTGCTAGGATAGTCAAAATAACTTATTCTCTTTTACTGCTTTTTTACTAATTTAATTTGAGGGCACATAGTTACCCAAGTGGCATATAAGCTCTAGGGTATTTGTTCCACTGCTCCCCTTGGAACAAGATGTGAGATCCAGTGCTGATTGATTTTACTTTAATGACTAAGCAACAGCTTCATGGCAAACATTATTTCAGCCATATCTTTGCAATGAAGGAAGGCGGCAACACAGTCCCTGGGATTCCAAATGGCAGGACTGTGCAACTGTGTGTTGGGATGGTTGGAAAACAATCCTGCTCTCTTTCAAAAGCATCTCTGATGATGTTTAGAGGCAAAGGTGGTAGCAAAGAGCTTTCAGAGCTATAGAAATTCATATTTCTTCTTCTTCTTCTGCAGGAATGCAAATAGGAAAATTTCTATCTTGCTCTAAACACAGTCTGAAATACCACAATTAAGAAAACCTATTTAATTTTTTCATCTTCCTCCAAACAGAAACTTAGATACAAGTGTACATCAACATAGAAACTAGTGCCATTCAGAATCAGCTCACTCATGACCTGCCTCACAGTAGTTTATAAAACACTGATCTAATGCCTCCCTACAAAGAGAGAAGAATAAACATAACTACCCATACAATTAAAATGTGGAAAGCCCAACTGCATCCAGTGTACAAAAAGGCCAAGGTCCAATTCATCATGAAAATATTCTCTCAAAGCTCAACAAAGGATACAAAAAATAATAATACTGGTATTTCAACAGTCTTATGCCAAAGATACTTTTGTGTTTCCATGGCAGTAGCCAGTAGAGTCCAAAACTGCGTAATTTTCATGCTACTTAAAAAAAAAGTAAAAAAAAATAAAAAAGAAAAAAGCCTTCTCAGAGATAAAAATTCAACCCAATAACCAAATGGAGACACTCAGGACTCACAGAGCTGTCAACATACTAAAGCCACTGTGCAAGACATTGCTGATATTATGGCAGAAGTGAAGAAACATTTTTTCACATCCTACACAACTATGACATATCCCTAAAAAAGAACTCAGTATGCCACAATCTATTGGACTCAGGATGTGAGTTGTGCCATTAGTCCACTGGTGTCACATCTGAACAGCCCTGGAAAATCAACAGCAAACATCTAAATTGTCCCTAAGTAATAACACACATCTATCTGGGAACCAGTTGGAACAAACACCATTATGCAAGTAAATATTGCACAATCAAAAACTAAGTAGATAAGTAGAATAAAAACAAGTAGCAAGTAGTTAAAGACTATTTCTACATCAGATCATGTTTGTTGTAGTTTGGGTCATCCCTAATACAGTTGATTGCAACAAAATTACCTCAAAGTAAGCAAAACCTTTTTGCTGCTTCAGGCTACAAATGTAGCTGGTATCCCCATGAACTAAAGGAACTAAAGTTCTGAAGTTATCATATTCTAAGTTCATTCTATTCAAAGAGAGTCCTTCAAACAACCTCTGCTATGTCCTGGATGGATGCTAATAGAAATATTAAAAACCCTAAATAGATAGAAATAATAGAAAACCCTAAAAAATATCTCATCTTTACAAGTCTGTGTAATCTAGAACTACTAAGATCTCTAGCCACGTTGCTCAAGTACATTTAGCTTTCCCTTTCCTTAATGTGATTGAAACTTCTGAAAATTTAGCCAAAATTTTCAGTGAATGTTTTTGTAAAAACATCAGCAACATTTTGCCACTAGTTAATTCCCCACAACTACTTTTCTTCAAGCCATGTACTACTTACACCTAAACACTCAGCAAAGAGTAGAAAACAGGCTGATCTTCCTTGCATCCCTCCCTATATTTGAAGCAAAAGCAAACTGTGAAAACCAAAATAACAATACTGTGTGAAGTTGGTAACGAGCTGACAAAATTATAGCTGAGAACCTCTAAGCATAAACAACTTTTAAGATGAGATTCACTATGGTCTCCACAGTTCAGCCACTGAGGCTGCTTAAAACATTTTAATCTGTTTTTATTTAAGCTCTGGAAGTGGAGAGTTTTAGTTGCTCAGATCCTGAATTGTTGACTGTTTATCCCTGACAAATTTTGAACACAACCTGCTCGCTAGTATCCATTGACCCAAAAACATACATCAGTAATTCAACAGAACTGTTTGCTTACTGTGCCAGTCAATTTCAACCATTATGTTTGCACCATAAACCACTGGTAAACAGGATGATGATTGATTGATTGATTGAATTATACTGACTATGATAAGTGGCCCTGAGATGGTTATTGGCTTGATCCAATCATTTTGTCATCACAACGAGATAGAAAGTACTATTCATACTTTGGTTTAATTGCAACAAGATTATTCAGGCTTAACCTGCATTCATTTCTGTAACTTTCAACTTTATGAACACCTGATGAGTCTATTTCTCTCTTGTTAGAGAAAAACACTTTCAAAACAAAAAAACTCTGCAAGTGCTGATAAACCTTTCTAAAATAGAGAACTAGAGAGTATGGCTAATGGGAATGCTTTAGTTTTCCTTCCTTTCTGTGGTTTGGATTCAATTATCTTATTTCTACTGTGATATTCACTGTTTCCAAAGAAAGATGGCTGCTTATTAGTAGCATTCAAGGTTACCAAAGTGTTATAATGCATGTAAATCTGAGCCATCAACTCATTTTGATTTATTTACATGCTTTTTTTTTTGCTCATTTTACACAGAACTTGAAACAGATTATTTGTTATACAGAGCAGCACATATTAATTTTGCAAAGCTTCCCCAAATCATGTGCATTACATCAAAAGATCTGGTTTTAGGGTAGTAACATCACAACCTTACAGTTGTTTAGTACATATAAGCAACTTAGACAACAGAATTTAATGAATTAATTTACATATACCAAAGTGCTTAAATTCTATAGTTCTCAGTTGTACATAAATTGCAAACTTGGGGACATCTGACTTGAGAGCTGAAATTAAAAAACTTTTATTTCTTTTTCCTTAAATAGCTCCTCAAAAGTCACTACTGAAGCTGTGGAAGCAGGTTTGTCATTTGTTTAGCAAAAGTCTGTGGATACATAAACTAGAATGCCAGATAGTTCTACTTCATCAGAAACACTATGAAGTTGAATTTATCAATCTAATGCCTGGAAGAATTCAGCCATACACTAATCTCTGCACAAAAAAGAAAACAAACAAAAAACCAAAAACAAACAAAAAACCCCAACAAATCTCTTCTCAGAATTCAGACTGTTATTTTAAGCAAGACCAAACTACGTTAATTAGGAAGTTAAGACTACGGTCTTGATTTTTTATTTTGTGTGAAAGATGTGTAAGTAGTACGTGCACCAGTCTCTGGTTGGAGTTTGTGATAAACACAAAAGTTTATTATCCAAAGGAAGAGTAAAAGAAAGTAAATACAAAGTAAGATCCAAAGAAAGAATAAAAGTGTTCAGATGAAAAAACTACTTGCTTGGTTGTAAGAACTGATGATGATGATGATGTATATTGTTCACTATCAAAAATTTTCTAATGAGTACCTTAGGAGGAACACAAAAATTTTCAAATCCTTAAAACAAACACAAGCTAAGTTCAATAATACTTGCTAGAAGCAAAAAAAGTTGGCTTTTCTTCAGATTACCTATATCAGCAGAGATCAGTCTCTCAAATTTTCAGCTCCAGGAATAGTTTTCTATTCAAAAATTCTAAAGTATCTTGTGCTATTTTAGAATTATTCCTACTTCTTGGTACAGTCATGATCCCAGATAATTTATAAGATGATGAAAAATAATTACTAGCGGGAGGAATTAAACATTAATTTATTGTGTGTCCTTACACAACCATACTTAGGTCTTCATCTTGTACTCAGGCCTTTACTTGCCTGATGGCAAGCGTGGCTAGTCCTCAGGACTGATGCCAGAAGTGTACTTCCATGTACAAGCCTGGCCAGGCCTCCAACAAGGCAAAACTTGCTCTGGACACAAGGGGAACTTGCTAAATTTTGCTGCTGCAAAGCCCTTCCTACCATGCAAGTTTCTTTCTAATGCCATAGGAAGAGATTCAATAGTTCATTTTGTTGGCTTTAATAATACAGTTTAAAAGGCTGTTTGGAACAAAATATTACACATTTCATGTGTATCGCTTTGATTACATAGAAGGAACTGTTCTCATTACACAGCGAGAAAAGTGAAAGAAGAAAATAGAGCAGTGAAGTTTAAGAGTTCATTTATTTAGTAGTTGCTGGTATACAGATTACAGTGGCAAATTTTTCAACTCATCAGAATTTCATATGAAGAGACACAAATCACTAATTGAGGTAGAGGAATCCAAGTCTCAGTTATACATAAACTACATAGTTGAAAATGACAGGAGCATCTGCTCAAGCTGGAATGTTCACAATGCATAAAGCAGTGAGTGTGTGAACAACTAAACACTCTGTAAATGTTGAAAGATTTTGGAACGGGTACTATAATCCATGAACTACAGAGGTACAAGGAGGAGTGGCTGGAAAAATTTCTTCACCACATTTCCGAACATATGAATTTGTTATAAGATTGTTCCTCAAAACAAAGCAAAGAAGAAATAATCAAGATTAAAACAAAACCAAACGTAAACACTTATTTACTTTATATTCTAGGAAGAAAGCTGCTCTTTATGAGTTACCAATAAGCTTCATACACCATTTTAATCACAAAAGTCTGCTGTTGTATGAAAAACTCTGCTGCAAATTTAGAAAGAAATCATAAGAACTTTCACTTGGTTCATTGTAGAAATGCTCTTTTTCGAAAAAAGCATTTTCATGATCTAAGAATTACATATATGCAATGTTTTTACATAAGTAGGTATATACAAGCCATAAATTTATTACTGACATAAATAGTTACCTTTCACAGAAAATCCTCTTCCCACACTACAGAAACTACTAAAATAAAAGCATAGTAAATTTACTAAAAAGAAATTCCCAACCATTGTTCTAGTTTTAAATGGTAAGTAAGGAAGTCTCTCTACCACTCAGGGAGTGCAAATGCTCATCACAATCAAACAAGAAGCACCTATAACACATTATTGCATTAAGGGAGACCCTGATTCCAGCTCCTACCTCTAGGCTCATAGTTCCTCATGAATCTTTACTGCAAATAAACCTGCTGACCTTTTCTTAAGCCTGACATATCTGCTGTGTGCTGAGTGACTTTGAAATTCAGTAATAAAAATGCCTTGAGGCTTCAAAAGTACTTTTTCATTAGGACATGAAATTCCACTCATATTCACCTGTAAAAAGAACCATTAAAATGCAGATTAATTTAAAACTAATTTCCTTCCTTCCTTCCTTCCTTCCTTCCTTCCTTCCTTCCTTCCTTCCTTCCTTCCTTCCTTCCTTCCTTCCTTCCTTCCTTCCTTCCTTCCTTCCTTCCTTCCTTCCTTCCTTCCTTCCTTCCTTCCTTCCTTCCTTCCTTCCTTCCTTCCTTCCTTCCTTCCTTCCTTCCTTCCTTCCTTCCTTCCTTCCTTCCTTCCTTCCTTCCTTCCTTCCTTCCTTCCTTCCTTCCTTCCTTCCTTCCTTCCTTCCTTCCTTCCTTCCTTCCTTCCTTCCTTCCTTCCTTCCTTCCTTCCTTCCTTCCTTCTGTAAAAAAAAAACACTTTAAACAATCATCTAACAACCAAAACTACATGCTTTATAGGGCCAGGCTTCACAATACTAAAGGAGGAGCAGCTACATTTAGTAACTTGGAGACATCTTGGAATTTGCAAAATAAAGTAGAAAAGGCAGGCTTTGCAATGGAAATGATAGTAAATGATGGTATATTTATATTTTTAAAATGAACTTCTCCAGAGAGAACAGTGTGTGTGCTTGTGTTTCATAAAGCTCAATTTTTCTTACATGAAGCAAAACACTTGATTAATTATTTTTTAAAAATGTTGAGTTTAATAATTTCTTTTTGTGGATTACTGCCAATAAGCTGTCCAGTCTTGTTTCAATTTACAGTAGTTTTATAGCACAGTAACTCCAATGCCTTTCAAAAGTTCTACACCTGGGTAAGGGATTAGAATCAAGATCACAGATGTAATTAAATTGTTTAATTTAGTTACATCCTAGGGATTATACTTTATATCTCAGGAAAAGGATATTCTTCACATTCCTATTTCAGTCACCTCTCTCTAGCTTCATTTATGAGGGTCTGACTGAACATCCAATATCATGCTTATTAGCTTCTACTCACCACTTTACAAAATGGCAACCATAACAACTGGGAATTCTGAAAACCTTGTAGAAACAAGGTTGCTGTAACTTTTTTTCAACACAGTCTATCTATCTAAATTTCATATGAACCTTTTGGCATTTAATCTTTCCAATCTTATGCTAGCTTTCCTTTGAATTACAAAAATTCTCCATTTTTTTGGTTATGTATTTATCTATGGAAATATAAATTTAGGTAAATTTAGGTAACTATTGCTGAAAACAGTTATAGTTTATAACATAGAATCAGAACTTGGTAGTCCTGGACTCTACTCCTGCTCATATCTAACTTAATGGAAATATATATTCCTCCTGGCATCAAAAGCAGCTGGGCTCTTCCTTGGCACCAGGAAGGCACATGTTCCTTCATGCTCAGTCCCACAGGAAAATAAATTGGAATATCTACACTGGATTACTACACAGGTTATCTTATTTATACAATTGAAATGAAAAACTAAACTCCTAAAATCCAGAAATGTTACTGCTACAATATAATGAAAGCATGTTGCTGATTTTTGACCATAATAAAAGAAATTTAAAGCTCTACTAATTTTCTCATCCTTTTCTACCATAGAATAGGAATCTTTTTTCTATTTTCACACTTTTCAGTGTATGTCAGAGCATAAGATCTGAGATAATAATAATAATAATAATAATAATAATAATAATAATAATAAATCTTGAAAACAAAAGTGTGCCTGCTTCAAAGGGTTTCAGTAAAAACTGATGTCACAGTAGGAATACATGCCAGGGGTACATCTTCCTATCTATCACTAACTCCAGTACTTGTATAAGGCAGACAGGAGCTTACACATGACCAAGTAAGACAGACCTCTGTCTACTCACAAAGAAAAATGGAGATCCACAGTTGTGTATCTTCAAAACTATGCTTAGAGTCTAAAGCAAACGACTTCAACAGAAAAATGTTCTGTAATAAACTTTTTGAGTGTCATCTCTATATTGAAATTAATTACTTCTGTCTGTAAGCTGCTGACTTGAAAATTCAAATATAATTTCAAGTTCCAGATTTTGTTTGATTGAAATCAGAGCCTGAAACAATAAAAAATTGCATCTGTTAATAGATTATATATTGCTAAAGGATAAGATTCTGTCATTAAATACAATGTAGAAACCTGACCTCACCTCTAACATTTCTATTGGTACATCACCATGAATCAAAAACCACCTGTACTGTAATTTCCCTTATTGTCTATAATAATCAGATAATTTAGTTCTGCAATCCATTTAATAGATACAATAAGGCATATACTTTACAGGACTATATGTGGACTGAAACTGCCTGAACTTTAGAGATCCAGAAGATCACTCAAGCTTGAAGAGTTCATTTTCTAATGAAGAGTTAAATTGCCAATTACTAAGTGAAGATATTCAAAAGTAATATTAGTATATGAAAGATATTCTGAAATGACACTGTGCTAGAGCACTATCTGTACATTAAATGCCCACTATTCTATCACCCCTGTTTGAGATATTGCTAAAAATCAATAGTCCCTAAAATTTTGTTACCATTTTCAAGCTTTTTTTTCCCATTTGCTCTCAAAGCCAACTCATTCATCACATTTAGACCTACCAGTACCAGCTTAGAATAAAGATTTCATCCCAGGCATTACTGTATTTTTTTAAAAAGCTTCTGATAGCAAGCAAGGGTTGATGTGAAATACTGAATGCATGGGAAAGAAAGCTTGAGACTGAGTCTAGAAAGTCATGTTTTCAAAAATATTTTTAAGTATGCTTAGAATATATTGCATGAAATGTAGCATATTTACACCGTTTCAGTTTGTGATTATCATGCAGTCCTTTGAACAGGTTAATGAAGGAAAAAATGAATGATTTCTTAAATAGACTGTTAAGACTGTGTTTATACTTCCAAAAGGGTTGTGGGTTAATCAATTCCATTTGATGAAAAGTAATGAAAAACATGCAACATCAGTTCAATACCCTGAGAAACAGACAATGCACCTAGACAACGCAAGACCTGTGGGCTTTAGTGAACTGCCAAGAAGAATTAATTATGAGGACAATCTCACAGGAAAGCACAGACACCCTTCTTGGTCTGCTGAAACTTTGAGCAAGGCAGATCATGCAGTGCTGGAGCTTACTCCTGGGAGCGGATGTGGTTTCTGAAGCTTTGGGAAACAAGTCCTGGGCACTCACAAGCACAGATCTCCATTTCAGTTCCACTTTGTTCCACAAGTAGGGGAAGTAGAAACTACTTTCAGCACTATGTATATTGGGAATTATCTTATATCTGAGATTATGGGCCACTCCCACATCTGCCAAAAAACATTAGCTGATCTACTGACGAGTTTTCAAAAATGCTTTCTTTGGAGATTTAAATTACCTTTGTAGATGCAGTAAAATCTAATCAGTGCATTTTCTGAACACGTTCCCTAGGTCTCTCTTTCTTATAAATATTAATGCACAAAATCAGGGGCCAAGCCATCCCAAGATTCATACACTCTATGCATAAATTTAGAAGTTCTTAATGTGGTATTAGCACACAGAAACAGTAAACATCACACTTGGTTTTTAATACATTTAAATGTTGAGTATTTTTCAGTCGAATACTCCCAAAGGACCTAATTAACCAAATGAAGATTTTTCAGATTAGCAAAGCAGATAGATATATAGATGAAAATACAGGCTAAGAAGTTTGAATTTGCACCAATGACAAGCATATGTTTTAATCTCTGTGCTTTGTAGATGCATGAGGTGAAGTGACATTTATTTTCTTCTTTTCATTGGATAGCCCCAGGTTAGATAAGGTTATTTCACATGAAAACAAAATATCTGTCAATCCTCCCACTTGTGATTATATTAACATAAATTAAACATTAAACTATTATAACTAAACAACCTGCAATGCAAGAGAGGATGATTCAAAATTGATTGATGTCTGGCATCAGATAGGCAAGATCTTGGCTTCATGGTTATTTGGGAATTAATGACAGTGATTTGTTTATCAGATGACAGGTAGAACAAAATAAAAATTAAATAATTTTGAAATATCATAATACTAAACAATATGAATCAAAGATGTCCAGTAAATTAAAATTGTTTCATCCACTCAGTAGATTAGCAGACAAGTCTTTCACAGAAATCACTTTGGCAGTTTAATTAACTTATCAAAGTCTTATAAAGGCTGTTTGAAACTATTCTGCCATCTATCATTGGAGCAAATATTTAAGTAAATACAAATTACTCTTTATTCTGTGTGAGCTCCTGGATGTATCTTTAATGCTACCATTTCTAAATGTTAGTCTCCCAAAGCACACTTCTGTTGATATTTTAGTATGCCCCTAAAGGAAGGACTATGAACAGAGAATTTGTTACAATGACAGAAAAAAAAATTCATCAGGGTATACACCAGATCGAAGCATTTTATGCATTCATAATAACTTCATTTTTTTCTAAAATAAATCCCACTGAACAACAACAGTACTAACAGGCATTTTTAAAGAAGACTTTAAAAATCAAGAATATTTTTTAAAGTTTGCTGACATGTTTGCATGTGTGCATATATTGTGTATATCTATTTATCTAATTCACATTCGTACATATATGTACAAGGTTAAATGTGTATTTTTAATTTAAAAAGCAGCATCACCAGTTTTTGCTGCATGACTGTTTCAAAGATGGAAAGACAGTTCCTTTTCATATGTAAGTACAAAGCAAAACACTTTTTTATTTTAAAAACAGTCTTGCTTTTACTGTTCTACATAAAAAAAAAAATCTACATGTAATTCTACTCTTCCATTGAATTGTATGAGAATGCTACAGATGTTTTGTCACATCTCGATTAGCTCATTTTTCACAATGCTCTTGTGACACTCTGTATCATTTACACAGGTTTATTTGTCAAAATCCCATAGCACCTTTCTGACAACAGATGTTTTGAAATTCATCCTATTTTGCTTGGCAAAGACTTATTTAATGGATTTGACAGTATGATTTCAGTGACAAATTCACTGGCCATTTAACTCAGTTTAGAAAACCTAAAACCAGACTCTGATAAATGTTCATTTTGTAATTCTTATAATGTATTTTAAAGGAATTGCCCTTATAAAATAGGGTTTGTTTGGGTTTTTTCACAAATGATTATTCACTCAAATCTATCCTGCATAAGATGTTTAAGTAAAGACTTTGGCTTGATTACTTCTTCAGTTTGTCTCTTAAATAGAATGCAACTTTGAATCCACAGGTATTCCATGTATCACTTTGTGCATCAGGAACAGAGATAGTAAAAGCTATGATAGCATTTTTTTCAGCAGGAATTCTTCCAGATGAGCATTAATTCTGAGACCTTAATGTGAACCAATGGATAAATATCCCCATGTCTCATCATGAAGGAAGATAAACTCTGGGGTCTGATACTGCAGATTTTAGTGGTGAACAGCCCTTGTTCTGACTGCTCTTGCTGAAATGTTCTGTGTCAGTGGTACAGGTTAACAGTGGAGTTATGTTCTAATTCAGGTCTCTTTTTCAGGAATGTGACAAAGTGCCTTATGAAAAATGAATGAATGAAAAAGGATTAATTCAAAAGTCTCTTTAAAGCCCCTTCTCACCTAAAAAAATGTTTGGCATCTCAGCACTGCAAGGCAGTCCTCTCTTCCTCAAATAGTAATACTGTCAAATACAGATTTTCCCCCAAAAAGACGGCACAGGTGGTCAAACACAATTGCTGTTAGCAATCCCTAAACTTGTTTTCCTGAAGAGTATTACTTATAAAAATTCACCATCATAAACCAGATAATCTAGTCTTTTAAAGCACACATAGACCTCTCTGAAAAAAGCCACCATAGATTTTGCCACTGACATTTTCCTGCTCATCTTCACTGTATCCCTGTACTATCTAAAAATGGCAAGATTTGGCTTGCATTAGGAGTCACAATAAATAATTTTACTGCAAGAAAGCCATGTAAAAATAAAATTGTGTGGACTTTGTTGATTTACGTTTTTTCAAATGTGAGCCATGGAAAAGAAGGAGGAAGCATCAATCAGGAGAGTTCCCTGATTATGCTTAAAATGCTCTTCCGACCCAACCTAAAGAGGAGCTGTAGTATACATACCAAACCACAACACATGGTGGCATTCTCTATAATGTAACAGAGGGTGGTTTGTACTTTATCACTGACTGGTAGGTATTCGCCATGCTTCAAGTGATACTTAACATTTTCACTCTTCAAAATATAATAATTTTGTTATAAAACTACTTTTTTCCTGAGGACAATAGAGTAAGTCATTACCATTTCTGAATGCTGCTTAATTTATTTTTTTTTTAATTAGAGAAGTCACTGCAACACCATTTTAGTCCTTTTATTTCTAGGGTTCTAATACAAAGTACTGGATAGAAGGCAATCAGCAAGGTACCAGTTTTCTCCACTGACTCCTGGTCATCTACCCTGAAGAAGAGCTGCCTGCAAAACCTGCTGGTCTGCAGGGCAAGGCCCTGGCTGGGAACGGGCAACAGGCACCTGGGTACCCACAGGGATGCTGAGAAGCTCTCCCACAGCAGCCGGACTTGCCTTACCTCTCACTGTGTGCTGACTGGGAAGTCACCGAGCGAGCAGCGGGGAGGGACCCCGTCACCACAGCCAGGCTGCACCTGCACTTTGGTGGCTCAGGGAAGGGGCTGGCGACCGCCGGCCCCCGGACACCGGACACCCAGAGCGCCGTGCGCTCTTTGTCCTTCAGAGAGACACACAGGCGAGACGGAGAGGTTCGGGGCGGCGGGCAGGGCTCCCTGAGGGGCTTGCTGCGCCTGTCGTGACCCACACCGGAGCCCCGGCGCCGACAGCGGGGCAGCCAGGCTGGCCCGGGGGTCCCGACTGCAGGCTGCAGCCCGTGGAGCCCTGGCCCGCCGCCGGGGAGCCGGGAGCCGCGGGCGGGCAGGACCGGGGCGGCGCCCGGCCCGGGAAGTTTCTCGCCACAGGTTGTCCCCTCCCGCCCGCCCCCCGGGAGCCGCGGGCGGGCCCGGCCACAGGGACGCACCTTGGCGCCGCAACCGCCGCTTCTTGAGCCCGAAGATGCGGACCTTGGAGAAGATGTCCACCAGGTTGCCATTGCAGAGCCCGCGGTTCTTGTTGGGGCTGTTCCGCCTCCTGCTGGCCGAGGGCCGGTCCCAGTGCTGCTCCCTCGCCTGCCGCTTCTGGCGGATCAAGCCGCTGGCGATGGCCGCTGCCATGGCTGCTCGCCGGCTCGCCCACGCCGGGCAGGGAGGAGGGAGGCGGCGAGGCGCTCAGCCCCGGCGGGATCCCATCCCCGGGGGCGAGGGCGAGCGGGAGCCTCCTCCGGCCCGGGGCGCGGCTGCGGAGGGGCGCCCGCACCGTGCGGCCGGCGGGAGCTGCCGCCGCCAAGGGTCACCGCATGGGTGCCCGCCGTCCCCCCCGCCGTGTCCCGGCGCAGGGGCTCCTGCTCGGGCGGGCGTCTGCCGGCGGGCTGGCGGGGCGAGCGGGACTCGGGGCAGAGCCGCGCCCGGAAGGCTCCGGTCGGGTCGGGTCGATCGAGTCGGGTCGGGTCCGCCCGGCAGCGTCGCCTCCCGGGGCTGCCCCTCAGCCCCGAGCCGCCGCCGCCCGCTCGCCCGGCGCTGCCATCGCCACGGCCGGGGCGGCTACCGCCGCCTCTCCCCGGCTCCCGCCTGATGATTGCCAAGTGCTTTAGAAATCAGCATCTGGAGAGAGCAATCTTCTTCTCCGGGGAGAACTGTAGTCACGGCTCCTCGGTCCCACCCCGCTCCAGCCTCCCCTACACACGCACACACACACACACACACACACACACACACACACACACACAGAGGCACACACACACACAGGCACGCACCGCTGGAGCTTCTTTTTGTCCTCCCCAAGGCGAGGGGCGGCGAGGGTGCAAGCAGTGGAGGAGGGGGAATGGGTTAAGACAGAAGAAAAAAGCACAGAGGGAGAGAGGCGGAGGGACGGGCTGATGCTGATGTGGTTTTCTGGTGGGAACCGGGAGGTTCCCTGTGGATCCGCCGCCAGCTGCCTCTGCCCCCCGTTAGGCTTCCAGGTGGCTTCGTGCGGGGCTCCCTTCCCGGGGAAAGAAGGAGGGCTCTGCGAGCTGCCGGAGGGGCGTATGGCCCTCCCCGTTCTCCTTCGCCCGCCCCGGCACTCCGAGGATCCCTCTCTCACGCACCCTCTCTCCAGCTCCCCGGCAGCGGCTCCCTGCCGGCCGCCCCCCACCCCCAGCGGTGACACCGGCACCTGTCCCCGTCCCCAGGCGGGAAGCGGCAGGCAGGGCGGGCGGGACACCGCGGGAGCCGGAGGCAGGGCGGGCGGGCCAGGGACACGGCGCTCCGCCAAGGACACCCTGCCCCGCGCAGTGCCCCCGCCCGCCCCCTCGGCCCCCAGGCAGGAGCGGACCGAGCAGCAGGGAACTCTGGGGTTCTGCCTCATGGGAAGGTTTTGGAGCCGTGAGCTGAGGGGCTGAGGGGACCTTCAACTCAAATATCAAAGGGATTACATGGGGCACCCACAAACAGCCACAGCAGGTGGATTTACTAATCCCCAGCACCGTGTAAAATTACAGGCTATGTCTTGGAGCACTTAAGGAAGCACCAGCCAAGCTCACTAGACACAGAAAACCCCGAGAAGTTCATAAGGCACTGCAAATAGTAAATACCATGTAATATAAGACATCCCATTTATTTCCTTTCACCTTTTACTGTTGGCTCGTCTCCCTTTTCAAATAATGGCCCAAAGTTTTTTGAATTTACTTTCTGCAAGCCTAATGGTTAAACTTCCTGAAGTTTTAGCTAGCCAGAGGAAATTAGAGAAAGAAAACAAGCAGCTACACAGAAAAATATTGTTAGCCTCTAAAGAAGGGCAGATGCTTGCACAGGCAATTATCATGTATTATCTATTTTTATACTGTTTTCACAGTGCTCTAATCTCTTATTAGATGGTGTTGAGGGGTTTTTGTTTTGCTTTGGTGCTTCGGTGCTTTTTTGTTTTGTTTTGGTTTTGGTTTGTTTTGTTTTGTTTTGTTTTTGTGGTTGCTTTTCGGGTTTTTTTAACGGGCTTGAAAGTGTAGATATTCACCCAGAAAAATTCACTCTTTTGCAATACAGAACCAAGTACAGGTTCTTGTTTCAGCAGAGGCTTCAGCTTCTTTGATATTGACCATTTTCCCCCCTAAATCCTTTAATCTACAAAGCACTATTTTTATACATAGGGCAAAAGTGTATGGTGGGAACTCCAGTATACAGGGATTTTGTATTAATACTAGACCAACTAGGAACAGAACATGCACAATCGGATCTGGATAATACATTTTAATTCTATTTAAAAGTGTCTCTAAAGAGATTCAGCTAAGACTCATTGGATTTCCTATCTGGCAATTTTTACAGAGCAGCAATTTCCTTACAACGGTTACAATTGCCTTAACTAATGCAATTAGACAGAGAGGTGGTTATTAAAAAAAATAAAATTAAATTTCAATGTAGTATTTTTGCATACTGCTGTCTTTTTCCTTCCTCCTCAAAAGTGGACAAGGCACGGAGTGGCGTTCCTTAGACCCCTCAAGAGAAAAGCGCTGCCCCAGTGCGCGGGCCCGGCCCCGGGCCCTGTCCCTGTCCCTGTCCCGCCTGGTTCTGCCTTCAGCACCACGGACAGCGCAGCAGCGGTGGCCGCGCACGGTCGGGGACACCCCGGCCCCACCGCGGGGAGCGGGCAGGACACAGCCCAAAGTCTGCTCGACTTGGCTGCTGGCTCCAAACAAAGGAATGAATGAGAGCGAGTAGAGTGAAACAGAGGCCAGCCACCCACTATCTCTCAGGAATGCAGAGGTACAATACAACCCTAACATTTGTGTGAGAAACTCCAAAAGGATGTGGATCCCAAGTCCCTCTCTAGAGCACCAGATGATGCTATGCATCATATACTATCTACTACTATTGTTCCTTTCTATATTTTCCTTCAAATCCTGGGCCTGTGCCAAAACACTCTGACATTTCTCAACCACATGATGCTCGGTTGAGAAAGAAAAGCAAGATAGAGGGTGAAAACGGGTGGTATGCCTATAGACAAAGAGAAAATGTGTTTCTTACTCCAGAGATTAAAACGAAAAAGAAAACAAGAAAAGCTTTGTACTCACATCTCAGAAATGCAGAGCAGTTGTTTACATCTTGGGGTTTTACAAAGAAAACTCAAGAGAGCCATCTGGTGTCCTAACCTGTGATAAAATGTGTGCAATTCTAGTCCAAGTGAAGGTTCTGCTAACAGATGGATTGCACAAGTATGAACATATCAGATACCTTAAAAACTGGGAACTGCATGAGTATATGCATTTAGGGCAAATGGATATATCCTAGGTATGACATATTTTACATTAAAACAGAGTTTTATCTCTGATTAACAAAACTTTAGATATGAAAACAAATTATTAAAAGGCAAAGAGGGGGAGAAAAGGCTTTCAGTGCTTTCTACTCTCCCATCTATTAATTTCTAACTGGTATTTTATTATGGATTTCAGAATTTTTCTAAACAAAAACATTATAGAATCTATAAAATTTCTTTTTTTGATGAATTTTATACTAAAAATTAAATGTATATAAAGTGTGTATAAAATACTTGGTTTTTTATATGTTAGGGGATGAAACATTATTATTCCTTTTTTTTAATGTATTACTGAGAAGAAACCATATTCCATTTCAGCTAATTTAACATGTAAATTTCAATGTGACCTTTTTAGTCATGAAAGTTCAATACTAAAATATACACCATTGTTGTTTGCATATGTGCACGTACCAGAGATACATAAAATGCTTTTATGAGAAATTCAATTAGGAAAAATGCTATTCAATGCTTTATAGTCTATTCTGCCTAGATCCATAAGCTACAAAATGTATAGAACTTAAAGTGTCATCTTTACACATTATGGGCTTTGGGTTTTTTCTTTTTTATTGATTTATTTTGACTTATTATATGTCTTGCAATAACTTGGATAATGTTACAAGCTGCAGAGTAATGCAGTTCAATGCAGTCATGCGCACACACTCCACCCAAATTTTCTCCTCCCAGATATCCTGAAACCACTCTTGATATCCAAACAAAATAAATCAAATAAAGCCTAAATTTCTTACAAGCAGATATTTTCTACAAGTGCAAAATGTCAGATTATTACATTACTACTAAACATGTTTAAGTTTCATGAGCTATGGTGAAGTTTTTACTGCACTTGCCTGCGAAGAGTAGGGCACGCAGAGTTCAGTTGTCCAGTTAAATACACTAGAAGATGATGAGGTAAAGTCAGCTTACATTCTGGAAGTCATTAATAAAGTATAGTGAATCTAGATGTTCTTTCAGACTCTACAGAGTTTTGTGTCTTTGCAAACGTTTTGTTTTTTCCTTTGGAAGATGTTGTGTTCTATAGCAGCACAAGTACTAGCACCTTGCTCCTTATACCATTCAAAACAGAAAGGATGGTCTAGGGTTAAAAAGTACCAATTTAGGCCTAACAATTCAAAGGCATGCATAAAAGTACATCTAGACCAATGGGAAAATTTAATATTCCAAGAAGAGACATTTCAGGAATGGAGAAATTACTTGTTTCTAAATTGTGATGGATTTATTTAATCACCCATGTGGTGCTTCTGATCAGACTGATTGCCAAATTACTGTTTCCAGCTGAAGTTGTAATTCTGATTTGTTGCTTCTGACAAAAACAAATTATTGAAGGTTGCTGGTAGTTTAGGTGGACCATAATTAAAGTGTCTAAATTCAATGTACATACTAAGACCCCTCCACTCCCTCAAATATCATAAGAAATTGTGATACAGTCCTACAAATAGAATTATTTATGTAATTGTATAACTGATATACTCCCAAGGCACACAGTATGTATGTATAGGGAGGATGAGTGCTGGTAAGCAACAGTAACTTTCAATTCTTGATTTAAATGTCTTGAGGGAAAAAGATGGAGCAGGAGAAGTAATGACTTCAACAAGGTGAAACATAATCTATGGCTTACTCTATAGGTTGGTAAGTGTTTAATTGTACAAAACTGAACAAGCTAGAAAAATGTTTGTCAACTTGAAAGCTCACATCTTTCATGAGCAGACCAGTATGAACATATTAAAGCATAGATAATAATTCCTTTTTCAGATAGCTTATATGCATTCCATGTTTATAAGAAGACTAGTACAATATGTTTGTGCAATGAGCTGTTAACAGTTTAAATTAGGTCAGTTTTATATGTTCTTGTCTATTAATCTGGATATAATTCTCCTTATAAGTTATTGTTAGTTTCCCAAAAGGCAATGTACTATGAAGCACTGAAGTTTAAAATCCTTAACACCCTGAACACTTGAGTGATAAGACTTTGATAAGACTTTGAAGATAAGACTCATTGATAAGACTTTGAAGAACATTAAGAACAAAATTTGTTTAACATGATAATATGTTTCACAGAATTCGGATTTCTATCATTTCACACTTCTTTGTGTCAAAAGCACTCAGCTTTCAGTCTCAACATTCACAATGTACTTGAGGAGCCAAAATCATACCTATTAAAATTACTAAATACATAGAAGGTCCTATGGAGTCACTTGTTTAAATAGATCCAGTGAATCCGTTTAATTAAGATAAAAGTAAGCTTCCAATATATTGTTCAAAGAACTGCACATACTTTAACCAGCTTCTTCACAGGATTTGGCTTATGTATCCAACTCATAAGAAAAAACATTAAAACATGATTCCTGTATACGCAAGAATATATTAATGCACCATGCAAGGCAGTCTAGCACTAGATGACTGGTTATGCAGAGAACTACCAAAACATTCTATTCAAGTATAAACACTATTCAAATACAGAACACCTGCAATGCTGCCTATAGCAGCTCAGGTGCAATATTTCTTCTGCATTCACATATTACATTCATTTCTTTCACATACTTCCTGAGATACATCCATAACTCAAAGGACTAAGTAGCTCTACACTAGATATTGACTTATTCTTTAGACATTACATGATTCTTAGATTTCTTTTACTTTTGCTTTTTTTTTACTTTGCTGTCCCCCTTTCCTCTCCAATGCTAAATTGCACGGATTATGCTGTAGTAATGAGCCTTATGAATAGTCTTGTATCTAGGAAAATACCTGCTTTCATTCAGAGTTTCATTTTTTATTCCATGGGCTAAGTCTTCATCCTTCAACAGGGGGGAAAAGGTGGATGAAGATTCTTAATGCTATTTTTAACAATTGATCTTTTGGCCAGATAAGATGTATGATTACAGCTGCACACTTCTAGCAAAGCTCCTGTGACACCTTTCATGACCCTTTCTGTTTTTCACTCTATCTTTCCTCTACTTCTGATATCACTTCTTTTGAGACCAGGTGAACAAAAGAAACCAGCTGGGTTGACAGGAGTATCTGTACAGCACAGAGATCATATAAGGATCACCAAAATAGCTCACCCAGACCCAAAACTTAAACCCAAGAAGTTTCTTTTAAACAATTAATGACAACAGTGAAGGAAGAAAAAATAAAGAAATAATCAAGACCACTTTCAGTATATAGTCCAAAAAAGTAATTAAAAATCAAATACTTTGTGGTTTCTGCAGTGACATATATAATATTTTATCTTTAAAAATGAAATAATCTCTTTAAAGAGAGGTTTGTAATAACTGATAACAGATACACATTACCATTAATTTTGTTCTTACTAAAGCTAATAGCAGATCTGCCACAAGACTGCTTCAAACAAGGCTCTGGTGACACAAGCCAGAAAAAGGACTGTCATTAAAGAAAAACAAACACAAACAGCATCCCCCCACCCCCCATCTTTAGTCCACACAGCTGCAGAGAGCAGTTTAAGATTTAGAGGCCTAAAAACAGCATGGAGAGCTTCTTCATTAATATGCACAGCTTAAGCCAACATCTGTTGCGTTTACTTATCTAGCCACAGCAGGACTTGTCTGCTTGGCCTGACTTCTGGAACATGCAACAGACTTTGCTGTTATTCTCTCAAGTAACTGAAAGTCCCTGTAAGGCGAGTCTGCTTAATTTTGTTCTACAGAAACAAAGGAAACACTGTCCCTAAGAAATTCAGTCTCTACAGTGAATTGGCTCTGGAGTCAGTGCAGCTGGAAGAGCATGTAAGCTGCTCTACCTGTTGCATGCTACTCTCCAGCGAGGATTTCCTGCACCTAGAACATATTTGCAAATGGATTTCTTGCTTTCCTTGGAACCAGTATGAAAACACATGACAATATGAGAAGAAAATGTGCAGTACTTCTGAACCATTGGAACAAGGAAGATGTTGGATTTTGACCATCTCACAGAGATCCAGGAGAAAAGTACTTTATTACAAAAAGCACATTAAAATAAAATACTGAACAGAAAAGATAGTATGAGCAGAGATGTACATAAATTGCTATCTTGAGAAGCCGAAGAATGATTCCCTCAAAAAGCATCTAATAATCTTTTAAGTATAAAAAGTGATTTTTACCAGTGACAGGAGGAGCTGCAGCATGTCTGCCCATGCACATGAATGCACACATGCACACACAAAAACATCCACAACAACACTTTGTTTCTTGGAAGAAAGCATGAAAAATAGTCTCTGCCAAATAATCTAGGAAAAAATGATCTTATTTTCTGCTATGTGACCTAGAATTGACAGTGTAATTAATTTAAGATAACTTTCAGATAGTTATCTTTGTTTGCAATTATTCTGCTTTTGTTAACTTTTGAATAACTTTGGATTTGCAATCCCTTTGATACTATTTTAAAGACATTTACAAGGAAAAAATAAACAAAAACAAAACTAACATCCCATTTTTTTCTTGTTCAAGAGGTAAGATCATACAGTATTTCTCTGGGTACTGAAGGGAGAAAATAGAGATACAGAACAATTCTGGCTAATACCATGTTCATCTAAAGGGTAAGCCTTGATTCCCTCTCAAGTCTAATCAAATAGACATGACCATTCCTTTGGGGTTTAGACACAACCAATATCCTCTGAAAAAAGTCCCATACTCTGTTCCCCTTTCCAAGCAAACAGAAAATTCAGTGCACTTTCTAACACTTCATTGAATGCAACAAACTGGTGTCAGATATAAATCTCTGAATAACAAGTATGGCTATCTTCTTGTCAGTTAATCTAGATTTTTAGAAGTATCTGACAAGCTAATATAGTTTATATTAGCATAGGAACAGATTTTTCCTTTCTCCCCCTCAATGTTTCTTTCACTCTATATTATTTTCTTTCACTGAAAGATTTCCTTTGCATTGACACACAATTGTTAAGAAAAAGATGCAAACAAATATTATCTATTACAAAAACAAACAAACAAACAAACAAACAAGCAAACAAAAAAAAAAACACCAGGAGGAAACTTTTCAGATTTCACTCTTCTCTTGTCTCTTTGATAATCAGTTTAATTCAGCTCTAGCTTCATCAGCAGCAGTGGTACTTGCTGTATCAGCATTTCCATTTTACTTCTTCCAAAACAGAAACATTTATTTCTTCTACGCTTTTTTATGTCTTTAAAAAAATCCTAACAAAATCAGTAATGAATGCTTTGACCTAAGGAGAAAAAAAAACGACCTTAAGGACTTCTGCTTACCCATCTTGTTACTTATATGATCATCAAGATCATATCAAAACATCAAGACAAGTTTCACAGACTTTTGCTATCTTTTTATTTATTTTCGATGATGATGATGCTAGATATAATATAATGAATACTAGAACTATTTTTAAATCCTGAAAAAATTGGAGTCCCTGTTTATGTTACTGTGGTGACATTCCTGGCTATTAGTTCAAATACCACAGTATTTATTATTAGTGGTAACAGCATGAATACTTCTAATATAGTGACCTTATTTTACAACCCAGTCTTACAGAGTCAACACAAAATATCTGACATTTAAGACTTAACTCATCAAAACCTTTCAACATCATATCTCTCTAAAGTGCAGTGCAATTATCTGATTTGCCAGCAGTGGACACTGTTTGTCTAGTTATTCACAGATATATTGACTGAGGAATATCTTGCAACATATACCAGCATATTTTTCTTTAATTCCTTGCACTGCAAGTAATTAAAAAAAAAAAAAAAAAAAAAAAAAAAAAGGAGTTATTTGTACCAGACACAAGCTAAGTAAAAGTTGTGTGGTAGAAATATTTTTCAACATCTGTGTAATAGCATACTGCACCTTTAAAAAAAAGAAAAATGTTAAGTAACTTTAGGAAAAATAAATATAGACTTATTCACATGGGGTTGGTTTCTACCTTAATCATAATACTTTCAAGTTGTAGAAGATGTTCTGATGTGAAAAATAAACAATTATTTGCTTGTATTTTCCATAGAGTGATGTTTATGAGACTGAAACTATACAGGCTTTGCATTTTTCTATGAAATTCTTGCAAATAATAACATGAGCAAGCTAAAAATTCTAAGAAGAATATTCACTTGAGTTTCCTCTACTATTTGTTGAATAAAAAAATTGTTCAAGATCTGCAAAGGATATGTTTTACCCCTGATATTTTTACAGGGGCTTTGATGTTAAGCTGAAAAGCAAGGATTTTTAGGATGAAAGAATAGATAGCTATAAGACCAACACAAAGAGTTGCAAAAGATTTAGTAGAAATCAGCATAGCTAGCTAGAAGACAGTTTCCATTCATCTTAAAAATAGAAAGTAAGTGTTAGCATTTTTTAAAAGCCATACACAGGTTTAATCATATATAATTGTATCTTAGGCACTATTAAAAAAGTTACAGCAATCACCTACTTATTTCATTATTCAAATGATTCATTAGGCTCCTCCTAAAATGCCTATCAGTCTAACACTTAAATAAATGCAGTTCTCATGTAAGAATGTACAGTATCTTAATAGCACAATTAGCTCATTTTCTGCCTAATGCAGCTGAAACCTCATAAACAAGGCCCAAAACTCTGCTGCCAGTCTGTGTACACAGGACACCCACAGAGGCTATCAGAAATATGCTTTTTGTCATATGAAAAGTCAATTGTATTCAGTGGCAGTGATGCCTTAAGTTTTAGCCTTCATCTTTTCCAGATTCTGTACTGCATTAGTATATAACTCTGAACTTCATATAAAGTATTTGAAAGTTATCTTCACAGTTTAGTCAGACAAAACAATCCTTTTCTAGCCTGAGAACCACGGAACCACTGCAGCTTCAGGCCCAAAAAGTATAAACAGGAACTGAGGAGAGCAATCTGGGAGGATGGGACTTCATAACCTCAAGCTGTAATTGGACAATTTGCCCCAATATGTAAATGGACCAAAGCTTTTAAAAGAGTGAAAACTTGTGACCCAGCGTACATCTTGCATACAGCTACAGCCAGGTCCTTGTAGTACTCAAGTTGTATCCTTTGAAGGCCTTTAAATAAATACCTACTTTATTCCTTTGACTCTGTCTAGCCTCTGTTCTAGGTAGCCTCTCAAGGCATCAGTAGGACCATTTGAGATCTGGCTAAGACTATTGTGAAATTGCCTCCCAGAAAGCTGGGAACCTCAGACATATTGGTGTGAGGTCTAGCTTCTAGCAGGCTGCCTTCCAGTCTCCGAGAATCTGGAGTATCCACTCGGTCAATGATTTTTTCAGTATTTTATGTTATGTATAAAAGCGGCTTAGAAGCCATCAGTCAGTGCACAAACACAGAATACTCGGACTGGAGTCAGAGACTGCTGAAACTTCCTTCCAGTCACATCAGCTCTTCAAACTGCTCAGTCTTTGACACTGGTAAGCAGAACACTGTGACTTCCAAAATCCCACTTTTCCCAAGCAACCTACCTTAAAACTGAACTCACTACTGGTGGACAAGGTTTCTTTTCAAAGTCAATCCACTGGGACATATTTATTACAAAAAATCTGTAAGCATCCCTTGCATTGCCCTTCTGTGTTCAGGTAGGTCTTGTATTTACAGACACAAACTCAAATTAAAATTTATCACCCCAAGTCTCAGGGCTTTTTTTACTTATTTCCAGACTTAGTTTAAACTCTATGGAAACTTGATTTAGCTACAGATGTAGGGAGGAAGAGCTAAATTAATACCAGGAAACAGCTTGATGAGTGGAAGCTGTCTTTGATGCAATCCAAACTGTGCTTTGTAAATAATAAGTGAGAGGTTCTGGCTATGCTAGACTGACAAGGAAGAACAGAAGTCATTAGAAACAGAACAATCTGGCAGCCAGATTGCTCTGAACCTTAGCTCCTTTGCTAAAATTCTCTCTCTAGAGACAAAGCCATCCTTTCTGGGCCTTAAAGCTCAAAGAAAAACAAT
The DNA here is from genome assembly GCF_027579445.1 of Ammospiza nelsoni. Taxonomy (NCBI): domain Eukaryota; kingdom Metazoa; phylum Chordata; class Aves; order Passeriformes; family Passerellidae; genus Ammospiza; species Ammospiza nelsoni. The sequence goes on from NC_080634.1 coordinate 81,668,887, forward strand.
TTACATGTAATAGTTTATTGTGAAGAAAAGAGGAAAGTTTAAAGTTATGGTTGCAGTTTTACAGATGTGGAATAGGGTATTATACCATTCTCTAAGTGTCAGTCATATAAGTAAGTTTTTGGTGATTTTGTTTACTATTTTGTCATACAAAATAATAGTGCTTTGATGCTACTCACAATTTTTAAATTAACTGCCAAAACCTTGGATACAGGCAGATCAACTTAGCATTGAATCAATTTTTAAAATAAACATCCTCATTAAAAAAAAAAAAAAAAAATTACCAACAGCAGCAGACCTGGATCTGAACAGCATACAGGTATTTCTAAATCTAATGGTTTTCTTTTTCCTAAGACAGAAAAATACTTTTGTTTTACAACAACTGAAAATGTATGTAAAAAAAGGATTAAAAATATTTTATCTGATAAGGTGCCTGAGCACCATTTATTTCTGAAATTATTTATAAGTCAGCACATTTAAAAATGTGGAGCTGTTGGCAACTTAAACCTCGACTGTTTCTTACATGCTTCACAAGACATGGAATTTTCTGAAGCAGAGATAATCTTTACCACTTCTAGTATATCTACAAAATATTATTTTCTGATGCCGTTGTTTTATGACCCATAACATTCAAACTTTCCCTCTACAAGCTGATCTATCAATGGTCTACACAGGCTCAAAAATGAATATCAGCAGTTGCCTGACAAAGCTTAAGCAACTTAGGTCTCAGACTCAAAAAGTTTCTCCAAAGATCATCACAGGACATAATTTCTTATATTTTTACTTAAAAAATATTTATTTAATAATTATGCTTTATAAAGGCATAGATTTATATACGAAATTAAACACACACAAACACAAAATTTGCCCACTGCCAAAGATGAAATGTAAGACTGAGTCTAGAAAACAAAACTTCAAAGAGCCTGTCAGGAGTGAATCTAAATGAAAAGATAGGTACAAGATGGAAGGGTATAAGAAAATGTGTCTTTAAAAGTCCTCAGAATTTTTTTACAAGGATAGAGGAATTAAGGTTTGAGACATGTATACTGACACATGTGAAAACACTAATGAGAGATTAAAAAATTATATAAATAAAGATGTTGTTCAAAGAAATCTGTGAACATTTTAGTGATCTAAGCAAATTTTAAATCAATCATTACTAAATTAAGACTATTTTCTTTATTCCAAGTATTCAAGAAAACAAATGAAGCTACAGAAATGCCTTTTTGAACTGAAAGAACAAATCTCTTTTGCAGACTGAAATATGAATTGGCCATTTTTTTATAAAAAATAATAGTAAGTGACAAAAAATTATTCCAGAAAAATTGTACTTACTTACATAAAAAAAAAAAAGAAAAAAAATTCAAAGAGTATCATACTCTTACCAATCACCAAACCTGATCTTACTGAAATGGAAAACTATATCATAATTTATGATGTAGAGCAAAGTTAGAGAAAATATTTTAACAATTTCAGTCATCACTAACTACTTGGCATTAGACAGGAAGGAATCTAAAGAAAGACAGAGTGATTATTAATGGAGAAGCCTTGCTGTGCCTTTTTCTGATTCTCTCCAAACAAAAACTAGGACCTTTTTTCACATACAAAAATTAAGGCAGACTAGTGGATTTGCTGGGAAAATCCCCTTCCTAAGACAGCTAACTTAACATTAATTGTCTCAGAGTTTCAGTTAAGAGGGTACTCAGCACCCTGCCTGTACAGGAATTTTTCCAACACAGATTCTAAGGTGCTGAATGCAAGACTCCATTCCTCTTCCACTGGCCTTAAAAGCAGCTTTTAGATTTATATCCCTAAGCCTAATTCTAACTCTCTGAAATGTACCTCTGATGCTTCAAACACAATGAAGTATTTAAGCTCCTATAGGAGTTTATACCAACAAAAAAGTTTGAGATAAGCTTTTTAGAAAAGAAATTTTCAAATTTACTTAAAAAGTTATCAGTTTTCTGTAGCTAATAAGTGGCTGTTTGAAACAGGCTTTCTGTATTCCAGCATAAGCTGAAATATCCTGGATTTCCTTTCTTTCCTGCTTAGAGTTCTCAAGCCCATCAGAAATCTTTAGGCCATTTAATTTTTCTCACAAAAACCAGCAAGGGTGCTAATTAAAAGATTATGTAAAACAGATACAATGTGAGGCACTCTAGCAATATAAATTATCAGGGATAAGCCTCTTTCATGCATTCAGTTATACATGCTGGAACTTTAATATTTTGTATTGTAGCTCTGATCATTTCTCCTGATTATTCAGTGATGCCTGAACATATCCCAAGACAGATCTTCTTTCTCTTCTGACTATACTTAATCAACATTCTAACATATTAACAAAAATCTGGTGTACATGTACTTTTTTGCACACAGGGGCTCCCATAGTGACCTTAAAGCTGAGAGAAAAGTAACTGCAGATTTATTATCTAGCTAGCAGAAATTAATAGTACTGTGAGCATCTTTTCTCTGTGATTAGAGCTGGATATCTCCTCACTATTTCTCTGCAGATAAGTGGCAAGATACTTGTAAATGCTTCCAACTTTTGGGCTGGAAGTGAGGAAGGGAAATGAAAGCATTAGATGAAAATCTGGGATGGTCTATGTTGTAAAGCCCTCCCAGCTTCCAATATATATTTTCACACACACTGAGTTTGAAAGAATATTTCCATTTTAAAGCTTCTTACATTAAAATGCTATATAATCCATTGGCCTTTTGTATAAGCTTAATGATAATTATTTTCATTGAACTAAGTCAGCTATTAAAAAATATTCTTGATGCAGTTCTGCCATAAAACTAAGCACTATACCTTATTTAGCTAAGACACAATACACAAGTTTACTCATTCTAACCACCAGCACATGTTGACACTGCCTTGAGAAAATGAATTTTAACTTTATTTGAATTTAAAGGCAGGCTAGAGATACTGCCCTGCTCTGGGTTGCTCTGCTCCAGATAAACACAGAAGTACAAGCAAAAAAGCCCCTCTATTTTCCCAATATCTCCTTGTGGATACTCAATTTTCAAATGTATATTAATGACAAAAACTGACTTTTCCTAAAATGTACTTTCTCTGTCCCTTTTCTCTGTTTGGTAGACAACACTAGCTCTTTGTTCCTTTATTTGGCTTTGTTAACTTTATGCTGCCACCAAAAAGCCACAACCTTTGCACGTTGATTCAGTCTGTGCTATTTTTGAATTGTTGATTACTTTGATTTAGCTTCCTTATAATCAAATCTTATTCTCTCCTTTGTGGCAGAGCTCTCCTTTGGAAACCACTGAGGTACCTCCATAGTGTTATACTGCTCTGTGTATGTGGTGTCTCCTGTAAGGACTGAGCCTCTGTGACAGCTGGGACAAGACAAATCCTGCAGCCCACTGGTGATCTCCATATGCTAAACATCTCTGGTTTCATCACCTATCCTTACAACTAATGGCTTTTTCCCACAATGCAAAATATAAGAGGAAACCAGCGCTGCTGCCAGCATCAGAATATTTGTAAAGTCTTGATGTGGAGCAGAGAGTTGTACATCCTTTAATATAAATTTATAACTTTAGTATAAATAGAGCCATAATCTGTAAAATAGGGCCAGTGGTGTTCATGTAGTCTTAGTTTTGTGTCAATTACAATCATTAATACAGGAAAGAAAATTAATTCTGAAGAACAGTAGGTAGATATTAAAAGATGAACAGTTTTTTTCACTGATATACTCACTTTTACTGTCAATTAGAGGCAATTTCCTTGCTTATCCTCTCCCCAGATAACATGGTAAATAAAGCAACAAACACCCTAAACTACACATTTAGAAAATTAAAATTTTATAAGTAAAAAAATAAAAAAACAACAACAAAAAACCCCTTGTATGTATTCTTTAAAAGCCAAGATCATAAAGGATCAGAACAATCTAATTCACCTGTAATGTTGACTTAACTGATAACTTGACAATTGAAATTACTTGTTTTTTTCTGACGAATAAACACAAAAGCCAGGAAATACAATCTCATTCAGAAGTTGAACATTAGAGTGACAGAAACGTTGCCCTATTCCCCTTTGCCTACTCTCTAACCAGCAGGTGGCACAAAGAGCAACAATAGTGCTCAAGCTCACCCAAAACACATTGTTATGTACTGCACGTTCCTCACTACAAGATCAAAGATGATTCCTTTATTTTTTGTGTAATATTGATTCAACTCAAGCTCCAAACAATGCTAATATTACTCATTTTTGAAAACACCCTCATATTTATTATGACCCCTTAAGAAATCTTCAGCTAATCAAAGAAACATTGCTAAGAAAGCACTGTGGGAATCTGGAGTGAGAGATTATGCAGAAATATCTATATAACACATACAAGCCTAAAGAACTCTTTGAGGATTCAGATTCGCAGTTGATACAGATTTATAATAACGGAAGATGCAAAGAACTAGACTGAGATCACCTAAACAGCACGAGAAGTTTCAAATTCAGGCTCCCTCTACGTGGATCAACTTGTCCAAAGGAGACAAACATCTGCTGAGACTTAGGGAAGAATCTCACCACCCTCTACTGATTATAAATAAATCTGTGCCCCTAATAATTAGTCTAAATGAGAGAGGGAAGTATTCAACAGCTTTGGTACAATAGGAATTATTTTTGCATCCAACTTCTTAAAAGGCGCTCTCTGATCTTGATTTAGATTCAATATCTGTCCCTTTTTCATCAAGATTTTACAAGCCTATTTTGTCCAGCCTGCAGATAGGTTATCTTCACTCTTTCAATCCCGTGTTTTGCTAACTATTCCTTCTCTTCTTTTCTGGAGATCTCCCCAGGTGTGAGAGAGATGCTGCAGAAGCTGTTCTTTCTCTGCTGAAGACCAGGCTCAGACCAGAATCAGAGCAGACATGAAGCTGGGTGAAGCTGCTCTGCCTTGGAGCACTCCTGTTGTGTCAAGCTGCAGCTGGCATAGTGCCATTTGTGTGCTGAATCACAGAACTGCTCAGGCTGGAAAAGACCTTTAAGACCATCAAGCTGGTGTGAAACAGGAGAGGGAACATTGATTTGTTTAGCACAGTCAACTTGTCATTGTGTTTATATGGTCACAGATGTCACAACTTTCTGTAGATACAGTACAAAGATATTCAAATGAAAAGTGAAGAGAGAAATGAAAATTCATTAGCTGCATCTATTTTAGCTAAATAATTTCCCATGGAAATCAATGCATTCAAATCTTGCAAGAGTCAGTAGAAAATGTGGACATGCCAGATACATTGTAAGAAGATCTCAGGGATAATACTACTGATTTATTTTTATTTTATTTTCATTTACTATCCTGAGCAGTAAGAATGATAAAAAACCTTGGAGGATTATTATGCTCTTGGTTAATTTGGTAATACTTTTTTAATAACCTGAGTTAATAATCTTTGTGAATCACATGACATCAGACCTGATTCCAGTACTTAACAGTGGCAGAAATTATTGAATGTATTTTCTATCTCACTACCTTCTGCCTCCAAATTTTTGCCCTCTCTTGCTTTTTTCCTCTACCCACAATCTTTGCCTTTCCCTTCAGAATTCTAATCCCTGTAAATTATTCACCTATCTTCTAAGGGATTTTTAGACTAAACACTCTAGGGTAAAGACCTGCCCTACCAATAGGAAATGAAAGCCAGGAAACCTCTCTTTCTTCTGTTATAAGGCTACCAAATTACCTGCTGCTCCCTTCTCTTAGAAGGTATTTGCTGCACAGGGCTACAGCCTGAACAGAAGAAAGAGATTGTCCCTCCTCACTCCCTGGCTGTAAGCTGCCATTCCCAAACCCCTCCTGTTTGTAAAAGACGTGTAGCTAAGATCTCTTTATCTATACAGATACCTATTTATTTCTAGCTATAGTCCAAAGCAAGTAAATCTATAACTGAAGAGGCTCTTTTAAAAATTATCATAATTTTATTCTGTGCTAGCTGTGCACCATAGCAGGAGAAATTAAACAAATCAAATGTGTAACAGAGCAAAGAAAGTTCTGAGCCCAACCTCCAGAGAAGGCTCTGGCTGTAAATACCAAGTGAACAAATACAAACAATTCCAGAGTAGTTTATAGCACTATTGAAGAAAAGAACTAAAATTTTATTTTGTTAGTAGAGAAAAGGAATTACAGATAAAACAGATTTTATTCACACAATTTCTTTTCTTGACAGAGATACTGCCTTTGCACTCAAATACCAGTAAAATTTCATGTTTAAAAGTCGCATGAAGAAACTGAATATTTTCATTTTAGTTAAACAAAGAAGAATTAAAAGAAAAAATGCTTGAAAGTAACTAATGCTCAGAGGTGACAACTCTGCAACCTATTTCAGGTGGTGTTGACATGGCTTTAAAACTAATTTTAAATTAGATACACAAAATCATTTGCTGGTAATTTGTAAAACTCTCAACTGTTCATACTGCCTATAAAAAGTTTTCAGTATCAAACTATTTGCAGTACTGCAGTTTGCAGTACCACTATTTTGAATATTATAAAATAAATATCTGCAATATTTTTGTATGCAAAAGGAATTGTCTTTTGACATTATTCCCCTGTTGTTGTGGAAAGGTGATGTTTCCCTGGTTCAAACAAAATTCTATCTGAATGCAGAGTTTAATATGTTAGGACAGAAAAGGATTATATTCTAGTTAGCAGAAAATCAGCAAATCTTTTTTTTTTCTTTTTTTTTTTTTTACATACCCTAAAAGCAAAAGGTGTAAATTCAAGTAATACTGTCAGATGCCTGTGTTAGAAGCCATTTAATGCGAAAGATTCACAGCAGGTGTCTTAACCATTAACAAACCCAAGAGCTACAAATTAAACGTTGACAGGCAATTTGGGAACATCTAGCCATTCCTCACTTCTTTCATATAATGGTGCAGTAGAAGCAAAATTATTTGCCATGTCGATGTCAGTAAGATGTACAAAAGAAATGTCAATGATTAGTCAGTGAATGTTCCCACCAAGACACTGACTATGTTCAGACAACTTCTCCCCTCTTATACAACTTATCCAAAGCTTTGAAATTCTGGAAGGGGCAATAAACAGAGCTCAGCAATGAAGAGCCAAGAACAGGGATCCATTTCTTGTTTTGAAAGTGACTAAAGGTATAGAAATGTAATTTCCTGGTCACAGAAGATGTGGTCATTCTGTGGAGATGGAAGGTCTTAGACAAGAGCACATTTCTCTTTGCACTTGCTCTGTGTCTGTTTAGATAGATATTCAGTTCCTGAACAAACTACAGTTTCATTTGCAGTTTTCATTTATCCACTAGTCTCCAGCTCCCTTAGTGCACTGCTTCCCTCTTCTAGTGACCAACAGCTTTAGGGGGAGTTAAAGCAGCTCACACATCCAATAGAAAAAATGGCATTAGTTTTAGCAGGTCAGCCTGCAGGATATTCATGCTGATCCTGCTCCCCATGTAGTCACAGTGCTGGAGGGCAGAGAAGGTGAGACCACAAAGAACCTAAGTCCTTCCAGATTAATGGTTTTATAAAAGCTTGGTATATTTTCTTAAAAGATCTAGTGCTCTGTAAGAGGTGGTTGCTTTACATGCCCAGACTTCTAAAGTCAGTCTGGCAACTGTTAGCAGAAATGTTACTACTACTGGAAGTCTATGACTGTAATATTCCATCACAAGGACTTCATAAACATTTAAAATAATTGAGTTGCATTTTTTTTAATCAATGGAAAGCTATTTAATGAATGTTCCTGAGGTTTTCTGCAAAGAGACAGCATCTCATGCAAATATTTGGGCGATTTCAAAGTCAATGCCAGGGATATAAGATGATTTAAACACTTTCTATATTGATAGAAAGGAGATGCTGTGGACTCATGGAATTTTCAGACCATTGTATTATTTTCACAAATGTTCTTCTATAGTTCGGCATTATGACTACTAGATCATAATGCTGAACTATAGAATTACTTTGTGTTCTAAAGGGAACTTGTGTTCTAAGTTACCTTTAGAACACAAAGCTGTAGAATAAATGTTAAAGCAAATTATTTTGATTTAACCAGTATGTGGTCTCAGCTTTCTAAGCAAATATAGAGCAGTCTGACCCAAGTCTCGGTCATGACTTCTGCAGTACAGGGCTTTTCAAGGTTTGACCTCTGATACTTGACACAAAAACTCATTCCATGGGACAAGTCCTGCAAAGATCTGTGGTTCTGTGGTCCTATCTTGGCTTTCCTTGTGTAGCAAATGAACTTTAGTGGCTTTATTAACCTACTTGTGAATTCAGATCATTTATAGGAGGTTTTAAGAAAGGTGGGTTTTCACGTCCTCTCAGAAGGCACAAATGATGGGACAAGAAATGGCCTCAAGCTGTGCCACAGCAGGTTGAGGTTGGACATCAGGAAGAATTTCTTCACTGAAAGGAAGCATTGCAGTGGCCTGCCCAGGGAAGTGATGGAGACATCATCCCTGGAAAAATTCAAGAAACTACTGGACACGGCCCTTAGTTCTGTGGTGTAGTTGATGTGGTTGGGTTCGGTCAGAGATTGAACTCGATGATCTTGGAGATCTTTTCCAGCATTCATGATTCTATGGTTGTGTAAAATAGTTCACTGACCTGTTTCCCCAATTATTTAAAACACACAGATTCAATGAGTGGGTTGTGTGAGACACAGAAACTGCATATTTCTATTTGTTATAACGTTGAAAACCTCTTTCATTCCAGCCCACTTCATAACAAGCGCTTATTTTTATTACAGTGATAGTACTAATGAAGGGACTTCTCATGGAATCAATAGCAAAATGTCAATGAGTTTGATAGATCAGACCCAAAATAGCTGCCAATTACAGTACTCCAAATTTATTTTGAATGTGTTTAAAAATGTTTAAAAATGTTTATCTCTGTTGAGGCAGTTGGGGAAGAGCTGCCTGCTATTTAATCTTGAAAATTTATTTGTGCAACAGGAAATATAAGAGAAGGATAATAAAATACTGCATTATACATGGTTTCTGCTTTTCTGTTGTGGATCAGGGCACATTACAAGGTTAGTTAGAAATCACACTCAGCTTGCTCTGGTCAATAAGTTTTAAAGCAATTTAAAGGAAGTTTCCAAAGAAACTCCTCAACTCTTCCATCACATAAATGAGAAGCTCACTTCCTAGGAAATGGCCGTGTGTTTATCACCCCAGTTTTGAGCCTCTCAGGTGAGGCCAAGGCTTTCAAAGGCATACTCCTGAGGCAATGTTTTAGGGTAACAATCTACCCACCAACACTTGCAAAGGCTGATGATCTCCAAATTGGAAGGACAACCCAAAATCCTTGCCCAAGGTTAATAATGTCAGTCATGCTACAGGACAGTAAAAATCACTGAGCCCTTTTCCATCAGCTGTACCCATAAAAATTCCCAGTGTTTCATAAATAAATCATACATAAAATAGTAGTCAGCAGCTTATAAATAATTTTTAAAATAACCTCATGTTTTGAAAATTGAGATAAGAATGACTGGAATGCGCACTGAGGAAGATAGCCATAACAATTGACATTCTTTGGAATAGTTGCCTATGTAAATTAGCTCATAAGGAAGATGTAAAGAAATCTTTTTAACAGCCCAAGTTCATCAAAATATTTTTATAAATATTATTTATTTATTGAAAAAGCTGTCTTTAAAAAATATGTCTTCACTTTTTATTGTCCAGTTATTGTACCATGTTAATGTGTGAGAACAAGGAAGCAGAACAAAACTACAAATAGAAGCCAAAAAAAACCAAAAAAACAAAAAAAAAGAGGGGGTGGGGGAGGTAATTTAAATTATTATTTGTGGCAGTAGAATACATATGGTGAAAACTAAATTTAGATTGGCTGTGATCCCACATATCCCATTAATTCTGGCTTTCAGACATGGAAAGACTGTTTGAAGCAGCCTCAGCACAGTGGGGTCCTGGCCCAAGACACAGAGATATCAGATGAGAGGAGTAACCATGCATAAATATTCATACTCATGTATATAGCAAACAGGAAGCAATGCATATAATAGTCCACATAGCCATTCTCCCATGTCCCTGAAATGTCTCTCTGAAATGTATCTGCATGAAGATCAAATATTTGTCCTTAATCACAACATTTTATTGTCTAATCAGGCACAAGAAGAGCTTATGCACTCCACTGCTGACAGGGACGAAATTTGTAAGTGAAATATTAAGTTTAGTGTGAACAAAATGAATGGAAGTGTGATTTTGTATAGAGGGGAAGGAGGGAAAGAGAATGAATGTGCAGGTATGCAAGGGAACAATCTTTGATTTACAGGATATAGTTTTCAGCTTCAGAGAAAGAGTTAGTCAAGAGTATCCCTAAATTACAGTCAGATCTTGACTGGAAAACATACTCAAAGAAATCTGCCCGCAAATTTTGCAGAAATCTGAATTCTTTTAATTCCAGTGATTGATTTGTAGGCTCAGTCCTCATTATACCACTTCTCACCTTACACCATTTCTCATCAGACAAAAACCTTGAACTTTTTGCATGACAAGTTTTCCACTTGAAAAAGAACAAGGCAAGGCTTTTTTTTATTGTCACCTGGCATTCCACAACTGTGCCCCCAGTTGTTTCTGTAGCCTGATTGGCAACATGGGTGCTGGAGACTCATACCCTGGAAAATCTGTGTAGGGAGAAAATTTCCCCCAGAAAAGGAATCCTGGGAACCCAGCATTAAAATTCCCCTTTCAAAGAAAAGCTATTGCAACCCAGATCTGGAATTAGAAAAAAATCTGTACTCTATCACCTATCACCTTGCATTTGTGTACCAAACTGGGAGTCAAGTGTCCCATGCTGTATTTGTCTGTGTAACAAACATGACCTGACAAAGAGGAAACTGTGCCTGTTTTACATCCTACAGGCCCATCCACTTAAGTCTGTGTTCAAATATAAATGAGCACTATTAGAATTGTTCTATATGATCTGACATTTTAAAACATCCAGATTAAATTATTCAGACTTGATTGGTTATCCTTCTGGTTTTCTTTGTTTCTGAAAAGTTGCCTAAATGAAGTATGTTAATGAAAGGTGTGCTTATCATTCTTTTGACCTCTGAAGAGAGATTTTACTTTGGAAAGTGATAGAAGTGAGAATAGGAAAAATAAAGAAGCTGGAAAAACACAGCTACACTGTTGTTTTTTTTCTCCTACCCCCCTACCCTTTCATTCTATTTTATCAATTGTATCCCACAACTTGATAAAAAGTCTAAATTAAGGACGGTATCTGAAATTAAAATATGAATTAATTGCTTCATTAGGGTTTGCAGGTTCCATTCTAGAGTAAAATACACAACTGAGGTTTGACATAAAAGTAAGCTGTGTTCAGGGTACAGTAAAAACCACAGTAATATTTCAAGTGTAATATTGCAAACTACTACAAGTCAGCGGGAACACATTAGCTGTTTCTGACTGTCAAAACAAGACAAGCTATGATTCAAAGAAAAAATAGCTATTTTTACGACTAAAGTTCTGCAGTTGGCCCTAAGTTACAGGTGAGGGCACTATAAGCAAAAATAAAAGCTTGGTCCAGGCTAAATGCAGATACTTTTAAAGTGAAATATCTTTAAAAGGCACAATGAAAACATCCTCACTGACATTTCAAATCAAAGAACAGTAAATCTCAAATTGAAAGTTTTTTTTTAATCTGGTATTTAAATGCAATTATTTAGAGAACAATTGAAGCTTTTTGCTGTAAAATACATACTATATGCACATGCATATAGACATTTGAAGATAATTACCAAAACTCAAAATTCATATAACCAAAGTGATGAAAATTTAAATCTTCTGCCCAGTGCACCTAGTTAGGGAATGATCTGAGGGAAAACCGTACAGCAATAGAAATAAGATACTAATTCAGACATTTTCCTCTATGATTATCAAACCTCACTTGATAACTTAGCAAGAGACCTGATATTCTAAGGTAGCTCTGTTTTTACTAAGTAAATGAGACTGCAGAGCATTTCTATACTTTTTTCCAAAAGGTATCTGATATAAAAAAATACATCACACACTCAGAATTATTTGAAGTTTAAATGTTAGTATTTTCTGTTCTAAATTGCTAAATACGGTTTTAATATTAGAAACTAGTATCTTTCTAGTATTACTTTTATTTTGCAAATATGAAAGGCATTTTGAAAGACAGCTACCATGACTTTTCCATTAAATATATTATTTCAGCTCAAAATACTTAATTGAATTGAGCAGGAAAAAAGGCCACGTTTAGTCACTGATGTAAATGAGATGATTGGAAAGAACACTCAGCATCAAACTGTTCCTCTGATAGTGAAGCACTTTTTCTATTTAATTCACTAAGCACACAATTTTAAAGGTCAGCAAGAAATGAATAAAGTCTTTATTTAAAAGTTTTGAATATGGTTTGAATCTTGACCTCATAATAATTTTTTAAAGTCTAAGATATGGAATAATGTAAATGTAAGACACTTTTTTAGAATGACTGATAGAAAAAAATGCCGACTAGGTTGTCTGAAAACTGGGGTGAGAGAACTGAAGATGCTGGCATGTGCATGCCTAAGAGTGGAGTCTAATACATTTTATTCCCTTTGAGTAAAATTCTTAAAAATAAACAAAGACAAAACTGCCCAAGAAATATAAGAAAAACCCTTCAAGAATATCAAGAAAGAAGAAAAAATAAGTAAAGAAAAAATAGCTATATTCTCTGGGATTTTAAAACTCATGAGACTTCCAACAGTTTGCAACCTTGAGCTATTATTGCATTGCTTTAATGAAACTGTGTAAGCAGAAATACTCTAATGAAGAACTTCATGCAGAGAAGACAAATGGAAATATTTGACTCATTTACCAGAAGTCTGTTGTCTTTTGTGAAGCACTAGACATTAGGTCCAAACCCTAAGTTATTAAAATTTTTAACAAATTCAAGTTCTGCATGCTCTTTGACACTGGACTATCAAATGCCTAAATGTTTGGATCCAGCCCCACACTTAAAAATTATGGGATACAAACATAAACAAAGTCAGCTTGGCAAGCAGAGGGACTCCCAGCAGGACTCAGTGCTGAAACTTGGGATTTCAGGCTGATTTCCCCAAGCATCTTTACACTGCAAGAGCTAGTCAGTTCAAATTCTAGTAGGTCAAAATTCTAGCTAGGTCAAAATTCTAGCTAGGCCAAAACTCCACACTGGGTGCCTAAATGGTTTGCTCAGTGCCTCCTTTATTCACAGCAACACTTTCTGATCCCAAGATAGGGAGCAAAGTTTTCAGTTAAATGCCTGGTGGGGGTGAGAAACAGGAGCATGATGATGATGATGATCATGATGATGATGATGATGCAGTCAGTACTCCCAGAACACTGCAAGGAGACACTTTTCTTCAGGAAATGCACTTTTCCAACATTTTGAAAGCTTAAGTACCTACAATGATCTTGATGACACAAAATAAAGGCAATGATGTCACAAGAAGGCAAATATAATTTTTCTTTCAACTCAGAGCAGTCAGGCTATTACCACATGTTCCATATTTTGAGAGAAAGTGAGCACTACTTTCATGCACAAATATTTTAGGTTAAACCTCTACCACTTGGTATGACTTTGATAATGTTACATTTGAGCAGCTACAGTCAAAACAGAACTACAAAAATAACAAAGCAGTGCTTTGTTTTTTCACTAGCAAAAGCACATGCAAGAAAAGAAAAATCACAAGTTGTTACATAAATTTCATCATTTAACAAAAATATATTTTCTTTCTTTTTTTAATAGAAACAGGATGAATATAGAGATTCATGTGATCCATATTCCTTTCACAAAAGTAAATTTTACTGAATCTTCCATGCAAATGAAATTAAACAGTTGGTATTTATCAAACAAATTGTGAGAACGCTGTCTGGTAAAACACAAATTAAAATCTATTGCTGAAGTTAAAAATATCTATTAAAAATTATTCCAATGGCACCGACCCATGTTATTTAATATTCTAAGTTCCTCCCAACAAAGAAGATAAGCCTGCTTTCTCACCTTCCTTCTTCTTCCACCATCCTTGCTACCACCAAAGCTGTTGTTGATGCAAGTGTCCTGCAGATCATATACTTTCTAGGGCATTCAAATATCTACATACCTTATATCTATATATTACCAATCATCATTTTCCCAGCTTCAACTTTTTTTACTCCAAGGTGGTGAAATTTTTTTTACTCCAAGGTGTTTTTAAGTAATAATTTTAGATAATGCAATCCAACTTTGGCAATTTGTGAGGGATGAAACTTAATTTCCATTGCAAATCATTTTACTCACGTTTATAACACCAAACAGAAAATCACCTATACTGTGTAAACACCTAAAAGTTTTCATCAGAGCACAACTAAAGAAACTCTCTTCAAACAGGTTCAAAAATGTGGTATCAAACTGTGTTAGAAATAATTTATTTCATGAGGGACACAAAAATACTGGCTGTGAGAAAATGGCAAAAATAGGTGAGGCTTACAGCAATGCTCTGCCAATATCAATGGCAAAGGGAGGAGAGCCTCGAGGTATAAGGACTGCTATGTCTCAGTTAAGAAACCAAATATTTTTGGAGATCAGGAGACCACTGAAGAAAGTAATTCGCCCAAGAAATGGCTGTACTTATGACATGGATGTCTAAGTACTTCAGGGGAGACATCTTTTTCAAGACTGCACACAGTTTGGAGTCAGCAGCAATATTTACCTAATACCAATGCAGATTTATGGCCAATGATCAAAAAGAAAAATACCATTTTCATGCTCTAGCATCCATTTCCAAAACCCTCCTGATATTGGTTCAGTTAGATTTACCTTCTTAAATTTGTTTGGGATTGCAGGCCTGCATGATAAATAAAACTGAATTAATTTGTTGTCTCTTGCAGTGAAGAAAGCTACATGTGTAAGAAGAGAATATATTTTTACTAACCCAAAGCATTACCTTAGCAAGACTAAGTATGCATGTCATAATAACCCAATATTCATACCAATTAGTGTCTGAAAAGAATGTCTGATTTTTAGGCTAAGACAAATATATTCTCACACATTTCTGCATGACATAAATGAATTTAGTAAATGGCTAAAGTAGCAATGTGTTTATATATCATGACTTATATACTTTAAAAAAATGAATTGCCTTGTTTTCTCTGGGTTTTACTCGTGCCCTAGCTGGGAATATAATTGAAATATTTAACTTCACCTATTTATGCAACCACAGAAAATGAGGTACTTACTATTGCAAAGAAGACAAGAAAAGTAATACGGGATTAAAGGTCAAATGCTTGAAGGCTGCATCCCAAATAATGATCAAGCAAGCACAGGAGCAAGCAAAACGCCAGAATAGGTTTGCATATCATTAAGGAACTGCATTACATACTTTAAAAAGTGTGTATGTGGGTGCACACTGCAGACAGATGACAAATCAATTCTTCAGGATAACTACGCATTATGATTCTTAAATGCTAACAAATTCCAACACTCAAGTACCACATTCACTCAACATATGATGCTGATATCCCACAGATGAAAAATTATTAGTAAATTTTGTACCTGCACTTCCATAAAGAAGGTTAGAGGTTGTATTTAAGATAACCAAATATAACATATTAAATATCAACAGGTTCTCAATGGATTAAATTTATTACATCGAAAGAAAAGACAAATGCAAGAAGAGAGAGAATATTTTCAGATATACTAAATGAGGCTTCATTGGATTATTCTTTGGTGCTTTTATATAAAAATTTGTGTTTCCTCTAAAGTAGTGCTAGTCTTAACAAGTGATGTCAACTTTAAAACATGCCTGAAGAACAGAATGAGGCCTGGTGGTGAAACAATTTATGAAATGATGCATAAATAGCCTGTGCAGTTTCCCTATGAGACTTGACAAAACATACTGGACTCTATCCAGACATCAAAATGTAATTAAGTATGATTTATTATGTATATTCATGGATTATTCACGTCTGAACACTTTGCTTGCTCCAACTGCATCAGACTATTTGGCCCTGATCTAAAAAATATTTTAAGTGAAAAATCAAATTAGAGCAAGTTTTCCTGGAGGAAATAATTTTTTCTTTGTCTTTCTCTACACATCAAGACCAATTAATAGTTTGAGACATTGGATTAGTGTTAGACCATTAATCTAAATATTTAAAATAGAGACAGATGGTGCCAATACAACACACAGTGTGGTCCTGCAGGAAAGAGAGCCTAACTATGGGAGCAACACACCAATATTCCATATGTTCAAGCTGGTGGAAAACACATTAAACAGAAAATTATTTGGTCCCAACAGCAACAGAATTGCCACACATCCTACCTGAACCAATAATTGTCAAACCAGTCCAAGAACCACCCCATGCCAAACCTCTACATTTTCATGCCTTTGTCAGGACAATTTTCAAATACACCAAGAAGAGCTTCTCTTCTTCAAATACACCAATGGAGCTTCTCTTGACTCCACTGAGCCAAGAGAAGCTCCATTTCCTCTCATTTCTAAAGATGAGAAATCTCTTACCTCTAAAATCCTGCCACATTAGCCTTAGCCTGTTGTGTTCTCGATCTTGTGGATTGCAATTTTCATTTAAAGAAGTGGTATATGATGATTAAGAAAGGAAGAGGTGCATTTTCCCCTTTCTCTACTGGGGGTTTGTCAATGTTCTGCAAATTTCAGTGTGGCTTAAACAACTTTTACAAGACTTAGAGGAAAAACACAAATACTACAGCCCCCCACTCCAGCACTAAAGGTCTTATCATTGGCCATGTGCCTGACAAGCACATCACTACTATCTCCTTTGTTTAAAGTACGCCTGCATTAACATTCTTGTGCACTGCAAACTCTTCCCCCCTCCAAGGTTTCATTTGGCCCTCCTTTTGGTGGACCAAATCACCAAATTTGAGACCCTTTAATTAGTCACATTTCTATGAAATTCTCTGTGGTACTAGTACAGTGGGAGGGCAGTCACTGGCTGAAGCCACTGAGAAGCTCTTACAACACTAATATTTTACTGCTTTTCATATCCCCCTACCAAACCCAAATAAAGGTGTTTGCAAATCCTATAGATTGTTTAGCTGTAAAAATGTGTTGGAAGAATGCAGAAAGGAAAGGAACTAAATAACAGAATTTGTTCTGGAATAAAAATGAATTCAGATGAGAAGGTTATTTAGGTTGAAAGAAAGACACCTAGTCAGCAAGAAAGTGTTGTAACCAAGTCTTAAGCAAAATGCAGGAAAAACACCTCTATTTCCAAAAGGAAAAAATCATGCAACATTTTTTGGTTTTAGCTGTTGTGCCATCTAAATAATACTGTCTAATTTTATATATTTATTTATTTATTTATTTATTTATTTATTTATTTATTTATTTATTTATTTGAAATTGCTTAGCATCCTGTTGCTATGGCAACACGTTGCTTTGCTGAGTGCATCTTTGTTAACATTCACTTGCTGTAGTAATGTTTCCATCACCATCTGGCAGTGACAATTTTTTTTGCTTGAGTGAAAATTCCTCCAAAGTATAAAAATCAGGCCAGTTATTTTTAGAAAGCTGACTGCCCTAGCTCTTACTGACTTTGCAGAGTTCCAGTCAGAACTTCTGTAAATTCACTCATGTGATATTGATAACTTAAAGAAAGGGATCGGCAACAGCGTGAAGAATGATTGAGTTACAAAGCTGACCAGTTGTCCTTTTACGTTTGATACAGAATGTTTAGTTTTCAATTTTTTTCAAGAAGGGAGCTAAGCTGAATCATGCTTTAAAAACCACATACCCCATCTCAGCTCCTTTGCTTCACTAGAATTCATTGATATTAAGCAGATAGCAAAATTAACTCCATTATTGGTAAGATGTGATCCCAGAATATTGCATAGAGACTGGGAAACCCTTGGTTTCCATGGTAAATCATTTGACTCTAATACATTTAATGAGCATGTTTAACATTCCATACTCTGTGGGTCAAATTGAAATAATGTAATCACAGTTATTTCGTCAAATAAATAAGGTAAGAACTCAGAGGAACAGTAAAAACTGGGTATATACTGACCATGATCCAGTCTGGACAAATATAGAAGCAAGAATTCTTTCAAACATAGACCTCCCTCATGTCTACATTTTGACATTTCAGTAAGTTTTCTGAATTCTCCTCTAACCCAGAGAACAGTATAACTACATCACAAGTATAAAATCAGTATTATTTTTCTCTTAGAAATAATCTAAGCGCTACCAAATACTTATCATAACAAACTTCTTTGGTCATGCTTCTATTTTGCAAATCTGGTTATTCAGTATACCAGAGTTAAGAGTGTACATGAAGACTTTTTTCCAGATCACTCATGCAAGCGTCTGCCACTGCTGATTTGTCCCTTCAAAGTCCAGAGCATAAGATCAGAGAGTTCTGTTCTGCTCCCTGCAGTGAACATAAAAGGTAGGCTCCTCCATATGAAAAAAAATTTCTTTCCATTTGTGCTCATATACAGAAAAATCTCTACCTCAGTGACGTTTTTTTGGCCCTGAAAGTAAATCCCTTCAGCAAAAAAAGAAAAAATTGACAGTATGTGAGAGGCTGACATTTGGAAGCATAGGAGACAACAACATGTAGCTTGGCCAGAAACATTGAAGGAAGAAATGTATTGATGGTCACAAAGGGAGAGTGGAGAAGCTACAATGACTTTTAAATTCTAGGCCAGTTCCATAGGGTTTGAAAGCTTTGTAGAACACATATGTTTAAAACTGAGAATATTTAATTTTGAAACTTGAGAAAGAATCTGAAAAGAAACCCAAAATATTGAGTCCTATGCTGCACAGTATTAAATTATTCATATTTCTCAGTGAGAACTCTGTAAGTTACCTTAGAGAAATTACTAAATGTATGGTTATCTTTGATGATTCACCATTTCTCAGGGTTGGTATCTCAAAACAACTCCCAAACAGCAATATTACAAAATCTAGGTGAGTTTTTCATTTGTGTTTTGGTTTGTTTTGATTGGTTGGCTGGTTGTTGGTTGGTTAGTTGGTTGGTTAGTTGTTTTTTACATTGCTGCAAGCTTTCCCTATTTTACAATGGACTATTTCTTGGGTTAGGTTTTTTTTAATATTTTTGAAGAAATACACTGTCTATTTATTAAACATGAGATGAGCTATTTTTTAAAAGACTGAGAAGAAAATTCACTATTAAATATATAGTTTCACTTTTTAGAAGGTTAACATATGTAAGATAACTTCAGAAAGATCATAGTCTACAAAGAAGACCATTACCAATTTCCTAACCAGAAAACAGAATGATAGCTTGGAGTTCCTTAGACAAAAGTATAAAGTTTTTATTTTTCTTCTTTATAAGGTAAAGAAATCTAACTTATATTGAAGACCATTAATTCTTTGTGTTACATATCATTATAAAGTGCCTAGTTCTTTTCTTTGGGAAAAAGGTGATCTGTTGAAATGAGAAACTTTGCATCTTCTAGTCTCTTTGTATAGAGAAAATTTAATACACATATTTACACAGGCAGAAGAAATTATCTTAAAGTCACATGAACAAAACCAGCAGAACTCTTGGAGTTACATATTTTTTGAATGGATTTGTGAAATGATAATTTACAATACTCGAGCCATAAGAATGCTGTTAAGACAAGCATCTAACTCTGCCAAAATTTTTAGCAAGGATCCGCTTCTGGTAGGGCCATTCTCTCTCTATTAAGCATAAATAAGAAGCCCTGTACCTCAGTGAGGATAAAGGGAGCTAAGCTGAATCATAAATCTGTTTGTCAGTCGTCTCCAGCACTGGTGGGCAGGTCAGACACAGCTTCACAAAAGAAGCAGTGCTGGAATATGAAGGAAGCAGCGTAATGAATATAAATGTTTAAAAAGTATTTTTATTTTTATTAGCAGAATTAGACCGGAGTTAATTTCATAGATTGAGAGAATCATAAAATGGTTTGGGTTTGCTTCCCCACGCACTACAGGCTTGCCTCAAACTCAGGAAAACTAATATTCTGCTAAATCTCTTTTCTTGGGAAGTAAGTATCATAAGAGGCCTGCTTCTTCTTTTTGGCTGATGTCTATTTTGTTTGGACATCAAGTCCATGACTAACAATTTTCTCTTCACAGTATCTCCAGAATCCCACCTCAGAGTTTAATAAGAGAAATCTCTTCTCTTACTACTGTTAATGAGAATTATAAATAGCCTGAAAAAGGCAGGAAAAAAGTGGATGGGCATATTTACAAACTTGTTATAGTAATTTTAAACTAAAATGTCTGAAGCAGTGGGCAAAAATTATTTTAAAGTTAACAATCAAATTCTAAAATAAACATATTATATTTAGCATAAGGCAAAAAAAAAATTTAAGCTATGGTCAAAGAAAAGCCAGGCAAAAGTATATATCAGCAGCTAAATAAATAGACATCAGCATAGAACTCTTATTAATCTGATTTTTTATACAAAACAGCAGTTTTCAGGTACTGATGCAATTCAAACCATGATATCTTTCTAATTTACACTGTAAAAATTCAATATGACTGAAGAACTAGAATTTCTTTTCAAAAGGAACTTCATACTGTAAGTATTCAGTCTCAAAATATACCCCTCAGTATTCTTAAGAGCTCTATTTCATTACTTACAACAGAAAATTATGAGAATCTAGGAAATGGTAGAAAATACACCCACACAACTGCTACTAAGTATTTATTTATGCCCACAGGAACGCGTTGCTTAAAAAGCGTTTTTTATTCTTAGCAAAATATGTATCTAATTCACTACATTAGGAGCATTGTTGCAAAAATTTTTATGCAGAAAACAGTAAATACAAGACTGACATGCTGCAACATATATTTTTCATTCACAAATCTGAAAAAATGGATACTGGTGTCTTTTCTGCTAGCACAGATTTCTAGGTGATGCAGAGTTACCAAGGACTCTCTACAAGCCCCCAAGTACCACTATTCCTCTTCACTACAAGTGGTAAAAGAATCACACTCCACACCCGCTCCCATTACAATATCATTAATCCACATGCCAAGATAAAGATTTTATGTACCAGTATAACCTGGAGGTGGTGGCCCCTCCACTCTATGCCAAGAAAAACTCTTGAAATTAAAAGGAAAACATGTTAGTCTGCATAGACAGATGATTTTTGAATTACGTAGATGAATCACAATATCATTTAAAAAAAAAGGAAAAAACCCAACCCTTCTGCACCCAGCTCAAACAGAACCTAATTTACAATAATTATTCATCCTTTTGAAACTTTTAAAGTGCCATTATTGTTGACATCTTAGTAGCCCATGCATTTTCTATCAAACAGACAGCTCTATTCAATATGTGTCATGTCTAGGCAACAAAGTAATCATGAAAATTAATGATAATGTTATGAATCTCAAAATAAAAGCAATTAACTTTTTTTTCCAAATGCCAATGGTACAAAACCTCTAAATCCTAATTAGTTCATTATCATCTTATTTCATATTTTTCCACAATATACAGTTATTATTTAATTGAAAAATACACTGGGGATTCATTTTCCATCATGATGGAGTAGTTTTGCTCATGTTGACAATGTCAACTTTTCTGGGAAGAATCTCTCTGCTGAAAGTTTGAATTTCCTTGTATTGGGTTTGTGTGGCCAGGTTTTAGTAGCTGGGAAACACAGGGGTGGCTTCTGTAAGGAGCTGCCAGAAGTTTTCCCCATGTCTAGCAGAGCCAATGCCAGCCAGCTCCAGGATGGTCCCACTGCTGGCCAAGGCTGAGCCCATCAGGAATGACAGTAATGCCTCACTGATAAAATATTTAAGAAGGGAAAAAAAGTATAGTGCAGATGTAATTGCTCTCTGAGAAGAGAGGAGGAACAGCCCAGCAAACCCCAAGGTCAGCGAAGAAGGAAAGAGAGGAGCTGCTCCAGGTGCTGGAGCTGAGATTCCCCTGCAGCCCCTGGTGGACACCATGGTGAGGCAGCAGCTGTGATCCTGCAGCTCATGGCTGTAAATAGGACTGCAGAGATCCACCTACAGCCTGTGGGGGAGCCCACACTGTAGCAGGTGGACGCCTGAGATGAGGCTGTGAACCCATGAGAAGCCCATGCTGGAGCAGGCTCCCATCTGGGACCTGCAGATCTATGGAGAGAGGAGCCCACGTTGGAACAAGTTTCCTGCTAGGACTTGTGATTCCATGCCCCATGATGGGGCAGCCTTTTCCTGAAAGACTGCACCCTGTGGAAGAGTGATCCACAATAGAGCAGTTCATGGAGAACTGTTGGCTGTGGGATGAAGTTGTGTTGAGCAAGTTTGTGGAGAATGGCTTCTTGTGGGAGGAATCCCACGCTTGAGCAGGGTGTAAGGACTCCCCTCCCTGAGCAGTGGCAGGAACAATGTGTGATGAATTGACCAGAACTCCCTTTCCCCATCTCCCTGCACTGCTGCAGGGTAGGAGGTAGAGCTGGGAGGGATGGGGGTTTGGGAGGAAGGTGATTTTTAAGATTTCTTTTACTTTTCATTATCCTGCTCTGATTTTGTTAGTAATAAATTCAATTAATATCTCCAAGTCTGTTTTGCCTGTGATGGTATTTGGGGAGTGATGTCTCCTGGTTCTAAACTCAACCCATGAATCTCTTATAATACTTTCTCTCCCCTGTCCAGTTGTGGAGGGGAGCGACTGAGAGGGTTCGGTGGGTGCCCAGTATCCATCCAGGGTCAACCCACTACATTCCTCTAAAACGGACCAAGAAGAGAGATATCACACAAAATCCCTTTATTTCTATTTTCACAGTAGAAAGAAAATAATTATCTTGATCACAGGCGTTGGGTCAGGCCATAAACAATAACATGCTGAGGATTAAAGTAATCCACTATAGCATGTTTTTCTCACAGAAAAAAAATTCTATTTTACTGAGTATGAGACAGATAAAATTTATTTTACCTTTTCCATTTAGTTTTTTGACACACGATCTGTTCAGATCAGTTAATGTACAGGATCTGATCCCTTATGTGCTGTTACCAAGAGAAGTGCACTATGCTGTTGAGAATTTACTGTGTTCTGTTCTTGTTTTCAACTGAAATGGAAAAGCTTTCCTATCATCATGGCGAATACAAATGCAGCTCTTGTTTCCTAATTATCACAGCTATTCAGACCTTGAAAATATGACTTGTTTTTGCTGTAGCTGTACTGTGCAGATCTTAGGGGTGTCATAGAAACTAGGAATGATTCACTGAGAAGGCATGTTCCTTCTCAGTCAATAGTGAACCAACAATCCAGAACAACGCAAAGAAAAATTGGTCTAGTGAAGATTGTATCTTTCTTGAAATAAGTTTTTGACACATCATTTGCTTTTCTCTATTCCTTTTGATAACTGAATTCAATACAGCATTTTCCCCATATTTTTTTTTTTTTTTTGCTACAGCTCTGATGTTTTATGTATCTCTCTGATAAACAACTTGTACCTTTTTAACAAGAGGGAAGAAATTAGAACTTTATGACAGAAAAAAATCTCATCAAAGCCTACATCAAATGACAATGACTTTTAAATACCTTCTGCATTTTTGAGTGAAATGTTCAAACACTACGCAACACAGTACTTTTTAAAGTGTGGAAATAGAAACAATACAATTTCTCTGCCTAATAGCAATCTTCCCCTTTGTTTTACAAAAATGATCCATTTACCTCTAGATAATATGTATTATGCCTAGCTGAGTACCATCTCCCTGTGTCATTCAAAGATTCTGCAAATAGAGTTTAAATTTACAACATTTTGATGAAACTAGAACCAGAAAAATCAGGCAGTTCTCTATCATGTCTATATCATTAGCTTTTCAAAAAGATAGCACAGTCTGTGCATGTAGCTGATCTTAGTTTAAATAGGATGATTACTCTTTCCCCATCACAGCTGTTATATCCAAAATCCCCATATACAGTAGCCTGTTAAATCTTTTTAAAGATACTGGATGACTAGAAGACTTAGAACCTGGCCAGTTTAAGTGCAGCCAATTTGTGTCCAAGAGTAAGCACAGTCTGATTCACTACCTTTGTGTTGCACGTAATATTTCATTGGCATTCTTTCTTAAAACGCTGCAGGCACTTAACTAACAAAATCTGGGAAGATGTGTTTTTAAAAAAAGCAGCAAATAGCAGTACAAGGTATCACCATGTGATTGAGAAAATTCTGCTAAGACTGGTAAGTAGGGAGAGACAAAGAAGAAAGGGAAAATTACATACCACTATTTGTGTTTGTTGTAGTCCTCCCTCTTCTTCCACCCTACAAAACAAGATCCCATACAGCAAGCGTTATCTACTCTAGGAAGCAGGAGGCAAAAAGACTGTCAATCACAGGGGTATTACATACAGAAAACTTCCACCCTTTCTCCCCTTTGCAGTCCATTAAAAAAAAAAAAAAAAAAAAAGAAAAAATTGTAGAATAAGGAAATATTCTATTACGGAGAAAGCATAATATGAAAAGGGGAAAGAGGGAGGAAGGTAGGATGGCAGAAAACAAGACTATGACAAAGACAATTACTAGTATGTAATTTAGACCTTCGTAATTTCTGTCTCCTCCCATCCTATAAAACAAGATTTCATAGAACAAGCAGAAGTGGTAAGAAATGAAACTGGGAGACAGGATTGTCTAAATTGCCAGCCTGAAGAATTCTTCAATCAAATTATGTCTTAAGCACCAAGTCTTGATCAAATGATCGAATCTCAGCTTTGCATATAACAAATATTGCTACTTCAGTCCTTGGTCTTGAAGATTGAAATGCTTCCACTGGGCTACTTATGAGCAGGTACATACCAAAGATTTTCTGTACCAAATTGAGTATCTTTATAGCACTGCTTATTTCTAGCATTACTAAAAGCTTTCTTTCTCATGGAATGAAACAGACCTCTTCTTCAAATGAGTGTGATCTAGGTCAGAGGTGATGCAAGGACATCTGATGGCTCTTAAGTGACCAAGAGGTAAAGCAGTTAATGTGCAATGCTGAAAACTGAAGGAGAAAAACATATACAGTTCATCTGGAAGTAGTTAGTTCAAAAAAAATAATGAATTCTGACTCCAGTGACTGTTTGTGTAGAAGGAAATTATAGGGCTCAAAGAAACTTTTTTATGTTGAACACTTGGAATATCCATATTTTGAAATAAGGTATATCCTTGCTTACTGCCAAGGTTGCATCTTGAGTACAGCAGGCACAGAAATTTCTTGAGCATTAAAAAAGAGTTTTTTGATGATCTTACTGAAAGGAGGAATTAACACTCAATCAGAGATCGCTCAATAACAAAATGGTCCTAAAATAAGAGATATCAACAGATGTAAAACCATGTCAATTCTTAAAAATGTAAAGAGAAACTAATGCTGCAACTATAAGACAAATAGGATGTAATTATTACCAGAATTGTAGGTAAGTTCAAGGAGACTGAAAGAATATTTTTTGAAATACATTAATTTCTGCAGCAGGTTATGGTGCTGCTTTTATACACATTTAAGTAGGCAACAAAGCCAAGAGAGGAGGAGAGGGCAAATTAGATATTCATGCAATCACTGGGCAAATATTACAAAAGGACAAGCATTAGAAAGGAAGTTTCCTGACATGTTAAATAAATGCATCTTCTAACTGCAACTTCTGGATCATAAATTACCTGGTTTCAAGAAAATCAGAAACCATTCTTCTATATCACTTCCCATAGGAGTAACAGTTTGTTCACTAAGCCATAGAAACTGGAATATAGTCGAGTCATACATTTGAAATGTTACAGTACTAGGAAGTTTGCAAACTTTAAAGACTGATCTTTTTCTTAAATGACCTTTATAAAAATTTTACCTACACAGGATGCAAAGGTTTGAACATAAAAAATTAAAATTCCTCAGCTCCTTATGAAATCTCCTTTAGAACAATATAATTAAGTCATGTGGGGTAGACAGAGCAAGAGAGAACAGCAGTATGGTGGAAGAAGCAAAATCCAAGAGAAGACAACATAAGCTGGTTCTTCTCAATAGTAAACCAAACAGAAGAAAACCCTGAGGCTGGCTGAAGATAAAATAACCCAATCTAAAAAAAAAGAATTAACTTAGAATCAGAGAAACTGAGAGAAAACAGAAATGTACTGCCATTCCTGGAGAAAAGAGGAATTAAACTAGAAAGCAAAATAAATTACATATTTGCCTTATATGGTAGCTACAAAATAATCTGTAAACTTCTATTTCCATGTAGCAAAGAGAAGATACTTGTTGATGACAGTCAAGAAAACTGAAGAGCTACAGGTCACAAGAGAACAAAAGAAGGCAGCACTACCAGATGATCCACTGGGTTGGGGAATACAAGGCAAACTGGGTCCTATAGATGCTCCAAGCAGCAGGCAATTGATACAGCGGCTGCAATACCCAGCAATTCCTGGCTGCCCAAATCTGCCATTCATGTCTGCTTTACCAGAACCAGAACCATCAACCATGCTCAAATGATCTTTTCACAAGGGCAGGCAAACAAAGGAAATACCTTTAAACTGAAAAGCAGCAGGTTTAAATTTCATGTTAGGAAGAAATTTTTCACCATGAGAGTGGTGAGGTGCTGGGATGAGAACTTGTAGATGCCCAGAGAACTTGTAGATGCCTCATTCCAGGCAGTGTTCAAGGCAAGCAGGATGAGGCTTTGAGTAACCTGGTCTAGCAGAGGGTGTTTCTGCCTGTGGCAGGGGTGTTGGAACTAAAGAATCTTTAAGCTCCCTTCCAACCCAAACTATTCTATTACTCTGTGATTCTATGATTATATAGATTGCTATGCAGATCCAGAGAACATAACACCTCTGCCCTGCTACCTACAGAATTTTTTTTCCAGAGAAGAAAGGCAGAAATTCAAATAAGGAGCTGGAATGAAACCCATAGCATGGAGTTGCACTTCTGACTTTATGTCTGTGGAAGCTGTTTTGACCCTACAGGCTTCTGGAGTTCCAGTCAAGTCACAGAATCACAGAATCACAGAAATTCAAGGCTGGAAGAGACCTATAAGATCATCAAGTCCAACCCATGTTCTAACAATTCAACTAGATCATGGCAGCAAGTGCCACATCCAGTCTTTTTTTGAACTCTTTGAGGGATGATGACTCCACCACCTCACTGGGTAGATGATTCCAGTATCTGATCACTCTTTCTGTAAAATACTTCCTTCTTAATTCTAACTTGCATCTCGCTTGACGCAGCTTGAGACTGTGTCCTCTTGTTCTATCTGTTGTCGCCAGAGAAAGAGACCAATTTATACACATCAGCCACTGAAGACAGAAGACAGCAGGCTTGGATTTCCCTTGGGAGTTAAAGCTTTGCTCCTTCAAACACTTCTTATTCAGCAGCAATAATCTTCGTAGACCCAGCAGTCAGACTGCATCATCTTTATATGCAGTTTGCTGTCAGACACACGCTGCCTGTTCAGATTAATTGGAGTAAAGCCTGCCCAGAGTACCCAAGGAGGCCCAAATCTCACAGCACAGAGCTGGTAATATGAGCATAATGCTCTTAGGCCCGTAAACTCTGCACTTAGTCGTCTTCATTCCAAATAACACATACGATTTTCTCACCAGCTTGGTTATGCAGCACACAGTGGATTTCTGGACTGTTAATGGCCATGAAGACACAGAGAGCACATTAAGAGATGTTGTTCACTTGCGGTGTTGGGAAGACCCTTTGGAATGAAAAGTTAGCCAAAAAAATAAATAAGCCATTCCTACAGTGCCAAATTTGTACTTTAGTAAAAATCATCAAAAGGTTGATTTCAATTAAACATATTTTAACTAACATGAAATACATAATTTCTTATGTGTAATATATATGTAATACATATTTAATATATTAATATATTACTATATATAATATATATTAATAATACATAATACATAATTTATTCTTTCTCCATCAGAAAAAATGCTTGATCTTAAGCAGCCTTGCTGAAGTTGCACAAGTTTCATTGGTTGCAGGCATTTCCTCATACAAAAGATATAACATTGGAAATACCTGCTGAAAATCTGTACTCAAAGTCTGAATTGGCTATTTTTTGGTGCTAAATATCATAACCTAAAGAGTTTTGAAAATTCATCTAGAAATCCGCGAAAAGATTATTTTTTTTTTCCCTCTGAAGAAAACTATCCCATTTGTAAATTCCTCTACCAATCTGCAAAGCAATTGGGTTTTTTGGTAAAGTTATTTTTATCTGTGTAAACCTAATTATTTGAAGAACGGGTCCCACTGGTCTGCATAGCACAAGCCACAATGCTGGATCAGAAGCAGGCAGTACAGACACAAAAAGCAAGGAATCTATTTCTGTAGGAGGGACAGTCTTTTCTAGGTGGGACACGCTCTGTTTAGCAAGTGATGAATGTGCACAGAATAAAGAGTTTGAAGCGAATGCCTATTTTAAAAAGAGAATGACTAAATAATACGAACAGTTACAAAAAGACCACCTTTTGGGCAGAGAGATGAAGGACAGTTACACTGATTGTAAAGAACACCTCAGCTGCCAGAATACTTGGAGGGGGAAGAAATACAAAGGAAAAGACCCAAGGATCATAAAAGGACCAAAAAAAAAAGGCTGCTGACAGATCCTTTCATGACAAAAAAAAAAAAAAAGAAAAAGCAAAAATTGAAATTTCTCATAAAATCTGAAAAGACGCTGTGCTCAGTTATATCTGCAGCCTGAATTTTAGCATAAGCATTACCAGAAGACAAACATCTGAAAATAGCATTCAAATACTGGAACTTCTGTTTTCCTTGATAGTCTATTTGGGGAAGGAGGAGAAAAGATTTTAAAAAGTAGAAAGCAAAAAGGAAAAAATTACTGAAAAATTAACCAACGCACCCTGGAACACTAAGGAGTAGAATGAGGAAATGAGACAGCTCCTACTAACTGACCACTCTGCCAGGATGTCAGTGATATTGGATATTTCTGTGGAACATGCAGCGCTCGCAGATAGAACAATGTGATTTCCACACTACTGCAAGAGACAGGCAACCTGTGACATGTGAGCAAATAATGTTGACAAAAGTTTGAATATGATTTTTGTTTTCCCCTCAGGTATCTTTGAGGCATGTACAAGAAGAGAAACACTTCATGCCTGAGCACCCTGTTGTTTCTTAAAAGCCAAAGCCTTCAGCTCAGAGCCCAAGTGTCAAGAGAGCCAGTGGGCTAGTGTAGAGTGCAACTGAATTGTTTCCACCTCCCACTATTCAATTTTCTTTCTGTTTCCTCATTTCAAATTGGTGGAGCTATCTTGCTTGTTGTGAGGAAAGTTGTTTGGTGAGCCAAGGTAAGAAGCAACATATGAAAATAAAATTAAGATAAAGTGTGAAAAATAGGACAGAAAATTTATTTGGTTAAGGTTCAGCTATCTCTGAAAGATGAGCATAGAGTTCAATCACCATACAATAGCAACACTTTAGATGTTGGAAAAACATCTTAGATATTTTTCCTTCTCTAAGAAAGGAAGGGGAAAAAAGGGAGAAAATACATACTAGATGAGAATGTGGAGTTTGTTTTTCAGGCCTTTACTTCTATAACAATGTTACTCAGAAAGTAAAAAAAATATAAATCTAAAAATACAAATCTACTAAATGTGGATTTATATCAAAGAGACCAGACATTTTTTAGACACATTTTAAATGGGTTTCATGAGACCACATATTGTGTTTCGCCAGAGTCTTTTCATTTTTTGTTATCTTTACAATGAAAATAAGGGTTAATACATTCTAGAATGGGATTTAATGTTCAGGTCAGTTAGGCTTGTGTACTCATTAGCTCACTATAAATGCACATATTAGAGCCTACAATGAACTACAGACATCTCTATTTTTTTTTTTTTTTGAAAGGTAACTAACCTCCTCTGGCTCAACAGCCCCCATAGAACAACCAAAGTTACCCTGTATGTACCTAACAGCTCAAAAATTGCAATATAAATAATAATTATTGTCTAGTCACCACAGTTAATCACTCACTGCACTGTGGACAGGCAATGTGGCAAGCAAATACCAGCTGTAAAAATGCAGCCATATAATTAAATGAATTAATTTCATTTATAAATGAGTACCTTCTGCTCTCCCAAGTTTGCTTCAAGAATTAGGATTTTATAATACCATGTTTATTGTTTCAACCCATTTTTACATGAAGAAAGTGACGTATAAGACTGGAAGAAAAGATAGCATGAACTTCTAGGATGTGAGCACTGCAGTTAAATGCAGATCTTATGGGACATGGTTATGGGGACCAAAGGAAAACCAGAAATTAAAGGGAAGGGGAAGGGAAGAGGGGAGGGGAGGGGAGGGGAGGGGAGGGGAGGGGAGGGGAGGGGAGGGGAGGGGAGGGGAGGGGAGGGGAGGGGAGGGGAGGGGAGGGAAGGGAAGGGAAGGGAAGGGAAGGGAAGGGAAGGGAAGGGAAGGGAAGGGAAGGGAAGGGAAGGGAAGGGAAGGGAAGGGAAGGGAAGGGAAGGGAAGGGAAGGGAAGGGAAGGGAAGGGAAGGGAAGGGAAGGGAAGGGAAGGGAAGGGAAGGGAAGGGAAGGGAAGGGAAGGGAAGGGAAGGGAAGGGAAGGGAAGGGAAGGGAAGGGAAGGGAAGGGAAGGGAAGGGAAGGGAAGGGAAGGGAAGGGAAGGGAAGGGAAGGGAAGGGAAGGGAAGGGAAGGGAAGGGAAGGGAAGGGAAGGGAAGGGAAGGGAAGGGAAGGGAAGGGAAGGAAGGGAAGGGAAGGGAAGGGAAGGGAAGGGAAGGGAAGGGAAGGGAAGGGAAGGGAAGGGAAGGGAAGGGAAGGGAAGGGAAGGGAAGGGAAGGGAAGGGAAGGGAAGGGAAGGGAAGGAAAGGAAAGGAAAGGAAAGGAAAGGAAAGGAAAGGAAAGGAAAGGAAAGGAAAGGAAAGGAAAGGAAAGGAAAGGAAAGGAAAGGAAAGGAAAGGAAAAGGAAAGGAAAAGGAAAGGAAAAAGAAAAGAAAAGAAAATTACTCTACTAGGCTCATACAATAAATACTAGAATAACACCATATTGCTACTAAGCTCCATTATATTTCCTGCACTTATGTTTTTAAGAGAGATGCTGCTTCAGGGAAGGATGTCATTTCCCAGTTGTATGGAAGCTAGAGCATGACAATCCACTTTGCTTGGTTCTACAGCACACAGTGCATTTCTGGACTGGGACTATGCCTTTGTGGGACTACTACAGTACAAGTAACATGTCTAACTAAACAATTTTTATATAGTTTTGTAATATATCTAACTATACAATCTTTGTGCAAAGTTGTTCAGCTGTGGCTCTTTGTCCATCATTTATTTGGAATGATTACTTGAGTTTTTAATTCCACATCAAGATAGAAACACTTGTAATATTTTGACTTTCTGGCAATATAAACATACATTTTTGTGTGTTTGAGAATATGCAATGAATGATTAGCTTTCTAATGTAAAGCAGTAATCTAAGTGTGAATCTGATAAAATAATTATAATACCACCCCCAAATTTCAGTGAACCATATACAATGGTCATCATGAAATACAAGAGAAAATTTTCTACAGAAAAGATGCAAAAGCTGCTATAAAACAGAAAAGCGGGAACATGGGATGAGAAGATAAAGAGCTACGTGTTGGTTTTACATGAAAGTCTGAAGTGTTAATGACAAGATACCTAACCTGGAGGAGAAAATCTTATTCCGAGCTACACAAGCTGAGCCCCCAGATGAGCAGAGTGAGGACTTACATTTGGAGGAGAGAAAAGAATTGGAGACAACAGAATAACAGAAAACGTGCGTGGGTGGGTGTGTGTGTGTGTGTGCATGCCTGTGTGTGTCAGGGGGAGACTAACATCAGAAGAAACTAAAATAGAAGACAATTAGCAGATGAGGGAAGCAGGCATTTAAAAGAGCTGAAAATAGATTTTAAGAAACTATAATTAGTCTCAAAAAGAAGAAATACATGAAAGAAACAGCCACACAGTAAGTAGAGAGCAAAGAAATAAATGACACCTCAACACCTTTCTAGAAATCTCAGTTTTCTGTAGGTCTCACTAGCACACTGACTGCCAAAAATAGTTTTAAAAGCTATAAAAAATAGATTTACGTGTTTAGACACACAATTAAATGCTGAAGGTTGTAGAACTGCATTTGAATACTGAGGTCTTTCTGCATGCCTCGATGATTCACTCTAATATGTAAGAACTGGGCTGTTTTTTAACTTGTAACCCTTCCCAAGCACCAGAATATGAGCTAAGTTGAGTAATATCAGTTGTAGAAATGTTGATTATGTCCCCTTGGTACATTGCTAGCTTACTTTGTCTTTAAGGTATATTATGTGCTGAAGCAATAAGAACACATTATGTTGGTCTGTAACAGCTTGAATCCAGGGCTGGCATTTTGTCCAGTCTGCAGATCAGACAGCTGTTGAGTGGTACCTAACCTGCATCAGCAATTATTCTTATGTGTCCAACACAGTGTGCACAATGACAAATGTCTGGTTTGTTTCCTAATCTATTTTTTTTTAAATTCTTTGTTCTTCTACTAAAAGAAAACTCAATAATGAGCTCAAAAGGAAAGAAAGAAACTCTAAACTCCATGGAAAATAACTATTTATGTGTCTTTTGTACATTTTAAAGCCCCTTTTCACACTAAGTATTACTCACACTTTGTAAGTTGTTGTAACTTGCCACATAGACTAACAATTACAGACTAGATTTGTGCACATTCACTTGGTCCTGTTATAGTTCTCCAATAAGTGAATTAATGAATACTGGCCTATCTCCTCCACACAATAGTTCGAAAAAAAAGCCATTAAGAAATTCTTTGCAGATGATTTTTTGTAATTGCCCAGCTTCCACTCAGGTACTGAAAAAAGATTTTCCAAAATGCTTAGCAACTGACATATTTAGCATATTCCAAAAAAGCTGATGCCTTATTTTGATAACTATATAAGATTGAAGTATTTTGCCAGTGTTTTAGAAAAAGATAAACTTAGTTTAGAAAACCTAATCCTCTTCCATTGACACCAAAAGTAAATCACCTTAATATAACTGTAATTAATTTGGACCTGAAAAAATATTTCCAGCATGATGTCCAGCTCTGCAAACATGACAAGTGGAAAAAATATAGAGCCTGCTAGGCACACTCTTTCACACACTTTGTGAAATAATAAGGAAGGACAGCATAAAACTTAATCAGATTAAGATGCAAAGCAAGAATCTGCTCACCTAAATGTACTCAGAGCTTTCTGAAATTGAAAGTATATTTACCAAGTGAATAAAGCATGAAAGCTTCTAACATGTAAAACAAAAGAATCATCTGGGTTAAATACTATATTACCCTAGTCTGATGGAAGATTTTAATTTCCTTACCAGATATCCTTCAAAAGAGTATAATTTAATCTGGCTTCATATCCTACTACTGAATATTTCACAGAAAAAGTTTTGAATGGATTTCCACCTCAAAGAATTTCAAAATTTTGCAGCAAATAAGACAAACATGACCGAATTTCACTTCGTATCAGTCAACATGGTAATCACACACATGATAAATTTTCTGCAGCAAAACTACCCTAAGAAAGGCCATCCATATTCTCACAAATGAGCCCCAAGATATATGTGAGTCTCCCTGACCTGTAGCACTTCTCCTGCCAACCTGCACATCATTAAGCAATGGATAACATCTGTAAATACCCGGGACTGGCAGAGTTCAGCACCCCGATGTGTGTGCAGTGTGCGCTTTCCCTCTCACTTCTCACACATGGGCATTGCTTATGGAGCAGGGAACATGAGCAAAGAGCCAGCTGATGTGCAGCAGGGTAGGAAATGGGATCTGTCACATCACGAGTGTCTGAAGCCAGCAGTGTCTCCCACCAATCCATCTGCGGAGGTTCCTCAGAGGAACATAGGACAGACATTTTTAAGGATGACAGTAATCTCCACTCTTGATCTCTGCAACAGTTGACAGCCAGGGAGATCCTAGGTCAAACTGTCCAGTCTTCTCTAAATTTCTGCAGCAGACAGATATTCAATTGGCCAGGGAAAAAATCTGCTCAAATGTTCAAATTTCTGATGTTATCCCAAGATCATTGTGGAATATTCTGACTTTGGCAAGGACTCAGAGCTGCATTTAATCCAGTATTATGCAATCACCAGAGAGGAAAATTAATCCCTGAACAAAGCAGTTCAAGGGAAGCAGCACTGGGTACTGCAAGGAAGAGGACATGCATTTTGTAGCTGAAGGAGCCAGCAAATTGAAAGAGTTGGAAATTTAAGGGTTCCCTGCAATATCTGTAGGGCTCTTAGCACTTCTCAGGATGAGTTGTTGGGTCTTCAATTTAAAGAAATGTCTGAGAGTCTTAGAGGGTTTAGAAAACAACAGCACTTGTTCTGTTTTGCCTATTCATCTCAAAAGATGTAATGTAACCTGTAAATAAAGAAATCACACCATCCAAAAAAGTAAAACACCTAATTTAATGACATCAACATCTCAGTCTGGAATACTGTAGTTAAAAAACCGTAAATCAAAATTCTTCCATTTTTAAGGTGATTAAAAACATAAATAAATATAAAAATTTTGTAAATAAATACAGATGGACACTTACTTCAATCCGAGCAATTGGGTTGTAGCCAATCAATCTCACACACATCCATTAGAACTAGGAACTTGTTTCTGTAGTGTGAAGACAAACTAAATCCAACACTTAAGGGAAGAGTAATATTGACACTGAAGTACAGCTGAGAGCTTTAGCTAACATCTTAAATGCTAAATCTCACCACCACCACCCCCTGCTGATGCAAAAGGAACCTCTTCTGTACTTACCCATATGCAAGGAGTTATAGTAGGATACAGTAGGCTGAAGGTTCAAACTACAAACCCTGCATGGATACTCACTATGTATTATCACAGTTAACCCCTAATTATTAGGGAAATCAAAAGAATAAACACCAGAAAATTATGAAAGAATTGCATCTAAATTTTAGGGTTTTAATCATCATATTTGACATCAAATTTCAGTCAATAAATGAACTGGGGTTTTTTACCAACAGTATTTCATCTTAATCAATATCTTGCCCAGCACGCCACAGTTTCAGCACACTCTATTTCAGCAATTTTAAAAATGCAGTGTAAAATACAGTTAAATTATTCTCTTGTAAACTACTATCTTTGGCTCTGGGGAACAGAAAGCCTCCCAGTTCTACCCAGTTAAAAATTCTTCACTAACTTCTACATGAAAATAAGCTTTCCAAATCTTACTGGAATTTTCTCATACTACTAGGAAATTCTTTGAATATATTAAAGAGTTTTACTAAAAAAAAATAAAAAAGAGAAAAAGAAGATAAAAGCTATAAGATTTTTCTCTTCCCAGAGAAAATGTCCTTCTTAGCTGGCAGCAGGAAGGGTGATAAATACGCTGTTCCTGGACTGAGACAAGAGGAAATCAGCTGTTATTGACATAGAGGAATGATGCTGCCACACTTCAAGGAGACTTTGTGTGCAAGAACACCAAACCTTCTGGACATGGTGTCCTCACATGGGACAAACTCAGCCCACTGTGAAACTACCACATGTTAAATCACTTGAAGCATGTGAATGCAACTTTTCCAGCCTCATAATGCTTCTTATATGGGATTTCTGAAGTAGAACTTCAGCCTGGAAGATAATTTTTTTTTGTTTGTTTTGTTTGTAATTTTGGGGGTTTTTTTGTTTGTGTTTTTGGTGTGCCTTTGTTTTTGTTATTAGTAATTGGGAGAACTTGCTGTATTTGAAGAATTTGACTATTGGCCATGTTTCTTAGTATGGCAAGCATGGTTTACAGTTCAATGCCAAGGAGCATTTACAAAATACTTTCTTCTGTGCATTCACCTTCAGCTTTCATACCTTCTCTTTTTCTCACTTGGGCTCAAATTCATCCTAGCAGGATACTCTAAGAAAATCTACCCAAATGAAGACTGGAAGTGATAACTCTTTATATTTTCATTTAGAGCACCTCTCAATCCCACTTCCTCAAAATTCCAATTTAAAAAAACCCAAGAGATTGTATTATTTGTAAAATTCTTCCCAATGATTGAGGTTTAAATAGTTATTCTTTCTATGAAGAGCAAAATTACAAGGTATTTATAAAGCTCAAAAGAATATGTAATTTTTACTATAAAGGGAATCAATTTACTACAGAGTGAAAGTTGCCCAGGTGTTATAAATTTACTATTATCAGAAGAAAGGGAACAAAAATATTTAGCTATTCATTCTAGTCAAACCATGTAATAGAAACAAAACATGTCTACAATTATGCTATCCTACTCACATGAAAAATAGCAACCAGGAGAAAATAGAAGAAATTAAAAATTTCTTTCTCATAAGAACAGTTAGTTTATATGCTATAAAGACATATGATTTGGTCAAATTCCAAAATGCACATTAAGTGTTCATCATCCAAAATAATTTGAGAGAAAATACACAGGTGTCATGTCTAAAATTATGAGGAGGTAAGAGTTCAAGGTGTGCAACCAGTCACATATTTCTGTACAGAAGCCACAACAAGCAGTACTCCTGAGCACCTTCCAAAATATAAAATTATTAAACACTATTAATCAGGTAAAACTTTGCATCCCTACAAATTCCTTAAAAGCCTTGCCTCCAAAATCCAATATGAATCATCTGCCTTGTAGCTGGGGATATCAGCCTAAAAGCCACCTTCACAGCAAAAAATATCTGAGTTCACCTTCGTCCTTCAGAGCTCCAGTAATTTTTTGTCCACAACTCCTTCATCCTCTTGATGGACTGGGAGTTATGAGAAGGCTTTGCTCTCCCTGCAATTTGCCCTGATAGTACTTAGGGTAAGGTAAAAAAGCAGCAAGAGGCACTAAGACAACAGAAATCAGCATCAGCTAAATCTGGGATCTTGGACACAGCTGTTACACACATCACTATCAGGATTTTTCCCATCTGCAGTGATGAAGAGTTAATAGACATGTAGGAATAGCATCTTTGTCAACAAGTATTTGTTGATCACGACAAATGTTACCAGATAAATGACATAATAAAACTTTTTAGTCAGTTTTCACTGGATTCTTTGTGATGGGGAGTGGGTATGACTGTTGTAATCCTTGCTGTCTTCATAAACCCTTCTCTTTCATCCTTCCATCCTTTTACAGCTTTTCCATCTTCCTGTTTGAGCTCACCAACTTATTTCTTATTCTCCTTTCTCCCCTCCCACAGATGTGGGTTTTTTTAGTCTATAAATCCCTCCTAGAAACCAGAACTGGGAAGGCAAATCTGAAGATGCCCAGCAAGTTCAGTCAAAATAGCAGCACTGACTTGACAACTTTGGTCCACCAAAACACTTCACAAAGGACATTCATGTTCAAGCAAAAATTTGAATTAGATATTATTGCAAATTCAGCAGATATGCTCTTTGTTTTGGGCTGTAACACTGTGTTGTACCACAAATTGGACCCTAAAGGTGAGAAGCCTGAACATTTGTATTGGATACAAAATAAAAAAATTGAGGCTTTATTTTTAAATTAAATCAAGAGTTTATTTACACTTCCAGTAAACAAGAAATTGATTTTGTGAAAAAAATTAACTCTTCAAAAGTATTTGAAGTATTAAACATTCCTTCAGGATAAAATTACAACAGAATTGGCTGAAGAATATATGAATGCAAATTAAGAAGGAGGAAATGAATTGTGGAGAAAAAAGCTCCCAACCTTTTAAATATCAGACTAGAGATATTTTGGAACACCTTACTCAGGTGAGTAGTGGAAAAGAAGAAAAAATATCACTATCTGACATGGAAAAAATTAAAAATGGATAGCTGTGCTGCCTGCAATATTAAGAGTGTGAAACTCTACACAAGTTTCTCAGTCATTGTATTCTTAAATTCCTGACAATTATGAGCAAACAAAATGATCTTCAGATTCGAGTAAAGCCAAAATAGAAAAATTTTCCAAATAATATAGGAAACATAAAAAGGTGAAATTTTTGTTAGCTTTTTAAGGGAAATGAGAGGGAAGAAAGTGCAGGAAGATAATAATAACAAAGCTTTTTGTTTTAGTTACTTCTATTCAGCAGGAACGTGAAAAGGCAGGAAGTCAATTATACTCTGTAAATAAAGTTTTCATGAGAACACCTTTGGTAAGTATAACAGGTTCTGTGAAACTGCAACCATTATTCATTATCCACCTGTTCAGAAACACTTATTAGTTGCAATGTTTCTGGAGAAAGCGACATGTACTGAATTTTTCTACATTTCTAATATTCCCCACCTTCAGTTCTGTGACTCAATATTATTATTATTATTATTATTATTATTATCCTTAACATTAAAGTCTGAGACATTTCAAATGCACTCGGGCATTTCAGAAAAGTGCAAGACGCAGCTATTCCCCACAACGAGTGAAGGTACCACTGCACACAGCAGTAAATCACTGTTTGTCTTCCACAGCAAGAGCCTCTTATACACCATTCATGTGGGCTTTTGTAACATCATTCAGAAAAGCACTGTAAGCAATATTATAAATTCAGCACTGCCAGCATGGTGCTTACATTTTCACATTAACTGATGCTTTTGTCCCTGATAAGTAGAGATATGGTTTCTGATATCAGATAAACTTGGAAATGCTAAAATAAATGCCCCGTTGATAAAAGGGCTTGGAATAAATCACTCTTATCTGGCCAGGGAAGTGCCAATGATAAATTCCAGAGAACAGAAATTATGATGGGCTGTGCAAAGCACGGGGGCTGTTCTGTGCTCCCTCCAGCCTCCTCTTTGACTGCATCCACCCAGCTCCATACTCCCCCTCGCCTGGTGCCTCTGCTCAGGAAACAGGGAGAAGACCATGTGCAAGGAACAGGAGACTTGCATATCATGATGGTGGAAAAACACAAACCATGTCACGAGCCAAATTTATGTATGTAAACACACATACCTTTGTCTGCACTGATCTATGGAATTTACTGCCTCTGAATTTTGTCTTGCTACATATACAGTATGAGATCACAAGGAATAGAAATGAAATATCCACTTTAACACTGGAACAAAAATTTATGTATTTAACGGGATTAATTTTAGTTAATAAAACTTTGGAACAACCTCAGTACAAGTTATTAAACAGAAATGATTGAGCATTTTTAGGAAAACTATAAAAAGGTTGTTAAAAACACTTGTGACCCTGTTTTTTGGTCATGTAATTGAAATATTACTCAGTTAAACACTTCATTTAAATGTATATGGTGCTGAATGAAGAAAAATTACAGTAATTCAAACTTGCAGCTACTCATCTACATTCAATAATATGTGAAAAAAGTAGAAAGAAGATAAAGATCAGAGAAGCCAATCTCCCATAGGTTATACAGTCATGCAACCACTGTGAGAAGCCACAGAAAACACTTTTTAAGCTTTGTAATAAAGACAGATTTTGTTCATGAGAATACAATGCTTAAGATTTTAGACTTAAAAACAAAAATTCAGCTAGTTTCTGGATGTGCCTTTGGAAATTGCAAACTTTTCTGTCAGCTGTTGGCTGATAAAACCAATTTTCAATAACCAAAGGTTTGGCATTTTTTTCCCATTTAGAAATCCCAAAATAATGCCAATGATAAAAATTAAGATTGCATTCCACTGAACATGCTTACAGCCTGGTTTAATGCCTCATCTCCACTAATCCACTATGATTCAGGTGAGGTGTGTGCTGGGGAAAGCCACCCATCAAAATAATGAAACAAAACACACACATTCCATCTCTTCTGTGTTGCTTCACCATCTTTTTGTTATTTTCCACGCTGTGTCCCACTCAACTTAATTTGCTCCAACA
Organism: Ammospiza nelsoni; assembly: GCF_027579445.1. Classification (NCBI taxonomy): domain Eukaryota; kingdom Metazoa; phylum Chordata; class Aves; order Passeriformes; family Passerellidae; genus Ammospiza; species Ammospiza nelsoni. The sequence continues at coordinate 81,708,589 of NC_080634.1, forward strand.
GTGGTGCTATGGTTTTATCACTACAGCCAAAGTTTTAAATTCTTCTAGGTAATGTTGAATAAGAAGCAGAACTTAGACTAATGGAGTTGCCCAATAAGCTATTCTGTTTTTCTTCTAAATGCACTAGCAAAATAAGAAACTTGCAAAACACCCTAAGGTAGACAATGATTGTACCTTTACAATTACATTTACAGAATGTTATGGCACAAAAGAGAACTCTGAGAAAGATTCAATAATCAGGAACAGAAGACATATTATTGATATAACCATAAAACTGCAACAATCCTGATCAATTCATAACATTCTTTTTCTGTTAAAAAAGCAATAGAACTCACCAGTACTCCTTTTTATTTACTTACAGTTGAAGAAATTTAATTTGGAAATAAAAACAAGGACCCCACACTACACTCATAAAATTCAGTAAATTGTAAGATCGGCTATTTTCAGGTTATAAGGTAATATATAATACTTACTGCTGAATCATTTACAAATATAAAATGTATTATTGGCTAGACAGTCCTCATAAAACAATGACCTTTAAAAATATATCAGAAATAAAGAAAAAAACTATAACATATAAAGAAAAAATGTAATTTACTTTGCACAATCTGTCTTCTTCCTCTATACAGATTAATTAATACAAATTCTTTCAATCTAATTCATGCATCATTGGATTAACTTGGATGCAAGTAATTATATCTGCTTAACTTCCAAATTTTCAAGGCAAATCCAGTGCATTACAGTTATTTATTTCCAGAACGCTTCATTCTTTTTTTTTTTACTCCATCTTGTGCTAAAACAAGAAATTATTATAAGGCAATATACTGAGACAAGAAATCCAATTGCTATTTGACCGTGGAGATATATCCCATTTGAAGACCTGAAACCATGCATCACTAATTGCCACAAAAATTAGTGGCAATTAAAAAAAAAATCTCCTGTTAACAAGAGAAAAATTAATGAGCTAGAGGAGCACCATCTGAAACAAGAATAATGTGAAGAAGATCACGAAGGGCATGAAATTGGAAGGCATAAGGCCCAGAGTTCCAGTCTCAGTTTTTCATTCCTCACAAATTATATGTAATTTTTAGGACTTGCAAAGGAAAGGCATGATAGGTTTGGGATGGGTAGGAAAAGAATCCTGCAGCTTTGTAGAGATAAATCAGGTGAACACAAACATGATCAGATTCCAGACAGGTAGCAAATAATGGAAGCAACATTTTTTTGTTGTTATCTCTTCATTTCATCTAATTAAAACTTGGAAGAGGATGCTGAAGAAAATGGAAAAAAGGCAAAGACATGAAAAGATCAAAATGGAAATTGTATGTGATTCATTTGGTTGTTTATTTTTTCTGGTAAAGAAGAATCGTTATTACCTAAGTGGGGGGTAAGACAGAGACTAACATTTTTCAAGACCTGGATTTAGTCTATCCTTTAGATGAAATTAATTTAAAGGCTTTCTGCAGTTCAGACGCTGAACTGCATCTAATACTGCCAGGAATTTCTTTTTTTATTCACATGCATGTTCTTCTTTCATTATCTTAGCTTCTCTTTCACAAGTGCTAGGACAATTTAAATTTCCCAGTTGGATAACTTACTGAATTTGTTATAACCTGCATGAGTAAAAAAAAAAAGAATGAACAGGCCAAAAGGAATATGACCTTCTTTTAACAGTTCTTATATTTAATTCCACCTGCAAATGTCAAGGTTTTCATGAAACGACTTCAGAAAGAAAAACTGTTTATAGGGGAAGGAATAGCTGTGAAGATGACTATGTCAGATTTTGGCTTCTTTGTCCTTTCTCTAAAGGTTACATAAATCAGATTTGATGTTAAAATAAGTACAGGGAGATGATGGGGAATGAAAAAAATAACTAATAAAAGCTTAAATGTTTATTTATCATAAATTGATTAGCAAAACACTAGTCTGCTATGCCAACTTTCCACTCCTTATTTATGTTTATTTAAACTATTTTAGGTCCTGTTCAGAACCTTAATAGAAATTAGGAGTTTTCTCCTACTACCTCTGTATTTCACTTAGTGGTCTAAAAGCAGCCTATCAGCAATTTCTTCATGATGTGATGAAGAGTGATATTGTCTTTTTAAAACTTAATTTGAAAAAACACAGATATATGGAGCACATGTCAAAAGATGTCAAAATAATCATTTGCCAAACCTAAATATTTGGCTGGAATGTATTTTTCACTTTTCACAAGAATGGATTTTTTTTTTTTTTAATGGGAAGGGGAAAGAAAATAAAATAGGGGTAAAAGGCAGCCTGGAGAATATTTAAATCGCATCCCCAGCAAGTGCAACACTTGGTGTATGGAGACCCCATATAAAATCTACTTGATGCAAAACCTTTTAACCTTGGTCTCCATACCCCAGTGAATTTTGATTACCAGGCTTTTTTTGGTCCAATGACTAAATATAGTAAAATGGCAAACAAATTGCAGTTAGGTCTGAACTGGATGATTAGCTATTCTGAGACATACGCACGTGCATGTTAGCTCATCTCCAGTCATTCAGCTTGCTGCAGAACAGAATGAATTTAAATTCTGACATGTCCCATGGACAGGGAATCCACCCCTCCCAACTGTTCCTGCATACCATTATACTTCAAAGGATTTTACACCAAGGATGATCAGAGGACTGGGAAGCCTGCCATATGAGGAAAGGCTGAGAGAGCTGGGGTTGCTCAGCCTGGAGAAAGGAATGCTTAGGGGACACCTCATTACCATGTTCCATTATTTAAAGGACGACTAAAAGGAAGGTGGAGACTGCCTTTTTGCAGATGGAAAAGCTGAGGTGGAATAGGTACAATTTACCCCTGAGGAGATTCCAATCGGATGGAAGAAGAACATTTTTGACATTGAGAACAATCAGCCATTGGAACATTTTCCCTAGAGAAGTGGTGGATTCCCCGGAATTGAGCACTTTTAAGGTTTGCCTGGACAGGGTCTCCTGGGCCATCTTGTCTAGATTGTGCTCTCACCAAGAAATTTGGAACAGATTATGTGTAAAGTTCCTTCTAACCTGCTATTCTATGATACTATGAGATATTTTCTTTTACAGAGCGGCATTAAAAATGCCACAAATCATCCAATGAATAACAAAAAAATCCCCATCTTCTTTTAAGTGTATTCACTTAAAATTCACTTAAACATACATCCTACTTCTTAACATTTTAATTTTCAACAAATACATGTAATTAAAATTATTATAAAATAAGTAGGATGACTTTATTTAACAAAAGTCAAAGTATGATTCACCACACAAAATTGTTTTCCATAGCAACTGCTGAAAAAAACTGTTATTATTCATGCACTCTCATACATACATGTAGAACTATAAAAGTAAAGCCAACATTTTATTTTTTCCTAATGGTGCAGTCAAAAATTTAGATCCCATGCAAGGAAAATAAAATTTTGGAAGATTTTCTTGGAATGGATAGATAGTTTTCTTTTTCTGGGGAGAGGGGAGGGTAGAGGTCGGGTTGGGTGGGGGTGGTGGAATATGACAATGCTTGTATTTTTTCTTTTAAAGAAAATGCATCAGTCAGATCGAGGAAACAGTTGATACAGGAAAGGGAAAAAAAAAATCCCCAAACTCAGACATTGGTTGCTTCCATCAGCATAGCACATTCTGGATTTTAGGTAAAAGTTCAGAATAGATTCTGTTGAAAAATATTGGGAAAAGCCAGAAAAAAACCCTAGCATTTTAATTGTTTAACCTAGAAGTGTTGCACAAACTAGGATCAGCATTGAGAGCAATACTGCTGTCACTGGGGAGGATAAGATTTTCTGTAAACTCACAAGTGCCACAGAGAACATATAAAGAGAGCAAGTGCATGAGAACTCTGGCACTGGGGAAGCTGTGAGAGAACAGGCATGAAAGAAATAAAATCTCAGGGTCAAGCTCTTTGTCACTGAATGCTGTAGATGAATCAAGGCATCAACAGACTTGAAAATTGATTTGACCAGTTCTCAGGCAAAATTTCTGAGTCAAATTAATAAAAGTACACTGCCTCTGACTCAGGACCCACCTAAACTTCTTGTTAGTGGAAAACTACGTTCTAGAAAAAGCACCCCTACTTGCTCACCCTGTTCTTACTGTTTTCCAGTTATCTATTATTGGGTTATGGCAAACAGAGTTGGTTGGACCTTTGCATTGAACAAGTAAATTTGAGCATGCTGCATACTGCTGCCTACATACCTGCCTTTAGATCACCGTATCAATATAAGCAAGATAATCAATCCCAAACAGCAAATTCCCATCTAGGAAAAAAAGTGAGCACAGCTCTGGTCTACGCTGTATGGCATGAGCCTGGGTGCCATGTGTGGCAGCAGGGAAGGACAGAAAACCTCAGCCTGCCTCTCTGTCCTGCTCTCAGCACAAGTCTGAACCAGGAAGCACGAGGAGCACACACAAAGGACAATCATGCTCCCACAGTGTGCCAGCAATGAGCATCCTGCAGCTGATCATATGCCAGTACATTTTAAGGTCCATCAGGAGCCTGTTCACAAGACATATTTGCTTTAGAATAGAAAAAGTCAGTGCTGCTTTTAGCAAAACAGACCAAGTCAGCTCAACAGAAATAATCAAATTTAAAAAAAACAACAGCCAACCAAACAAACAAAAAATCCCAACAACCCTGGACACAAAGAATACAACACTGGTAAAGGATGAGATGGACAATGCCATGTGTATATCCAATTGGCCAGCACGCTGACCCAAAACCAATACTGGAGGGATCCAAACACATCCAAACGAGCTTTAGAGAAAGGTCTGCACATGGAGAGATTTGCAGTTCTTCCCAACTGGCTGGCCACAAATGCTTCCCTTCTCTCAAAATAAAAGACAACAAACAAAAACCCCACCAATAACCCTCCCCAAGATGACAAAACCTGGTCAAAATGCAATAAAATGAGGTGCTTGAAATGTGCTCTTTCTAAATGAGCAGATTTTATTTGAGGTAGCATTCCTTTAAATCACTTACTGCATGCTAGTAGAAATTTCGATGAATAATGCAGCTTGGTATTAATACTCGAGACACTAAATATGCTTTACAACAATTTGCTTTAAAGAGACATACAAGTTCCAGAAGGTGAGGGTGAAAACTGTGGAGGAAAATCCTAAAATAAAACAAGCAGCAGAGGGAGGAAGCAAATGTCTTCAAATAAAATCACCCTATTTTTAAACTAGTCCCATTTTTGTGTCTTTAACATACATATTTCACTTTTCTCCTATAATAGAGAAAAGACAACAGTTTTTATCAATTGTTCACATTTCTAGGCTCAATTTCCCTAAGGCATACAGCTCATTAGAAAATGTATTACTAATAAGTCATTTTTTTCTTCAAGTATATCCTGCCATTAAATAGAGGGTTATTACTTCCTTATAAATACATACTGCTTTATCACCAGAAAACCTAGAACTGGGGCAAAAGAAGGCTTCACCATAAAAAATACAATTTCTCTTTTTTTTTCCTTTGGTCAGTTTTTGCAGGGGAGGTCTTACTGTTGACACTTTAGGTTTTATTCTTATTCATTACAAATTAGCACTCTCGGTTGTTTAATAAAATGCATGATGGTTCTGTATTACTATGATGTAATTCTTCATGAGGAAAAGAAATACAAGAAATTATCAGTATTGAAAGCTGGCAACTTTGTACATTCCCTTGAAAATTTGACATCAATTCAAATAGTTATATTTGAATTTAAATATTACAGCTGTTCCTGCAACTTGCAATGGGCTGGTGTTAGTTATGCCACAGGCTTGCGTAACACAATGAGGTTTCATGAGAAACTCTGCTGCCTGCACAATTCATTCTGCTGGGCAATGAAACACTTTGGTGTCCATTAGAGGAAGTTTCATGTGACCCTCAGCGGCCAGGACAGCAGATATGTCACTGGAGACAGAGGGCTCTGGATACTGCAGGAAGCAGATACTCATGAGGACTTCTTACTGATACACAGAAGTAATTGCAGCTTTCACACTGCACTGGTTCTGCAATATGTCATCAGGAACTCTATGGCTACTCCTCCTACTCCTCCATCTCTGTCTAGAAGCTGTGAGCATGTCCCAGTGCCTCAGAGTCTTGCAGTGAAACTCAGATTGGCTCCTGTGGTACAGTGCCCCACTCACTAAATGTGCCTAGCCTGGCAGCCCTGCAGGACTCACTGTTGGTGCTTCTTTGGAGGAGTGGTGACCGACCAGTGGTCACCCAAGATCACTTTCTTGAAGCAAGGGTGCCTAGGAATAAATCATGTCAATGAGACACACTAAAGCAGGAGGAGGTCTATGCTGATATCTGCTTGTAGCGTGCAGCTGGAGACATGACTGCAAGAGACACTGGAAGATTTCTACAGGCCACTCCTGACTGAGGTCATCCTGATACAGCAGTGGCAAAAACGGATCTCAGTGCTAAGCAGATGCTATCAATACTAGTTAAAAATAAGTAAGAAAAAACAAAACAACAAACAAACAAAACCCCACAAAAATACCAGACTCCATGCCCTCCTGCTATCAATGACCCAAAGAAACCTCCACAACACTATCATTTCTCCCTTACTCATTATACAGTACTGTCGAATTACTTATTCCCAGTAGTGACTTGGGGATTTGAAATGGGAAAACAGCTACAATCTCTTTTTAAAAAATTTATTAGCAAGGAAAAAACCTTCCTATTCATTCTCTTCTCAAAGAAAATAAACTGAGATGCTTTGACTGAGCTTCAGATTTGGACTTAAAACAGTTAACTGATACAAATATTGGAAAAAATGAATTAATTTATTGCTAAACAACACACAAAGGGGAGTTAAATATTTTTGATTGTTCCCTGAAGTACTTTTCTGTGGATGGAAGGAGGGAAATAGAGATAGCCTATTAATAAGAATAAATAAATATTCTATTAATGGACACAAGTAAGGAGAAGTATCTTCACCTTCTTTTTCCCCATTCCGATTTCACATCAAGATCATATTAATAACATTATAATCTCCAATAACTATGCACAAGATTGTACTCTAATCCATAATTTTCAAACACATTTACCACCAACATTTTCATTATCCCTCCCAGATATTTATACTCCCTAAAGCACAGTATTTTTAAGATTGTTTCAAATTTAAAATGTTTCAGAATATTTAAACAACTCCCTATTCCCTTCACATCCTGATGAAAACCTCTGTTTTGAGTAGAAAAACAGCATAATTTACAACATGAACGTCATCATCTATTCAACTTTGCAGCAATGTGCTTTCCGATAGGTTATCTGAGGAATCCCATGTAAAATGCAGGTTTTTGGCTTTTTCTATGCAAAACGATGCAGTCTGGCAAGGCCATGAAAGCAGCAGAACAAGATTAGACTGTGTTCTGTCTCCTGGTAAAATTTAAAATTTTGAATGTGAACCAAACCTAGCCTCGATAAAGAAGCAGTGATACAGCCCTGGAGTGTGCCCCGCTCCAGCCTCTCCACCTCTGGGCACGGGGAATCATTTCTGGGCATCACTTCCCATGATTCAGTCACAGCTTTACACGATCTGTGCCATGAGTGCAGACAGCAGCATGATCAGTGAGACAGAAATGAATTGGAAGAGCAGAAAGACAGAAGCTGTAGCTCCTGGTCCCTCCTGCCAGGCAGGATTTGGCCCCTCCTGGCCAGTGAAGAAGCACAAGCAGAGGGAGCACAGGCTCGCTCTGGCACAGGCTGCTTTGTGCCAAGGCCTGTGAGCAGATTCAGTCCTGAACAGTCCAAATGAGGAACTTTGCAAAAGCCTGCAGAAGCCAGAGACATCTGTTCACCCTGTGTCTTTTCACTGATCCCCCCAAGAGAAAGTGCTGTTGATGCATTTTCTGCCTCTCTCCATATGCACATAAAGCCTCTGCTCTCACCAGCAATTTATCACAGAGCTTTGCTGGCCCTCCAGGGCTGACACCCATCATTTCTCTGCTGTAAATTAAAAAAACAGATCCCTGTACACTATCCTATGAATTTTAAAAGTTGTTTGAGCCAGTAGGCAGTGGTACTTTCCAGAGCACTACAGTGCACAAGCACTACAGTGGAGGCCCAGGAGCTACCACAGATCATTCTCTCTCTGATGAACCCTGTGTGCTGCAGTGCCAGCCGTACCAATCACTGCCTCATGTGCTTGTCCCCAGCAAGCATCACCTTCTGGAGGAAAGCTGAACATAACAGCACTTTAGCCTTAGTAATCCACACATGCACAACGAAAAGCAGCTGAGGAATTTTTGACAATTTGTTTCTCTAAGATTAGTCTAGTCCTCCCATCTAAGAAAAAGATTCTTTGGTAAGTATATTTACTTCTCACCTAGAAAATTTAAAATGTGAATCTCAGAGGACAGACAGTTAGATGCTGTTACAGAATGTCGAATCCTGGTTTCTAGCAAATGTCTTGCATCGCTTTAAAATATAGACTACAATTGCAGAATCAAAAACAGGGGCTCAATTTTTTTTTTGAAAAGCCTGCATGTCTCCAGTAAAATGAACACATTATTAACTCCTAAATGGAGCAGCAAGTGGGATGAAATGCTAGTAGAGATTTCCAGGAGAGAAGCAAGAGAGTGATAAAAACCCATCCCTGTACTGAATAGAAAACCTGAATTTGCCAAGTATCATACTGGTGATAAGCAATACTCTGATACAGCTGTTGGTGCTTTGGTCCCTCCCTCCTACTGTGCTTACAAACCCTCAGAGAAGTACTGCAATGTGAAAGAGAGAAGATGAGCTGGGGCTGACCCTGGAGATCCCTGTGCTCAAATTCAAACACACCTTTTTTATATATTTTCCCATAGCTTCTTTTCAGGTGCAGTCAGAGGAGACAACATGCTTGCACAAGGGAGAAGCACTCCAGTGATAATCCTTCCAAGTGATAGAAAGCATTTTTCACAGCAGGCAGGGAAAACATAGTTGTGGTGCTAGCACTGCTGGTAGGTTTGTCATTTAAAGATTGAGTAATTGTGGTGAACCATCATATCAGCCCAACCTCCCTCTGCCTCAGGGCCAGGCTTATGTCATTCTGAGTTCATGGGGAAGCTACTGGTCACGGGATAGGGAACATCCCCCAAAATTCTTCAAAGCAATGAACTAATTTAATGCAGGCATCTGTATTTCATACCTACATCACACTCTCATAATTAATTTTCTGTAATCTTTGTATAAATCACTTAAGGATTATTCCCATATTGGAAAGTAATTATGACACTGACAATTATGCTGGTTTTATTCCCTTTATTCAGCTGTTTTGTAGTTAAAATAAGTTACTGTCTCTAAGAAAGGCCTAGTGGCCAACAAATATTATATTTTTTTTAGCCTTGTTTTAAGTGCTGTACTAATTTTTTCTCTTGTTACTAACATATTTGGTTTTTGTTTCAAGGTGGTTATGCCTACAGAATATCATCTCTAGGTTTTGGCATGATTAAACTTTACTCCAAAGAGACTTAAGCACTGAGAGTTAAAACAAAAGCATTCCATAAAGGTACTGGCAGCTTTATAATGATGAGCAATCCTTTCTAATACATTCTTTGTTTTTTTCATTTGGGCTTTTTGTATGTCATTTTAAGAGTTTTTATCACTTTACAAGAAATCCAGGGAACAATGTTCCCATCTCCACCAACATAATTATTAAATTGAGATATATGGCCAGTTTCAAAGGCATTGATGGGCAGGGCTCTTTGGTCTCTCAAAAAGCGTGAATAAAAACCAAGAGGCCATAAGGCTTTTTAATCTACAAGTTTTTGTAAAACAGACAAGAGGAGTAAAGCCTCACTGAGACACACACTTCTGAGGGTAGACTTTCAGTGTTATTAACTGGGGTGATAGGCCAGAGCTTTGCAAAAGCATCTGAGTTTACTTTACCCAAATGTACCATCACACAGCCTCAAATACCAGTACCTTCATACTTGGAGATTATTAGCAGGAGATGTGATATGGGAGAAAGGTGTTTAAAACACATTTACATAAATAAAATTCAAGAATAGCAGTGCTGCTTCTAGCAGCATTCATTACAGGCTGCTGAAAATGAGTCTGTTACCACAGTAACCAAGCTAATATTGGCTTTCCAGCTTGCAGACATTAAATCCCTTAAATACAGGTGCAAACGATGAATTCAGAGTTTTGGAGTGGGTAAATTTTCTCTGCCACAAATGTCAGAATGGAAGAAAGAAGATACTATAAATTTTTATGGTAAAGATACAGTTAATCAGTTACTCAAGAAGAGAAGTGGAGAAGCTTGTAATAGTAATGAAATTTGGACTGGATGGAGCACAAACCCTGTGCACCACAATATTGTTTTTACTCAGAAATAATGGGCATTATTTGAAGAGCTATTCTGGTGCTGCGTAAGGTGAACTAGAATTCATTTCAGTCCCTTTACAGAGTAAAAATATAGATCAGTTTCTTGGTTCAGTCAGCAGGTGAGGTCCTGAATACAAGCAAGGAGGTTGAAACAGAGCACCCTTCCCATATTATTTCTGAAGTAAAAAACTTCTCAGGTATATTATACTCTGAGGGAACTGTGCTGTGCTAGCCTCTCCTGCCAAACAGGTGTTACAAACAGGCTGCACCTGGTTGCAAGTCATAGATATCTAATTTTTCCCCAACTTAATGATTAGTACTGAATTCAAGGAGAACATTCACTGCTAACTCTTTCTAGAAATATTTTAAAGACACACATTTTAACAGGGTTGGGTTATTTTATTTATACATATATTGCTCTTTAGTTTTGTACATTAATTGCATCCTAAGAAGAGAAAAAGATCCTTATAAACTAGAAGTTTTAAAAATCATATGAAGAATCTACATATTCCAGTGAAATTCTGAATTTAACATTTGTACTGTGCCTTTACTGCAACAAACATTGAATATTTTAAAGTAGAACTGCATGCTGGAATTAAATTGTTATTACATCACGTATTTAAAATAGATAAATATATGCATCTTCATACAACACCTGAGTCTACTAACTAGCATCATCTCCTGAGACATCTCTGCAAGTTAAAGGACATGAGTGTTGGGGGAACAGAGGCCAGAAGATGCCTGTCAGCCTCAGGGGCTGTGGATGACACCAGGGTGCCCTAACCTTACTGAAGGACTGTGCTTGAGGTGAGATTTGTGAGTCACTTCTTTCTCTCACCCTCTGACTGACTCAAGCATTTCAAGAAAGCATGACAGAGGTAGGCAGGCAGCTGACAAAAGCCACTCTGGCACTCTGGGAGTAGCTGGGGCAGGCTGGACCTGATTAGGAGAGCCTGTTTCAGAGCATAAGCTCCCTCAAGGAGCCCCAGATTGTAAGATCCACATTTCAGGGTGACTAAGGAGACATTTTCCAATCTACCTGTGATTTTATCAAAATTATTTCAGATGTTTACCAAATACTAGAAATGAACAACAAAAGAATGAAAGAGGAGGCAAATAACAATGTTTCCATTGCTGTGGGTTTAATCAGAATTTTTACTTAGTGATTCACTCAAAAGATTTTAATAAATCTTTCCTCTCTGAAGTTTGACTGTCAGAGATGACATTTCAGATTCAAGAAATCTCTGAAGCACAGCAGATAGCACTGTTGAAACTTTCTGTTTTCAGTGAGCAAAGGATAAGCCCAACAGGTTCTTATATCACAGATCACAAATGTTGGTGCAATGTTCTTGATCAGTTTTAATAAGAGTTGCTGTCTTCCTACTGTCATTCTTCAGCATCATGTACTTTTAAGAATCTGTGGTGGTCTACAGGGGGCTTCTGTATTAAATCTTAAAACTTGTCAGTAAAAAGGCAATTTAGAATACCAAACTCTTAAATAACAGACACATTACTGAAGCATGTCACTATCCTGAAATCTGTTTTTACCTTTTGCATAGCGTAGTAACACCTTGAAGACTAAGCAGCACGACAGAGTAAAGTCACTGTTTTACAAATCAACACAGATCAGGCAGACCTTCATAAATCCTGCCAGCTGGTGTACTATAAACAAGAATCTATACTGATTGATTGTTATGCAGTTCCTAAGCATATATATGTATGTAAAATAAAAATATTCTAGTATGGATGAAAAATAAAAATATTCTAAGATGATTGATGCATGGAGAAAAGGAATACAATAGGCTGCTCTTGAATACAAAATGCTGAGAAAAAATTTGTTTTTTCTACACTGATCTATGGGTTTTTTTCAGATAAATGTAAAGAGCAGTATCCTACAAATAAATGTGTCTCAATCTGTTAATAAGTCATATAAAGTATGTTTCCATTTTGTTCTCTCACTTTTGATCTCATACCAGAAACTTGCAAAGGTTTTGTGAAGAGTTGACCATCCAGGCTCCCAGGCAGTGGTACAGTGTGTGGGAAAACACAAAGACTGAAGCACTCAATGTCACTTACTGACCTCCGTGGTTTTGGTTTTTTCCTGTAAGGAAGGGAAGGATGTTCCCTGTACTGCTTTTCCTCCATTCATAGTCAAACCACTTGTGTCAACACACCAAGGACGTTAGGAGTGTTCACTCGACAAAGTACATCCAAATGTCAACTCTTGCAGTTTGCAATGGAAGGTAAGTCAATATAACAGGTATTTTGACAAATAGAAGACAGTCTTAAATAAGTCTTCACTTAAGATATCTGGTTGACTTAATATCTAACAGGAAGTTTTGACCAGAGTGCAAAACTGAAACTAAGAACTGATTTACATAAAATCTCTAATAGCTATTACCAGTTATATAAAATCAATATTATCTAACATAATATTGAAATGTTGCAAAACCTTAAATTTTTTCCCTTTAATATTCAATTACAAATTGATATAAAATATAATCCATCAGCTTGAGGCTTTCAAAAATTGTTGATTAAATGCAGAAAGACTCCAAGTTTTTGAAGCTTCTGTTTCTCTGCCTCGAGGACCTCAATATTAAACTCTGTCACTAAAGGAAAACTAGCTGAGGTTATAATAATGAGTTTAAGCAATATAGAGAATACCCACTATATTTTTAAGAAGGCTCATAAAATTACAAGTCTTAATAAGAAGACTAAACCATTGCATCATGGGACTGTTAAAATCCAAATACAGGTGATACTGAATCAAGAGCCTTACAAAAACTCTGAAATTCTGTCAGCAGGCAGGCTTGTCATATCTGCATGACATGGTATCACTGATGTTTTTGTGACAGGTCCCATTCTTCATAAAATTATGCTCACTGACTCAAGTAAACTTCATCCTCTGATATCTTAGTCACTGCATCTCCTGTGGTGTCTTCGAGCTCTGATAACAAACTAACCTGGTTGCAGTGTTCTCCATCAGAATATTCTTATTTTAAAAGGAAACAAAATGTACTGACCCGTTGCATTTTCCAGCTGTCATATAAGCATCATTAGTACCAGAATTTTTTAACCTTGTCACTGACTCAGAACTTTGAGGTTAGTTTTTCAGAACATCTTCAGTAGAAATTACCAAATATGCAGGTAGCAAAATACTCTTTGTTTATTAGCCGATGTTTAATTTCCCCTCTGACTCTTAAATAAGTAATGTGGCACTAGTGCTCTCATGTTTTCACAGCTTTCCTTAAAGCAAAAGAATTCATTACTTCTGTCTTTTCTCTATCATGCTTGATAACTTCATAACTCAAACTGATATCGGTGCAGAAATTCTGATATATCAAGACTCATATGCTAACTGAACTACTTGCTATGCACATGATCTTTACTAGTGTCTAACTGCTCCAGTCACTCACTCTTCTCTTCCTTAATTAATTTATTCTCATTTTTTAATATTTCATAAGAGTCTGGGTAATGTCAGTCATATCAGCTATAACTTGTACACAGAATATATTCTATCAAATTATTGAAATGTATACTAACAACACTGCATATAAATAAGTACTTTAAATTTCAGAACTTTGTCATTTTCCATCTACTTTTAGAAAAATAAAACAGCCTTTCAGAATTTCAGTGCAGTTATGATTTTTTCAAAAATATGAAATATTCTGGAAGATTTGACAGGTATATGCTGGTTTAACACTTGCAAGATAAATAAATAGCCTGGACCAGACACTAATGTCTGACTGTCAATTTTGCCATTTGAGAAACAGTCACATAATATATCAACACGGCATAAAGAACTCAATCTTGCAATTTTGCAAGCTGCCATATAAGACAGTGAAGTGTCCCAACAGTGCTTCAAGAAAAGATGATGAATTCTTGCTATGATGAAGAAAATATTAACATTTGAGTAAGACAACTGCTGTTTACCAGCAATTCCTAAACACAGGCTTAGTTTATTTTCCAGTTTCCTTCATCCACCCCCAAAATCCCTAACTGTTTTCAGGGCTTCCTGCAACATTTCTCCATTGGTATAATTTCCTTTAACATAACTAGTCATAGTGTCATGGCATATAATGGCATATAAGCTGCAGCTATTACAAAAGCAACCACATTTTCCTTGTCATCTTCACATTTGGTTTAATTTTTCATAATATGGTAGCTTACAGATTTCTTTTTGATGTTATAGAGCATGTTGTTGTATTATGGAATTATGTTTTAAAAGAAAATGTATATTGAAATTCCCTCACTAAACTCATTTATCAGTTGGGCTTCTAGCGGCGAAGAATTTTATATTTTTTAGTCAAGAGATTAAATATACAACACAAAACGAAAATATAATAATGTAACACTAAACAAAATTTTTAAAATGATGGGATACAAAAATATTCTCATTAAAAATAAGAATATTCATTCCCTCAAGGGACTGTCACTGAACTGAGCTAAAAACAGACAGGAGGATAGCAGCACACAGCCCACAAGAACTACGCCCTCCAAAGCTTGTGTCATATTTTCCTAACCTCCTCCTTCCCATTGAAAAATGTGTGCCAATCATCATTCATGCATCCTCAGACCCAGCTGAAGTTAGCAGTTCCCCAGTTTCAGGAAGTGAGATAAAAGAAGTGAGAAAACCCACAGACTGCTGCTCTGGGCACCCATAATCTCTGAGTGGTTTGAGACAAGCTGCAGCCCAGAGGAGAAAGATGTTGCATAAACAGGCTAATTGGTCAGGCAAGGTTTTCTTCTGGAAACCATCAAAAGGACCTTAGTATCTTCACATCTATTATTTCATTTTATAGTTCTTTAAAAGAAAATTACTCCTGGTTTACATTGGAACAATTCCTTTGTAGGGTATCTATCTAAAATTTTGGTATAAATTAAGCAGAAATATCAGTTGGTTTGTTGGGTTTTCTTTTAAAGTAACTGTGATCTTCAAGTAAATTCTATAACTTCAGCATTATGGCCAAAAATCTGCTGTCATTTGAAATGGCACAGGGTCCAGCAGAATACTTTCCTTTTCACCATGTAGCTTTGGGTTGAACAGTTTCACAGTGGTTTCCTTGTCCCATTATACAAGACAAATATCTAATTTCAACACATTCTTAATGAAAATATTTTCAGCTAGAAAAGAACTGAATGGCAGAAAAATTTATTTGTTTAAAGAAATAAACACAAGAAGGCTGTTTGGCTGTTTTATACCTGCAAAGCAGCAGGAACAAATAACGGGGGCAACCCAGAGGTGTTTTGCTCTGTCCAGGTGAGGAGGTGCCTGTCTTTGGCCCTAATGAGAAAAGAAAAACCAACAGGGCTTCAGAAAGCTTTGGCCAGGTGGTGCCAACACCCTTCTTGCTGCAGCCTTCTGTATTGGGTGCTCAGGACATGCTCATGCTCTCTCAACATCCCCAAAATGCTGCTGTGGGTGTTGTAAAGCGTCCTCTGACCACACGGGACTGAAACAGGTATTTCCTTGGAGAGAGGGTGATCGCCAAGACCGGGATGGATTTTTTTACATGTGAGAAAAGCACAATTAAAACTGGCATCTTTTTAGGAAATTCAGTTCTAATGGAAATGATCAGCACCCATGGCAGAGAGAAAAAGAGGCCCTCCAAAACTCTAATATAGTAAAATTTTAGCTATGCTCTGATCTGTGCATTGAATATCTCTCGTTCCTCTGCTGACACCCTGTCAGTGAAAGAAACCTTGGAGAAAAAAAAAACTAGCAATGCTTCACTGAAAACACCATTTGTTGATTTACCTCTGTCACCAGAGCACAGTGGTTTGTTAATTTAGACTTTTGCAGTTATGCTAAACATCAAGCCCAGAAGCAACTCTAGAAATAGTCACACAATTTCAGATAATAAAATCCTCTGAAGGACACAGGCAGAGCTGGATGAAAAATTTTTAAAAAAGTCACAAAAATGTTTTGCAAGTTCTTTTCTTGCAACTTTTTAGAGTTTTGACATCTCGTGAAAAAGCCTCCTCTCCACCAAAAGCACATGAGCCAGAAAGGCACTGCACCAGTGGACACCTAACACAAACACATGTGCCTAGGTTCCTCACATATTGAAGAAATAGCCTGAACTCTGAAATGCCACTTATTCCAAGAGAGATTTGCCTCATTTTAAAAATAAATTAGGTCCTGGAAAACCCTGTCAAAAATTTGGCAACATGCTTGATTTTTGATAAAATTTGATGGTTTTTGACAGAGGCAAGTGAGATATTGGAGCAAAAGCTAATTAGAAATAATTCCTGCCTTCAGGACTTGATTTGAGTACAAGCACTAGGGCAGGTTTCTAGGGTTCAAACTGTAAGATTGTGGTAAAACCTGGCTGCTTGTGAATAAAACTGCAATCCCACAACAAGCTGCGCTCAAGCACATCGGCTTCTCTCGGTCTCTGATCAAGATGGCTGAGAATCAGTGGAAATCTTCGTCAGAGAAAATAAAAATAGAAGTTCAGAAAAAGCAGCTCAGAACGGATTGGTGTCTACCCTCTGCTTCCATAGCATAATTCCTTCGGATTATACTTCACCTCCCACTGAAAACTCCCAATGTTAACATCAACCAGTAAACCTGTCTGAATTACTGCTGACATCCTGAATTATTTAAACAATAAACTCTTCACAATAAAGTGCTTTTTTGAAAGCAGAAGAGAATTATTTTTTCTGCTGCTCTGTTCTACAGCTAAGAAGTGAGAAAGTAAAAGCATTCCCCAAGCATACTGCAGATGATATCAGCACCAGGGGCCATCACCAGGAGGTGAACATTCTCCCCTAAGAAAATGCTTCCATACCTTTTAGAAGAATACAGAGGGACTCAGAGGGACAGACCTGGGAAACCCTTTCTCTACTGCTGTTTCTGAGCTTGGAGGATACTCTTGTTTACTAGTTCCAGCTCACTCACTAATACCCTTGAGGTTTTTCCCCTGACCTCAGTAAATGAGAATTGTAAGACAAGGAGGCACAAGGTACAGCCTAGAGATACTGACCCTACTGCTGCAGTGCCTAATGAACATGAAAATAAGCATGCCAAATACTGATTTGTATCTGTGCCACCAACTCTACTCCCCCTCCCAAACCTGCTCTCTGGTCTCCTCCTCCTCTTTGCCTCTCTTCTCAAGCACAGTTGCTGAAACAGCTCTCGGCTCACGGCTGCAGCCCAGGGGAGCAGCAGCAGCTGCAGTGTAACCTCTGCTGCTGGGATGGCAGCAGCTTGGCCAGCTGATCCCAGTCTTGGGGTGGAAAGTGCAAGGAAGAAATATTTCTGCACTGTTAATATTTCTGCACTGTTAATATTTCTGCAGGCTTTAATTCATGCAGTCAAGCAAGAGACTCCACAAGTCGCCCACTGACTGGGCTGTGGTTTGTGCTGCGATATCTTTTTCATGTTGAGCACTGCTTTTTTTCCCCAAAGAGCAATAATTCCTCTACACAGTGGGAAGCACTATTGCATACAGCTCTGCTCCCCCCCAGAAAGGGGTGGTGCAGAAGTATTGCAAGTCACATAATGAGACAAGAGGAAAATCTGGTGAGAACATATGCCTCTTCATGCATGAGACAAGACTGAACAATGAATGACATCATCTGTATCTTTGTTAACCCATTTTCAGGAATCTAGGGTCCCTTGATAGTTGAATTTAAAAAGACAACTAGTTTTTGCATTTACTAAGCCAAGGTACCTGCTGTGTTTTTTTCTTCTGGCAACTTGTTTAGCTTTTATGCAAATAGTATAATTTATTTGAGCCATTTGCAACATTAAACATGGAATTGAGAGGAGAACTTGCATGACCAAACTGCACAACCATATGAGAATGAGATGGTTTCCAAAGATAGTTACATCGAGCTTACATTTCCAGAATAAATAATTCAATCCTCATGCTTCACATTTAAATATTTATACAAATACACTGCTTGTCACAATTAGTTTGATTAAATTGTTAAGAAAAAGGAACTGTGCAAGAAATGAGACTTCATCCAGGAGGAGAAGCTATTTATGTTGAAATAAATTATGTGAAATTACTGTAGCAGCAGCAGGTCAGGAAGCAATCCCCCAAATCCATGCAAAGATTTGACCCCCAGTTCAGTTTCTACCAACCTTTTTTTTAATTTAGCAAACAGGGCCATGAGCTTATTTTCTTCTTTGTCTCATGGAATCATAAAACATGTTTTTCTATTTCCCCCATGAAAAGCCTTATTTATAGACTGAAAACACACTGTATTTTACAGACTATTTTTCTGCATCATTTTCCTTTACACTGTGCTCAGGAAAAAATATTTGCTTTCACAGCACACTTGCCACTGTTCCTTAAAGCAGGAAGGGAAATGTTAAAGGAAAACTTTGTCCCTTAGTCTCAAGGGCATTTCTCAGGAAACTTCAAAAATCCTAAACAGCCTCAGAGAGAAGCCTGGATATGCAATCCTCTTAGTAGATCAAAATAGGGAGCACTTCTGATCTGTGTGAGCTCTGGTGCTACAAATTATAGGGGGACTGAGTGAAGTTCTCTCTCTAGGAGGAAGTAACATTCTCACTGGCACAGTTTGGATGTGACTTGAAATGTGCTGAGGGTAACCCAGAGCTTCACAGGACATTTTGTAGTACTACTGGGAATTCTAGCTCTGACTGCATGTGCAATACTGCAGACTGCTGCAACAGGACAGGAATAGACAAGTGGGTCACCTTGGTCTGAGACAATTCATTCCCTTTTTCAAAGTAATCAAAGGAAGAAGAGGATGATGAGTCTATTCCATTACTGACCAACTAGAAGCTGTAAATTCATGTAATACTATAATAAAAGAGCATTCACTGCACAACACAATCACCTGGTGGGAGGGACTCTGCAGGACAAGCCAGACTGTCAAACCAGCCTCCAGTTCAAGTTCATAAAGGATCTGCTGCCCTCCCATCAAAGGACACTGATTAGACACTTTGTCCAGAGGAGAAATAAATATCCTTATTGTTTCTATCTATTTATTTTAGTACCTTTTTTGGAATAAGCCTATTGGACCCAGTTTAGGAATGCTGCAAAAATTCATAAATGTTGCAAAAATTCATAAATATTGCAAAAATTCACAAATGCCTGTTGCACCTTCAGTGCTGGTGGAGGTGCAAGAGCACAAAGAGTGGGAAGGAAAGTGTGGGATGCTGCCTTTAACTGCCAAGAACCTGCCAAAGAGTTTTATTTGTTTTTTGATTCAATGAGACCAAAAATTTAGTTGTTGTATCTATGAAGCAAGCTAGATTCCTGAATTTAAGTGACATTTGTCTTTTTTTATTATATATTTTGTTGACATTTCCTCACATCCCATTTTCTCCTATTTTACCGTCAAGTAAAAAGTTTATCTTTTCCTATTTCTGCACATTAAAGAATACATTAATTAGGTTCAAATGAAAGTGCGACACTCAAAGAGGTTCTGTTTTAACTCCCAGTACCAAAAATGAGTACAGGCAGCTTTGGGAAAAGCTCTTTGCCACCTGGATTTAAGTTTAGAAGAGCTCTAGCAAGCCTGAACATAGTCACCTTTACTGCTGACACCTGGAAGAAGGTTAAACATAATTACATACACCCAAATGAATCCATAACCAAAGTGAAGACTAGCACACACAGAACCAAAACCAAGCAAACAAAAAAAAATTAAAATAGGTTTGACTATTTTTCCAAAGCCTGTCAAACAAGGAAAAAACCAGGTGGACACTATGGAAAATCCTGCTTCCCTGCTATACAGGCAAAAGTTGCAAAATATGCAACTACAATCCTCGATAAATAAAAAGATAGTCAGCTATATTCATACAAGGAATTGATGTAGAACTTGTACTGTTGAGAAAAACTGCCAGCACACCAGAGATCTGCTCTCCTACAGTTGAGGGGGAGAAGCAAGAGGCATCATAGGCTTCAATTTTGTGCAAAAGTATGAGGGGAAAGTTACTATCTATGATGTGGGTATTTATCAGTTTGACTTTTTCAGTAAATGGATTACTAGAACCCTTCACTTTCTTCCTTTTTATTTCTGTCACCAAAACAGAGCAAAAAGGAACATTTCTGTGTCAGAGAGAGCAGCCATCAAGAACTTTATTATTATATTTATTACTACCGAGAGAAACTTCCTTCCCAACAGTCCTCAATGCTGGCAACCTGCTGAGAGAAAGAAAAGTAGAGTGCTTTAGTTCTTTGCTGTACCTGCCAACAATTTCCTGACATTTTTAAAGCAGCTGGGAAAAGGCTTCATTTTCACATTGATGAAGCAGCAATTCAGTAAAGAAAGATTCCTGTCAAGATCTTTGTAAAGAGACTTTTACAAACCAGGACTTATCATAGGACCTGTATATCAAGGGAGTTTTTGCTTTTTTTTTTTTCTTCAATGTTAATAGTCTAATGAAATTTAATGAAGTACTTGTAGCAGAGAGCACCTCACATAATTTAACCTGGACCTTCAGTCCCACCAGATTGTTTGTAACCTGAAGAAATTCTCCAGCTCTGTTTACTGCTCAAGGCTCCTTGTGCCAGTCCAAGGCTCTCACTAGAAGATGTAGGAACAAAGGACTATTCACTGGGTTTTCTTTAAGAAGTAGAGCTGATAATAAACATCCAGGAAATTATGACAAAATGTTTGGGGTGTGGGAAAGGTTTGCAGTTATTTTCCATCCCTTCTGGTATAGCCTGGACCAAGATATAAAACTATTTCTCCCAAATGTCACACGTATGTTCAATGTCTCATACAATTTAAAATCACAAAATCATACAGGTTAATGGGGGAAGTTAAGTATCAGCCTAAAATGTTTTTCTTCAAAGAACCATGCAGTACTGGAACTTGAGAGACAGTCCTTCCCTTACCTCTCCACTTCCCCCTGGTTTTTTCTTTATTTTCTACTCAGCCATGATCGTACCACTTCCCGACAGTCACGCAGTCAAAGCACATTTCATCCCTTCAGTAATGTAATAAATCATTTAGAAAAACATTATTCATTGCCAGCTGAGTCTGACTCAGGAAAGAAAATGTCCAGAGGTTGCAGAAGACATTGAACTTTTAACCATACTACTAATTACCCTGATCTCACGACGTGCTACTTTCTAGTCATTATCCCTGGAATATGAAGTTTCAGAAAAACAAGCTAAAAGCAAATCCATTATTAAGCAGGAGAGAATGATAAAGTTAACCAATAGTCCCTTCTCTGTAACAAAGAATAAAAAGCAATTACAGCAGCAAAACATTTTCAGTTTTTGTTTTCAGAGTGGCAGTACATCTACCATGTAACTAACTAAATTTCATAATTTTATTATAGATGCAATAGGTATTTTACTACATACCTTCAGCATCACATGAAGATGCTCACTACATATAAGAAGTTTTTTTTTCTTGTAGATAAGGTACTTTGATTTAAATATTTGCACTAGCACAAGTGAAAGCATAATCAGGACCCATTCCCTTTTGGGATTGAACAAAAGTTGAAGAGAAGGTTAACAATAATTAAAAAAAAAAAACCAAAAAAAACCCCCAAACAAACAAAAAAAAAACCAAAAAACAAAGATCTGTTTAATGAAAGATGCTAATAGGCATGTTTCTTCTTGACATTCTTAGAAAAGCATCTGGTCTTCACACTTGAGAGAGAACAGTTTCAGTAACCACGTGGTTAAGATGTCTGACTTCTTTAGAGTTTGTATCCCAAATAAAGTTTATCTCCAATCCTTCTAACAAAAAGCAGCTTTCTTCACACTGCAGTGAAGTACCTTTTATCTTGTGAGACAGCAAAATATGCCTAATTGCTCATTGAGACCTTTTCTTTTTGTTTGTTCAGATGGCCTTAGATAACCTATATTGAATTCAGTTGCATTTTCTCAGGTGGAAACTGTACGTCATTTAGTATACAGGCTTCCCAATATTTTAAGGATACTGTACAGGAGAGGGAAAGTCTGAAGGAAAAAGCCTTTTAATCACAAATTCCCACTACTGTCTACAAATATAGGCTGTTTTACCAGATTCAAAGTGTTAAAGATGAAATTGTGATAGGACCTTTATTAATATTCACAGACCATGAGATCAAAGCTTCTTAGAAAGCTGAGATAAAACTATGCATATGTAGTAGAAACACACTGTAATTTTGGCTTATGGTCTCAAAAATATTGTACATTTTGTGACTGACATAAGGCAGGATCCTGAAATTAAAAAAAAAAAAAAAAAAAAAAAACAAAACCATAAAACCATGTTAATTCTACAAGTTGTTCTGATATGCAGGTGTGCAGCTGAGATACCAGACCTGATAAACCTCTGAGCAAATGGGATGGAGGGTAAATAGGATAAAGTTGGTGATCTAATGAAACCCTGTATCCCATGCTTTCATTAGTTAATTACCCACTAGAGAAATCAATATGACTTATCTGCATGCTGCACAAGTGCAAGGGGAACTGAAGCTGCCAGTCCCTGAGGGTGCAGGTGAGGGGTTAGACCCACAGTTAGTTTTAATCAGCTGTAAAAAAGAAACTGCACCCCAAAAAAGCTGAAAAACACTTTGGCAGGGCAGTGGTTGGTCATGAAAATAATTTGGAAAATCTTGTACATAAATACTGTCATGTAACTATTGATTTTTAGTTTATCCTCATAATCAGACTACTGAAGCAACCAGCTTGGCTAAATAGATATCCAATCCTAGGTTCAGAAATACAACATGAAGAATCCTGCTTAATTGCAAAGTAGTGCACTGATACTCATCAGCTGAACAAGCAGAGCAACACAGAAAACCATATGCCACAAGAAAGAGTTCATGATTAAAGTCCTAGCCTTGGATGCAGACTCAATTTTTCACTCTCCCATAAACCTCTCAAGATAATTTATTGCTACTAAATGTACAGAGTGGCTGAGAATATTCTAACACCAGACATCAGAAGATCAAAACTTAAAAATGTCTGTGCTGAATCCATAAAAGGACTTAAAAATAATCCACTGAAGGAAACAGTTGTCTTAAATTAGGCATATCTAAATGTCAATGTCTAAATAATGTGTAATTTTTTAAATCTTGTTCAAAAAGCAGAATAGAAAATTCAGAGCTAGACTGAGAGCAAGCATAAAATGCCCAAGGAGAATTAGACATAAATCAAGAAATTCATACTGCTAGTGCAAGTCATCAAAAACTAAGCAGGGGGAAATACCATTAACAAGAGACATGAACTCATATTCCTTGGAGCTTCTGACTCTTAAGTCAGCTTGGAACCTGCAGTCCTGACTTTGGTGTGCCAAGCAGTGCCACAACTCATATTTCTAAGAAACAAGAGGCAGGGAAGGGCGTGTTGTTTCCTTGAACTCCAGAATTCAAGTGTTTTCCCTTCAGGGCTGGTGTTGGCCTCAAGGCATTCCATGGAGCAGAGTCACAGGCTGGGAATGGGCTGCACCATGCAGCCAGAGGAGAGAGACACTGATGCAGCTGCACAACAGCTGGCCATACCCCAAAGACTGACTTTTAGGTCCTGTTGCCTGAGACCATTGCTACAGCTTCCAGGAAATACTCATATAAAATGGGTAGATTTTATCATTTGTCAGTGCTGACAGTAGTGCTACAAGTATAAAATAATCAAGCGTAATGGCAAGAAAAATATTTAGGAAACTGAAAATCAAAACCTAAAGCGTGGGTGTTGTCATACCATCAAGCTCAATGCATGATTCAGACCATAAAACAAGTGCAAAACTTTTGTGACTTTCCTAATTCATTTCCAAGCTGATTTACAGCAAGGACAGCCCTAGGGTTAAGGTGCTCAAGCAGAAGCCTGTAGCCACACTGCGAGAAGTCTCTAACGATAGATTCAGCAGTTTCAACAGTTAAAAGGATTTCTTCTTTTACCCTATTCTTACTCTTGACTATTTCATGTATCTGGCAGAGGTTTTACAACATATGCTCAGCAGGTTTTTTTTCTTTTCCTTCTTTAGTAAGGAAAAATCAACCAAATAGAAAACATGAATGTCTGAGGGGCAGAGGAAAAAGAAAACCAACAAACCTGTGTACTTCTAAAAAAAAAAAAAAAAAAAAAAAACAAACAAACAACGAAAAAAATCAACCAAAAAATAGAAACTGTGCTCTTTCCATGTGTTGTGTCTCACCACAGAAGTACTGGTTTGAATTTAGATTGACTAGGCTGAAACAGCCCCTTTGAAGCACTTCAGAAGCATATAATAAACATAAAAATTTAAATCTCCCATTTATTTTAAAAAAACTTTCACCAAAACCCTATCCAGTTTAAGAGGAGGGTGTTGTTTTGGTTTTGATACACACAATTGGAATCACAATAAAAGGCAAATCTGGGAATGCATGCCAGAATTCAAAGTCACACTGCAAATGCTCAATCTTCAAGGAGAAAAACTGGGGAAACCACATCACTGACTTGTAAACACAGGAGCACTTGTAAAGGACCTAGGTCAGAACACCAAGCTTAGTACAATAAATAACTGAGAAATACTTTTGGCTCTAAGCCCTATTCATGGTAAAACTCATATGAATTCATCTGACACTGCTTGAAGATATGCCTCAAAAATAGATAAAATCCTGTGCAATCTAAAACTTTGCTCAGATTATGCACCAGCCCCCTGTGCTAAAAGAATGCCTAGAAACAAAAATGCTTGAATGTCTTCTGCCTCAGTAAATAATGCCAACACAGAAATTTCTTCCTACAACCATCACTTAATTATTGCCTGAAAGAACTAAAGACTCCTGAAATGCTGATTCATAATAAAGCTTATTCTCACTTACACTTGCCCAAATAAGAGAGTTTACAGAGCTCTCCAGAGTCACTGGAACCTCAGTTTAGCACAAGGTGACAGACTTCAAGAGATCTTATGTCCCTCGGTCACTGTGACTGTCGGTGTCAAGCAGTCTCTTCCAGAACAAGGGTGACAAAGGGCACAAGCCATATGCTGTTTGTATTGCAACAGCCTTCTGAGAAAAGGCTCTGTCTATAACTTACATGTGTGAAACTGTTACTCATTTAAATTTCAAATTGGCAGTGCAAAAAATACATACTGTGGCACTTGGTTGGGTATCCACCTTGAGTTTAAATATGGGCCCTCTCTAATTTCCCTAAAGATCCTCCACACTAACTAAAAATACGTGTCTATATTCCCAAGATCACTGTGCGTCTCCAACAGGACATTACAGGCCTCATTTTCCTTTACATGGGACTCAGAAGAATTTCAGTTTTGTCTGAATAATTTGGAAATGAGTCCATACTCTGGCCTTGTCATTGTGGGTACAAATTGATTCATTCCTCCCTCCTAGATTTAAAAAAGAAATAGAGAGCACAATCTAAAACAATCTTAAAACTTATCATTTTACCTTGCATTGTATTTTGTGATACTCTGATATTACTTATTTTCTTTAGCTCCTTTCCTGATTTTTAAAACATAAATTTGTTTTGAACCATTAGCTTCACTTGCTTTTCACTCTACCTGGGAGCTAACTAATTTCCTATACTCCTGGGTCCAACAGAGCAGGAAAAAGGGAAATGCCTTCTCTAATCCTAGAGTAGGTTCTCATCATCTTTCAAATCCATTTTCACAGGAGATGCAAATGTAGGTGTTCAAAACATTAATAGCATCCGTTTGAAACAGAAAGCTCAGTTTTTGGGGAGAGACATCATTCGCTGTCAATGTGAAAGCTTTACACTTACAACACTCTCTCTACAGAAAGGAACATTTTTAGGCACAATGACAGTGAGATCTTAAGAGGAAGATTACATTTCCATTGGGTATTGTAAGCATAAGGCATCTGTGTCTGAAGATAACATGATTTTACCAATTCTTCTAAGTTACCTTCAGACATGTTCCTTATTCACTACTGAAATGGCAAATTGTGTCACATGAGCAATGTTAATCCTTAGAGGTCAGTCTTTTGTATATGCTCCTTCTAGCACAGGTATCACAGGAAGAAATGTCTTTTCATTAAAAGTAGTTAAATTCAAGAAGTGTTATACTTTACAATAGTTATTTTTCTTAATTATTTCTCCAAGAATTTGACCAATAATTACAGAAGGCAGCAGACTAAAGAATTCTAAAGACAATGGTGTATCAATGTGGAAAGCACTAATAACAATTTCACTTATATCTTCACATAACAGTTTCACTTTAATACATTTTAGTTTTTTCACAGTTAGAATTCTTGACAACTTTATTAATAATATATACCAAAAAAATTAGACTGAATTAGTTCCCTCACTTACAGGACCTCTTCTTTATTGCTTAGTGACCTCACTGAGATATATGACCTGGATAAAGGACAGGACCCAAGAGGCTTTGGGGCAGAGGTCCAAACTTAACCACTGAGAAAGAAAGTGGGAAGGCCCAGCCAACCCTGCACACACAGACACTGCTAAGCCCACTACTGTCCTTTGCTCTAAATGCAAGGCTTAGCTGATTCTATGGATGGATTTACAGCACAGATTTTACTGCTCACACAGAGATTTACTGAGCTGTAACAAATTACAAGACACCCTGGAAACAGGTTGCTAGTGCTCATCCTGTGAGATTGCTGAACTCCACTGACAGACTGGCTGAGATGAGGGCAGTGCCTCTGGGCTAAATTTTTACAGTAGCTGCCAGGAGACACACACCACAGATTTAACACGTCATGTTACTTGAAACTATGTACACACGCACACACAAAAAAAGCCCTGAAAAGTGTAATTCTGGTATAAAGCTGAACATGTCAGCAAATAACAGTTTCAATTCCAAACTCACACCCTTCCAAAACTCATCCTGCCAATTCTGAAGAAGTGTGAGATTATTTTGATAGCAAGTTATCTGTGACAATAATACAAATATGCTCATTTCCCACAAAGAAAGAAAATAGTACATGACTCAATAAGTCTGTTAAAAAAATAAAAAACCCACAGGGTACAGACATTCAATGAAAACAGAGATCCAAACCAATTCTCCATCATCCAGGACTGCATAAAGGAGTTATGTCCATTCTTCATACTGGCTGAACCATTGAGGAATGACAGGAACCACACAATCCATCAAATTTAAATAGGTTTTTTTCTGTGACCTTTTTTAAAAAAATGGGTTTCAAGCAGTATTGAGGTAATAAAACAATCTAAAATCACCACCCACTGCATGAGGACTGAATTCAAAGCAGCCAGTCCTTTCAAAAGACCCATTCAACTCAGGTCCTACTTTACTTCTCCATCCCAAAAATTGCAAATACAAATTCCACAAAATAGCCTCAGGGGAAAATATTAACTACCAAATCTAGTGAAATTTCTGTTGTGAAAAAAGAATGCTATTTTTCAAATTCTGCAGTTTCATTAACATTATTTAATATTAATATTATTTCTCTTACTGCTTATATTGTCTCATTGGTGCCACGGTCAAAAAAATACTCAAATTTACTCTATAAAGATATGCTTTATATTTACACAGTTTTATGTTTTTTTCTTTCAGCATTACTTGCCAATTGTTTGGGAGAAGAATTACAAAAAGGCCACAGTTTGCTGCACACATTTTGTGCGATGACAGTTATTAGATTTTACATGAGAACAGTGGTGCTCCCATATGCCTTATGTTTCCAAAAACAACTCACTGAGGGAATACATTCCTGTAGCCAAATACTACTTCAACAGTGGTAGCTGTCCAGTATCTTACAAATAATGCTGCATTGGCACAGATCATTAAAGGAAATAAAGCTGCAATCCTGGGGTACCAGATCATCCCTCAGCCAACTGGATCTGGGAACTGGGGGTATACCTTGCCCTACTGGAAGTGAGACTTCCTCCACTCTTTTATAAAGGATGTTGGGTTTAGGAAAGTGGTTGGACAAAGGGAGTTTTGATGAGCATTGTGTTGAGAAACAATCAGCACGGACAGGGGACGGGAACGAGCATTTCTCCCTCTCAGATCTGGCTGAAGAGAGAAATCAACTATTCCGCAAGACACCAGAGAAGGGAGAATCATCTGTGCTTAGTGGTGCAGCATCTCCTCTTCATAAAGAGATTCAATATTACCCATCAGAGCTGGGGAAGAAAAGGCAGAGATGTGAGAGTCTGTTCAACAGAGTATCAGAAGATAGCATGTCTTTCTAAAAGTTGCTAATGTATTAAGTGGCACTGAAAGGAAAAAGGCTGAAAACATTACACACAGGAGAAATAACAGGGAAGAGAGGAAAGTATCTTTTAAATTACAGGTACTGGTAAACCAAATGGCTCATGGAAGCTGTATTTCACCAGCACAGCCAGCATAGTTGTGACAGCCAAGATACACCTGGTTAAAACCAGTTTTTCCTAATTTAACATATATCAAATAATGCAGCAGAGAGGGAGACACAGTTCTGTCTAAAGCCGCCCAGCTTTCTTCCCAGAGCAAATAAGTCATTGCTACAGAAAAAAACAATATGATCTCACACTGCATTCGGTGTGTTTTGACAAATTACTGAAGAACTCCAATTCTTCAGAACCACATCTATTAAAGAATAGTTATAGGCTCCCTCTACATGCAAATCCCCTCCTTTTCACTGAAAAAGACATGTCTCCAAGAATGACTAACTGGAAAGGGTGATACAGGCATCCTTATTGAAAATTACAGTTGCAGTACAATGCCATCCTCATGGGCTTGCATATTCCTCCATGGCTCCAGGCATTAAAAAAGAGACACTGAAACGGAAGAAAGCTACTGTAGGACAATTTTATGACCATTTTATGTCAAATTCCATTGTATTATGCAGGGGACTGATGACTAACTTTAGTGCAGAAGTAAAAGTTGAAATGAGACGCTGGAAGGGAGGTAGGTAGACCTGGCTGTGGGATCTTCCCATTAGAACCTGAGGGAAGGCTCTGAGTCCATGCACTGCAGTAAAAGGTTATCAAACACGTTCTAAAATCCCCACAAGGAAAACATCATTACAACTTCTTAGCACATCCTGCTTCCATGGCTTGTTCTTTTACTTATCTAAGGCAACAACTTGTTGACCAATGAAAGACTTTCTAAATTAAAACTACATCTAAAACTTATCTTGAAATTTGCTACAATAAATGGAGTCTTTAGTATGTATTTAATTTGCCTTTGTGTGTTAGGATGAACAGATGAACCCAAAGCATTAAACCAAGGATACAAGTTTTTAAAAGGGACATTATACTGCTAGTGCAGCTTTTTATTTCTCATCTGATTTCTGCAAAGAAAAATTTTCAAGGAAAAAAATCTTAAAGATTCAACAAACAACCATATTTTTTGTGTATCAGTAATAACAATTCAAGAGAAGAAGCAGGTCTCTGCAAGTGTCCTGCCTCTGAGGAACTTGAAATTTGATTTTTTCACTATATCAGCCCAAGAAAATATAAGCCTATTGTAAACTAAGGCAAAGGAAATAAAAGATGAACTGAAGGCCAAAAAATTTGCTAGCAAAGTGATGCTATAAACATTGTATGTTTAATGATACAATGAAGCCAGAATCCACGCTGATTGCTCAGAGACAAGGTAGAAGGATGATAAATGCCAAGAGCTGACAGGAACAGCAGCTCCTGCAAAAACAGCCAGCAGCTATTCCTGCAGCAGCATCCCCTGGCAGGAACACACAGGTGGTGAAGCTCTTGCAGGTGATTTTCTATGGAATAGATCCTCCATTCTGCTTCTTGCATCTACCAGCTCTCTGGCTGGCACAAAATGTTAACAGATATGTGAACACAAAGCATTGCAAAGTTACAGAGTCCCTTTCTTGATTGTTACCTGTCCATGAATGTTTATAGGGGTGGCAGGGGAATATTGTAATTAAGTCTATACAGGCTGAAGAAAAGCTCCAAAGGCAGGACACCACCATGAAAAATTTAGCTTTTCAGTTTGTGTTATAGTACATTATCACAAGTGAAACTGTGGGACACGAGTCACTTCAGATATTGCTGGGCTGGGCATTTCAACAGCTCTTACAAATAATACTTTTGACAACCAGTAGAGCTAGTATTTCTAAAAAGAATAAAAATATTTTTTTAAAAGCCAATCAGATCTCAGCAACTTTTCAAATGTAAAATTTAAGCTGACAGCAATCTTATAGAAAAGTTGGTAATTTCAGAGTTTCCTACCAAGACCCAAACAGCAATAAAACCATATTGGAAGTAGAAGCACTGATGCATGGGCAAGCAAGGACAGTTCTCAAACGTTTTAGAAAATTATTATGTACACAAATGCATTGCATCTGTGTGAGAACTTGAGCAAAGTAACTGAATGCATAATAAATTATAACTTTTTTTTTAATTAGCACTGTTTATTCACCTTAAAGGTTTCATTACTGACAAATATATATTAAAAGAAAGGAGAAAAAAAATCCAAATTATTTATATTAGACAAATGATAGAACATGATGGTTCATTAATTCAAACAAATTAAATTCCTTAATGTAAGAGTATTAATATATCAGACAGATCTTACAAATTCACCAAGCAAACATATGTCTACTTTTGATCCACTATAAGCATTTAGTTAATTTTTTCTTGCCACAGCCTCATTTTGCAAAGATTTATAGCTCTTTAATTTTTATGCTGCAATGTAGTC
Source organism: Ammospiza nelsoni (assembly GCF_027579445.1). NCBI lineage: Eukaryota > Metazoa > Chordata > Aves > Passeriformes > Passerellidae > Ammospiza > Ammospiza nelsoni. Next base: position 81,739,414 of record NC_080634.1, read on the forward strand.
CCAGATCTCATTGGAACTATTCATGCCAATAAATGTGGAGAACACACATACATCTTTTGCAAGAGTGGGGCTCAATTCTCAGACCAAGATCCAGATTCAAGTAGTAAGTCAATATTTAAGCAGAGGAAAAGACTGCCACTTGACTATATCTTGCATTCAGTTACCAGAATGTATGCTAAGGACAAAAAAAGGAAAAAACCCTCCCTGCTAGCAGAGCATGTAGGCAAGCCATTCAAGGAAGGAGGTATTCTGAGTAACAATTGACAAGTTTCAAGTCTGTGGAAATTTTTAAAATGAATATGTAAAAGAATGTCTGCTGATTTCAATGTAATTCATACTTTCACCTCAATATCTGAAAATACATACTTTATTCTGTCACTATTTTTTTCCCTTTTGTAGTTTTAGGCACATTTTTAATTCAATGGAAATGCAATGAAATGTTAAAGGCAAATGTCACAGTAAAAGCAGGGAAATGAGAAGACCTAAACCTTGCAGAAGTAGAATCCTGAGCTAGAAATAAAGAAAAAGGATTTTATTGTTCTTCTGTATCAGTTCTGGCCATCTGAGCAGCAGCCTCTGCTCCACTGGGCATATTTACTGCTTCTCCACTGGCTCTAACAGGTGCCCAGGCATTTGCTCCTGTTGACATCTTCTTGAATGTCTCAGTTTGGACCTGAACCACATCCCTCATTAGTGTCAGTATTTCAGGGATTTTTCTAAATCCAGAGAGAAAAATAAACCCATCTCAGAGAAAGTTCATCCCTTCCAAAGTAGGTGTAGAACAGTTTGGATATACTCTCTTCCAGGAGCACCTGCCCTGCTCCCAGTGCCACCAGGCAAAGTTTAGTGGCTTCCTTTGGACCAGACATACTGAAGGGGACTCATCACACTTTAAATACAGATGGTGCTCTCACTTAACTTCAGATCAGTAAAATAAATCCCACTTCTGGGACTCCCTGGAAAGGCTGGTCCTCAATATAAGTTTGCTCATCTAAAATGCTATTTCACTTAAACCAGCATTCAGGCAAGCCCACAGGAGTTCGACTGATTGGCAAGATGAGCAGTGGTCATGCAAGCTTGGCTCATACTGGTGGCCATCAGGAGCCCATTTGTTCTTAGGCAAACCCACCATTTTTGCCCATGCCCCCTCTCTGAACATGACAATTTAGTAACTTTACTATAAAATGGATGAGCTTCGTTTCCATTTTCTGAAACTTTTGTTTCACTCTCATTGCTATTAACCCCTGCTACTATTTGACTTCAGCAAAACAGCTCTCATTTCTGTTTATTACTATTTAATTTTGTACATGCTTTCTCCCCTCAGTTTCACTGTACTGCTGGGTTCCTCATCCTGCTCTGGGTCTGTAACTAATATCTGTTTCAACAAATCTGTCTGCCCACCATTCCACCTTCTTTTATGGTCTTTGGCAATAGTCACTAAGCTACTTTCCCTTTCACAGACTACAGCTGCCCTATTTTCTTTTCCCTACCTCCCTAGATTTACTATCCATATAACTGATGTCACTATGGGGCCATTTTTCCACCTTATGTAAAATCTTCCTCCCTATGCCCTACCCTTTCAATGGTTTTACTGCTGCACAGATATGGCTGGGATTTTTTTAATGTCTCAAACCCCAAAGTAGTGCTTCAGATTATGTACTTAGAAACTAGGAATGAATACTGGATGCAATCTCCAAGCCACAAAGCTAATAGACCCTGAGGATCAAATTCTTCCAGTACAGATATAAAAAAGTGATGGAAGCCAATGGTTTCACTGCTTAGACATGGAGGCATGCTGCAGTCAAAAGGGGGTGATCTGTCTTCTCTGTCTACAACTAACATGGCCATTAAATCATAGAATTGTAGAATGGCTTGGGTTGGAAGGGGCCTTAAAGATCATCTAATTCTAGCCTCCCTGCCATGAGCAGGGGCACCTTTCACTAGACCAGGTTGCTCAAAGACTCATCCAACCCAGGTGAAGCACCTTGCACTTGGTCTTGTTAAACCCCAGGAGCTTCCCATGGGCCTCCTTCTTGAGCTTGTCCATGTTCCTCTGGATGACATCCTGTCCTCGAGGTGTGTCAACAGCACCGCTCTGCTTGGTGACATCTGCAAATTTGGTGAGGATGCACTTGATCTCTTTCCCTATGTCATTTATGAAGATATTAAGTAACACTGGTCCAAATTCAGACCTCTGATGGTAACTGGGACTCAGAGCCCATTGCCTCTGGATAAAACTGTCTGACCAATTCCTTATCCACCCAACAGTCCACCCATCAAATCCGTCTCTCTCCATTTTAGAGAAGGATGTTGTAGAGGACAGTGTCAAAGACTTTACAGAAGTTCAGATAAATGGCATTTTCAGCTCTTCCCTTGTTCACTGATGTAGTCACTCCATCACAGAAGGCCACTGGTTTGGTCAGGCAGGACTTGCCCTTGTGAAGCTGTGCTGGCTGTCTCCAATCACCTCCCTGTTCTCCATGTGCCTCAGCACAGCATCTAGGAGGGATCTGTTCCATGATCTTTCCAGCCACAGAGGATAAGGCTGATTAGTTCCCTGGGTCCTCCTTTCTACCCTTTTTAAAGATAGGTATAAAGTTTCACTTTTTCCAGTCATCTTAGACTTTACCTGACTAGGCGAGTTACATCAATCTCTACTCAACAATGTTTCTTCTTGCTAGATTTAGTATAACCGCTTTAATAAAACTACTTTGATATAGTGCCCTATACTACAATATACTATACACTACTAGTAGTTTCATTTTTTACTCTGAGAGGTAAAAAATTCTGATTGAGATCTTTTGTCTAATAATTTGTCATTATAAATAATTCATTTTATATAAATATATCTGATTTACCATCTTTAATTCTGCAGGACAAAGTTCCTTAAGTCATTGACAGTTTGTGGCTGATTGGACCCAGGCTCCTCTCTCAGAATGAGTTAAGAATGCAAAGGGCTCCTCTCTTCATCTCATGGTTCAACAACAGGGCCCCTCTAACTAACTTTGTCTGAAGCTCCCACTCCTACTGGTGACAAAGGGTGGGAAGACCTTTTCATTACTTGCCAGTGGATTTTCAGGAAGAGAGTTCACCACATTTTGGAATAATAAAGTCCTGTTTCCAATTATTGAAATCTGAGCAGACAAAAGTGCAAGGAGAAGACACTGCTGCTGTGACTCAAGCTGTGCTGAACATCACATCTCACCATCTGCCTTCATCTCCTCATCTGTTCTTGAGAAGAGGGACTTCATAATGAACTATGAACAAAAAAAAAGGGCATGCGTCATAAAACTGGATGGGTGTGGAGAGATGCTGAAGCTAAGCCCTCAGACCTTTATGGTATGTCACTAAAACCAGAGAAAACCCTCTTCCAAAAGAAAAATGGTTCAAAGCAAGCAGTATCTGAACAACTTCTGCAGCCATCAGTGCCAGAGGCATATTTCAGTCCAAATGCCTGCACTTCTGGCAAAGATATGAATTTGTGGTGTGACACTCTAAAGAGAGAGGTTGAAACTAAGGAAATATTTTTGGAGCTCCAGAGTTAGAAAGAAGATTTCAGATCTTTCAAAATCTTCACAGTTTATTATCACTTACTGATTAATAAACTAGCAGTTATATGAATGACCAGCCAGTGAAGTATCTAACTTGAAATAGATTTAGTAAAGTTGAAGTTACACTTATCCTCTCTACACAGTTTCTGAAGTTTAACCTAAAGTCCTGGGTCCACTGAATTAATAGAAAATTTTTAACTGATCCCTGTAGTGCAAGATTTCACCAGCTGTTCTGTTTGTCAGACAGGTATTGAATTCTTGACTTTGAACTTAGGTTTTGCCATACTAGCTTTAGAGTGTTTAAAATGCACATAAAACCCTGAAAAGTAGGAATATCCACTATGTCCACTACAAGCTTCCACAACAAAGTCAATTACAGCAGTGCAAGTATATAATTTTCAGAAATACCGGTAGTTATATCCCTTTCCAATATTGAACAAACAAAAAATGCATACTAGTTGTAGAGTTAGAGCAAATCCCTGTCTCCTGAAAACTGCTTCCAAGCATGGAAATGATTTTTATTTTTTTTGTTCTTATCAATCTTATCATTTTACAAATACAATATCTCTACAACTGCCACAGTCAAAAAGTAGAAAAGCCCTTCTGCAATAATGCAAAATGCAGATTCTGCTATTTGAACACTCATATACAAGTAGAATTTATTTAAAGAAAAAGGACAGACTGATGTTATGGACTTACAGGCAATTTGTGATGTCTTAAGAGCTCAAGTCAACAGAAGTTGAATATTAATGTAGCTTTTTTATTGCATTTTCCAAGAATAATTATAATAAACTTACACTGACTGTAAAAAATCATCTTCGTGACTTTTACATGGCACATTAGTGCTGCTTCGTTGGCAGGCAGTAATTTGTTAATCCAAGGTGGTCAAATTATTGTGATTTATGTAACTGTACTCTTTTCATGTAACCACTGTTGAATATCAATTACTTCATACCTGATACTTGAGTTTAGACCTGGGACAAGCCATCTCTCCCACATGGAACAAATGTGGCTCAAAATGCCTGGATAACTTGATTTTTCTGATTCTTGCATCTCTTATTTGGGGAAAATCACTATTTCAAGCAATTTTTATGAAGCAATGTTTGCAAATGTGAGGTGCTTTGAAACTGACAGTGATAAGTGCCTCTAGCATTCTGAAATTACAGATTAGACAAAGATCTGTCATAAATCTTCATAAATGTACTCTTCCTTATCTCAACTTAGATAAAAGTGGCAACTACTAGGACAAACAGGAATTTGTTGGATGCTTTTTACCATATCCTTGAAAAATCACCATAAGTGCAAGGATTGTCTGCTCTACATGGATGAAGATCACTACTTTTAGCAAATAACAAGAATTTGGAATAGCAAAAGCAGAGCTGAATTCAGGACTTCAAGTCTTACATACTCTAGTGAGACTTTCCACAGATTGAGAGGAACTGACTATTTGGCCTACAAATAGTCCTACTTAATAACAGTGTTTCCTCTCTGTGACTTTGCACCAAAGCAGCAGCTCTTACTTTTTAGGCTATGTTTCCATCACTGGCAGCCAGGCAAACACTAAGATTCCTTAAGTTACACCAAAACTGCAGTGCTGGCTTAGAAAAGATCCAGTGCTCCTCGCATGTCTACCTCTCCTTGGCACAGCTGGCTTTCCAGGGGCAGAAGAGGAGAAGAGAAGAGGAAAGAAAAAGGTAGGGATCCCCCATGCACCCCCAGGTGCTGCCTGGGTGTAGCTGGGAATCACCCCTTGGAGCTCTGATGTACCTCAGTACCAACAACAGATGCCCCATAACTCCTGATGAACACTAAAACATCTAAACACAGTCTCTGTAAAACCCCACGTGCTGCTGAGGGCACAGGTTCAGAAGTGACAAGGGTACAGAACTGAGCCCTAGGGACAGCTCAGTGCTGTTGCCATTACTGCTGTCTGTACTGCAGCAGCAATATTGACAGCAATCAGATCAGATCCCTTGCACTGCACTGCGTGTGGATGCACAAGATGGCAGTTTTCCACCCAGGAAGGTTTTGTGTTCTAAATTTAAATGAGATCTCATTTATAAATAGCAACAGAACAATGTCTGTTAAATAGTCTCCTTTGCCAGCATCATGATGATTCCAAATTGCATCAATGGAAGCAGAGAAAATTAACAGCTTTGCCTTAATCCTTTGTATGTTATGTTGGGGAACTTGTCAATATGACTCCATTCCCAGCACTTCTATTCCTGTAATTTGAAGTAATAAAGCCCTCAGAATAGAACAGAATGTCCACAAAGACAAACTATCTAAACCAGTAATGGCAAGAGAATTAAGGTTAAAAGTTCAAAGTTGATGGTACTGCCCATAGCAACTGCTGAGATTGACTGTGCTTCTTGAAAATAAAAAAAAAAAAAATAAAAAAAAAAAAAACCAACCCAGAAAGCAAGAAATCACACAAGGCAAAAGTAAGAATTAACTTTCTTATTTTGTAGTGGAAGTCCCTTACAGTTAGATATTGACTCCTTTTCTTTAGCAGTTGGATGCAGCATGCTATACAACTTGTATTCAGTGTGCTGCTCACCAGAAAGTGTTGGTCTCCGTTATATCACTGAAGCTTACGAAGGCATACTTAAATGCCATGTAAATAACAAACCACAGGGCATTTTACTAGATGGCTGCTCAAAAGTTCATTGTGGGCATCCAGGAAATCTACACAGATAGCATTCGGAATGGCAGGAGTTACTGAGCGCACCACTAGGAGCAGCATCAATAGCAATGCAGGAAAACAACTAAAAAGAGAATAGGTCTGATTTATTGCTGCACTACCCGAGTTTCACATGACTCTTATACCAGCAATTTTCCCAGGAATCGGTCCAATTCCATTTTGCTGGACAGAGTTAGAGTGGTTTTAGGCAGTGTAACGCAGACATGAATCAAATTTTCTACAAACTCCCATTATAGATTTCTCCCTGTCAGAAACCAGGAGGAAATATGAGATATCTTCAAAAATAACTGCAAAGAGATATCTTCACAGTGATCATACATTAAGAAAGAGGAGCAAAATGCTTACTGAGGCAAAAAAAAAAGGTGGAAAAAAGTTACTTTCATTACCAAAGTTGTGACATGCAGTAGAGATTTGAGGAGATAAAGTATTTCCTTGCAAAGTAACTACAGGCATATATTCTGAGAATCTGACTGCTCAGATGCAGAGGAAGACTCTGTTGCAGCCTCCATGAGGCAGAGTTGCACTATATATTAAAGTTATAACCCAACACAACACTATCCAATATGCCATGCAGGTTGTATGCTGCTACAGGCTCAGGCCTGCTGGGAAGGCTAAAGCCACAAAGACAGGATCAGCAGCCAGGAGGCTGCTGTCCTCATTGTCAACAGCATTTCAGAAGGCACCTAGGAAAGACTAAGATTTGTATTCTTGTTCCCATGGGGGTTTTTTGTGGGGTTTTTTTTTGGTGTTTTTTTTTTTTTTTTTTTTTTTTTTTTTGTTGGTTACTTTGGAGGTTTTTTTTTTGTTTAGTATTTTTTGCTCTTTTTTGCCCTTTTTTTTGCTGTTGTTTGTTCTTTGGGTTTGTTTTTTTTTTTTGTTGCTGGTCTTGTTGGGGTGGTGGTTCTTCAGGTTTTTTTCCTTTTTTTTTCTTAATTTAGTTTACTACAAATAGCATGTATCTAGATATGAGAGAGGAATATATAACAGTTTATTACTAGCCACTAAGCGTCAAAAATCTTATTTTTAAAGCATTGTGGTGAAAACAAGTAAAGGCAAATATCAGAGCACAAAGAAAAAAATATCATATATAGGAAGGTTTGTAGGGGAATTGCTGATTTGAAATCAAAGCCAAAGGAAAAATATGCTGAAAGATGCAGAGCTATGATGACCTCACATTCAAAGGAAGAGGACTTCTGATAATGGAGAACAGGAGTGAGACTCAAAAAATTGGGTTTTAATACTAGCACCCATACTGCAAAATTAACTTGGGTTAACAAAATGGTGTAAATGTGAATATGAAAGAGATCCTAGAATGGAGAAGAAAAGGGGAGGAGACAGCCAGGTAAATTAAATAAGGCAAATTTTAAAAAAAGGGAAATACTGTGGGTATTTCCCACAGTTTCTCTGAACCTAGGGTTTCAGAGACATTAATACTAGAATTTGGATGAATTAAGTGTGCTACTTGAAGCAGGTCCCCTTTCCAGGGGTCTGGCTGGGGCACCATCCACCTGCCCAGCCTAAAAAAAAAAAAAAATCACAGCTATTCTCTTGGTTAACAGGTGTACACATTCTGGACACAGCCGGTGAGGTTTTAGGTGTTTTGGGGTTTTCTGATGCTAAGCCTTAACCAGCGTGGAATCAAACATTCCCTCCTGAAAATACTAAGTTGCCCTTTTTTTTTCAGCTTCTTGTCCTGGGCTTCTGTTTGCTCAGATATTATACATCATTATCCAGAGAACCTGTACAATGAGGGCAATAGCTAGATCCCTTGAAATGGAATGAAAAAAAATTAAATATTTATTGCAGTATGGGAGGAGTGTGCATGGTATGAGAAAATACCAAGGTCTTGGACGGAAAACAAACACTGTCAGAGTTTCTATCTGTAACCAGAATTTTTTTTACATCTCCAATTAAGTACACTCAAGTAGTTTTTTGAAGTCCTCTTTTGTTTTTAAGGTGAACCCCTAGGAAGTTGTGGGTATCACATAAACGCCTTGATGGACCAATAACGTTTGCAGTCGATGTGAGGAAACAATGAGACTGTTTGCCAATGCAACAGAAGAAGCAAACTAACTAAAAAATGAAACCAAGCAAAATCAAAAGAAGAAAGTGTGAAGTTTAAGGTTATTAAAAAGAAATAAAATCAAATGAGCTGTTTGAAGAGTTCAAATTTTAGTGCTTCTATTAAGCCAATGATGGCAGCATACTCAATGAAAAGAAGTACATTTAATGCATGTACAGCAGAATATTTTATAAAGTGCTAGCATATATTCCTCCTGTAAGAGAATATTCTAACAGTAAAACAAAACAAAACAAAATTTTTGAGAATCCTTGGCTACCACAAGCAGGAAACATATACCCTTTTGTTCCATAAGGAAAGATTATGCAAATGCTATCTGAAATTCACACACTTCTGATAATGACTGCAGGTATTCTGCCTTTTATGCATTTTTTTTGGTTGGTGTTTGTTTGTTTGTTTTTATAAGGAATAATATGGCAAATTTTAATAGCAAGCTTCAGTTTTCAGGACAAAGTCCCTGCTGGCACCCATTGAATCATTAGTTTTTTAGGCAGATGCATAATGAAGGGATACCTTTTGTTTTCAGAATGTTATACAACATTAAACAGGACTACAAGGTGCAAACCAATCCAGTCTTGACTTCTCAGTGTCAATACTCATTTGTGTATCATGTTTAAAATGCATGGGTTGGAGAGAGAATGAAACATTTCAGACATGTTGCTTGATACATGTTAAATTATGCATATGATAAATCCGCCTAAAATTCAAAGCCACTTTCAAATAAAAGACATTAATGCAAACCATGCAACACAGATGTGAATCTCCTCCCACAAAAAAAAAGACAGAAAATAAATGAAAAACATAATAAAAGCTATTTCTTGTGACTTCTTTGTGCCCATTCACAAGGCACTGTTTAAATTTATAATATTAACTTCCATAAGGAAACCTCAGAAGGAAAAGGCATTCTGTCTTCAGCAGCAGGGATATAAAGGCAAGGAGCACAGGGAATTCATGAGGAATGAGCTATATTAACCTTCTCTGTCTCAAGTCTTTCTCTTTTCTCTCAAAAGAAAGGAGGAGATTCTAGGTTAGCAGCTTCTCCAGTTGGCAGTACGACATCATTCCTGATCCTAAAAACTTTAAATCTCCACCCTCACAGATTAGCCAGTATTAAACAGTTAAGGAGTCAACCATAGTAATTTCCATACTTATATGTGTGATTTTTTAATTATCACTTCTATCAACAGTAATTTTCTAATTTTTTTAATTTATTTTTTTTTATCTGTGGCTGTTAAAGATGACCAAGTTATCTGATTTGTAGCGATTTTCCTATTACTTTGGACTTCCCAAATCAAATTGTGTTAACTGGTGAGCCTTAACCACCAAAAATCAGAAAGCCCTGGTAAACTGAGACATACATTGCAGTTTCTTCCACCCACAAACACGAGTAAGATTCCTGGGGGTCTTACAAAGCAAACCAGCAAGGGATAATCTCTGGTGAGTTACACCCATTATTTCAGTTGCAAGTGGGAAAAGGGTGTGGAATAGCCTTAGGCTTCCAGAATTGCACATTCATCAATTAAAAAAAAAAAAAGGAAAAAAGGAGAGAGATAAAATCAGTTTGTCTGACCAAAGCATGCGTAAAATACAAAGCAAATTCAGTGTATATGCCTTGTCAAAACTGGCAGCAAGAGAACACAAAACATTGTCTTAACAATTTTAGGTCTATTAGGAACAGCTGAAAACCAGCACATTACAGAGGATATTTGCTAAGAGTAAGCCAAAGATTATTGTGATGGCAAGCAATAAAAAACTGCTTCCATACATGGGAAATTATTTTCAATTCACTAATTCCATAGGTTTACTCAATCTTGATAAAATATAATGGGAAACTGCACACAGACAAGATAAAAAACATGATGAAATTTACTTTTGTGTAGCAATGCTCATAAGTAGGACCCCTGTAGAGCTGGTTATAGGACTAACAATCAATAGTAAGCCCCCTCTCCAGATTCATTAAAGTGAGGCCTCACAACAGAACTTGAAGTAAACCCAACTTTTTTCTTCTTATTTCAGAGCCATTTTACTTGTAGTTTCCCTCCCAAGCTCCTCCCTGCTAAAGAAAGAATTAATGAAACTCTGTAATAGTTTTAATGTCTTGACAGGTTTGTTAGTATTCAAAAGCTTTAAATGAGGAATGCAATTACAGTTCTCATGATGCAGCTAAAAGAGCCTACAAACCACTTCAGTTCCACTTAATTTTTACTGCAAGTGGACCATGTCCAGCACAGGAAATCTTGGTTACTGCTGCTGACCACGACTATTTCCGCTGCAGAATGCAGCTGCTTTGGACTCTTGGGCTCTTAAAGGATTAGTTATGCTTTGAGATATGAGTAGGTTGGAAAGTTGCTGCAAAAGTAAGGCCACCTTACAGAACAAAATTTCGCCAACACATAATATAGTCATGTACACATAACTACATGAAAAGTCAATTGTGCTAAAGACCAACTTGATTAGACCACATAAAGAGTGTTTTCATGTGAAACAGGATTATATAAAGAGCAATAGGAAGTTAAAATAGTACACAGACACCACAATGAGCCCCGTAAAGAAGAGCCCACCTACCATGTGCGATTCCAGTTGCAAATTGTTTCTTCTTTAATCGTCTCCTCCCTGAGGCTTTGTGCATATTGAAACACATGAATGTAACCCCCGAAAATGCCTAGCACAACACAAATACTAGCAACTGTTTCTTTCAGTTTTGTTTAGTAAAAGAAGTAAAAGATCAGTCCTGTTGTTTTTCACCCACTCTGCACCAGATGAGTCCTGCAAACACTAACAGGCCTCTTTTCTCATGTAACAGGTTGGTAGAGAATGTGGAGAACTCAACAACCAAGGCTGTAAGAGCAAGAATGTGGGAGCCTGAGCGGAGCAGAAATAGAAATTGTATCACTGTCACACACAGCGAACAAGAACACTCAAATACCACGCTGGTAAAAAGGTCATAACCCATGCCATGTATGCCAAAGCAGGACTGTGAAGGACTTTTCAAATCCAGCAGTGGATACAGCCATGGCTTTGAAGGAGAGAGACTACCATGGCTTCTGTGGTAGATGAACAGGCAGTACATTTGTGTCCTCATGCCTAGACATGGGAAGCTTTTAAGAGTCTTTTAAGTAAAGCTGTGTAAGTTTCTGAGAGTCTTGGGAGGAGTAGATTGTTTATGGGAAGGGAGGAGTTAACAGGGAGGGTGGCCTGGGCTGGAGGAATGCTGGGCAGCTAGTGAGAGCAATGTGAAGATAAGAGCAGGGCATTAGGGCAGGAAAAAAATGCTGTGGGGATCACACTGGGGAATACAAGGCTGGGGAGTGTACCTTCACTGCAGAAGGGCTAAAACCTGCTCCTGCTAGGAGAGGACGGTGAGGGTGGGAGGAAAGACCAAAGAAAGACATTTCAGATACCACATAATGTGAGAGGAAAAGAGAAAACTGAGTTGGCTAAGGTAGCTGTTTCAAGTGGTGCTGGATAAAACAGAGTGGATAGGAGAGGAGAAGGTGAGGATCACAACTCTCACAGGAAGATAACTGAGAAGCTTACACAGAAATTACAGGTAAAATGGGTAGAACAGTACAAGTCAGAAGACAGCTAGCAGGGTCTTGATGCATGGCACAGAGGGGTTTGGAATGATCCCTGTCTATACCTGACCTGGTACTGCTTCTTCTGAAGCAAATCACCCCTAGCTGACCAACGCAGATCAAAATCACCTGCATGAAAAAGCCTGTGCAGACACAAAATTTCAACTCACATGAAACACCAGCCACAGTGAATTAACTGGCATACAGTCAGATATGAGATGTGTTAAAGCAGCTGGAAATGGTGTCTGCAGGGCTTTTTCTGAAAGAACAAAAGCCATATGGGTCCACAGTCACATGTTAAACGCAACTATTGTCTGTGGTTATTAGATGGGTGCCAGAGGGAGATGCAGCCCAGTTAGGGTGAGCTAACATTCAAAACCTCAGCACTGGAGGATTCACTCATCCTTGCACGAGATTATGGGTCCTTTGAACCCTGCTAACACAGTCTGGATTCAGAAGGGCAGGTCGGCAGGGCTGAGAGTACTCTCCAGGAGGGAACAGACCCCAAGGAACCTGATAAAAAGGAGAAGGCAAATATGTACAAAAGTAAAAGATACAAGCAGTTTTAATGCTTGCTTATACAGGCCCTGAAGATACACAAGCAAGTGGAAAGTAAAGACAAGATGGACCCCTGCAGTTCTGTATATGGGGCTTGACTGCAGGATAGCACAGGGGGTTTTTTTATTTTTATTTTCCCATGAAGTCATGAAGATGGCACTGGGATTAGAATAATTGTGTGTTTCAAATTAAAAATTAAATGCCCGGGAGACGATACAGCCAAACGGAAGGAGAAACCAAGAACCACCTTCAAGCATAAGTTGGCAAAAGTGTATGCTAGAAATCAAAGAGAAGATTTCAAGAGTCAACTGTTGAAACCAAGAGCAGGTGATCTCCAGCAATATGAAAGCAACACTTACAGCTCTACTATCTGAGGAATTTAGACTTTAGGATTGGGCAGAATCACTTGCTCAACCCTTTGGGAGACAACAGATTCAGGTGTAATTAGCCAGGAGATGCTTACAGCACCAATCCTACTGTAGATGTAAGGAGTGGTTCTAGCTTTTTGAGAGAGTTTGCTGCTGTTACTGATGTCTTGGAACACACTGGGTGCCTGACACAACACAGCTTGACCAGTCTTTGGTAGGGGTGATGGTATTGTATGCAGCAAGACAGGAGAAAAATGACAGTTCAAGTAATGATCTCTGGCTGAGAAAATTATCTTAGTCTGGGTCTCAGTAATAATTGTTTGTGCAGGGGTAATGCAGCAACAGAAAGCCCTGCAGCAATCTTGGTTACACAGTGGTGAGTGGCAGTGAAAGCACCAGCTGAAACACCCCAGGCATGAGTGGCAAGAGAAGCTGGCACACATATGCTCAAGATAAGTTGCTGTAGAAGGATTAATACATTTATGTTTGGATCCAAAACCACAGAAATCACATGAATGTCCAAGTGAGGCTAAGAAAGGGTTGTGACCCTCTATTATTAGCCCAGTGGTTATGGAGTACTAGTTCAATGACCCAGCTTATGTAATCAACCAGTGTATCAAAGAGTGATGAAAGGATCTGGAGTCTGGTTTTCAGGCCAGTAAACACTGCCACTCCACAAACAGCACCTTGTGCTGTTAGACTGCCAAAACCCATGGCCACAGAATTACAAGGACAAAAGCAGCTTTCAGTCATGGATGTATAAATCTATATATTTTTTAATCAGTCTGTTATTGGGGGTGGGGTATTTTTTTTTCCTTTTCCATAAAAAGTAGGGCAGGTATAAGTTTGTTTCTATATTTCAAAGGAAGCAATATGACTTCATGTAAATTCCTTGAGTTTCACAATGATATTCCAGTATGCCAAGATATTCACACAACCTGAATGAGTGAAAAATTAATACATGAGTGAAGGAAAAGCAAAATATCATAGATGCTGTAGTAAATGTCCATTGGTTTTGTTGGAAAATTTCACATTTCTTATAACTAAGAATGTTCATACATCATTCATACACACAAAATTATGTGTTTGGGTAGTAAGGAAGAAGAGACAGAGCACTCTACACTGCCTATAATTCCTGCGACTGCAAAAAGAGTTTAGAGTATGATTTATATGAGGAATAAAAGCGCTTAGCATCATTAGAAATCTACTGATTTCAGTATCTGAAATATCTCTCAAAATTACTTTTCTGTGTTTAAGAGCAGGAAGAAAATTTTGTACAGTAAATTCCTTAAAACTAATTTCCTCAAAGTACATACACCATGAAAAAGAGGTCAGTCTTTCTATATCTTTTTCCAGTATAAAAATCATCAGCCTTGGATGACTTTTTATTACTCACTTTTGCAACCAGCAAACATAGTGTACAGGAGCTAGTTATTGAAAATAACAATTTGACTTTTTGTAATGCAATTGACGCTGCAGTTATCTGAATGGCTGCTTGATAGGAACTGCCTACAACCTACCCTGGTTTCTGCTTTTCCAGAACTGATTATTTTGGAGTTACAACCCAAACTTCATCTCAATGGTAAAATTAGACTGGAATATTTTAAGAATTGCAAAATTAGTGTAACTGAACAGCTTAAAAAATCAGTAATAACACCTGTGATTTAGCATTTGAAGTTACTAAGAGTTTTTAAAATAGCATGGAACAAAAGCCAGCTTAAATTAAGCAAGCTAGTAGTAATTTTAGAGTGACAGTTGAACTTAAATTGCTGGTTCGCCCCTGTATTTTCATTAAAATTGATAATCTTTCTCAAATGCTCTGTAAATTGCTGGACCACAGAAGGTGGAAGGACAGCAGTGACAAGTTGAGCCTGTCTGTGTGAAGATGATCCTGTTCTGAACAAACAGTAACCAACCAGCTGCCAACTGCAGCTTCTCCTTAGGGCTGACTCCACCCTTTTTTACTGCTCTTTACTGGTGACTTTGACACTCACTCCTTTAAGAGAGTGATAACAGAGCCAGGAATACACAGCTGCAGTGAGATGGCACCAGAACATCCTGTGGCTGCGACATGGCAGACATTTACCCCATGTGGGCTGGGGAAAAGAGGAGAGGCACAACAGGAGTGTTCATGCTGGGGCTCAGGGCACTTGCCAGTGGCCAAACACTGGGCTGCAAGCAGAGCCTTTGCCCTCAGCACAGCACATCCTCATGGGCTGTGGGCAGCCTCCTGAAGGCACCCGTGGTGCCCTGGGCCTCACTGCCCTGTCTGGGGGACGCAGTGAAACAGCAAGATGACAGACAACCAGCTAAAAAGCTGCTACTTATTCAAAAATCCACATACATATTTAGGGTAAACTTTAGTGACCAAGGTTTTTCCCTTTAGGCCATTCTTCTTTCTCTGCTAAGCTGAAACCCAAGGGCGTCTATGCTAAGAAGTGAAGGCAGCTGGGCATGGCTGGGGAAGAGAGAAGTCACTCTGCACTTCCCTGCATCAGCAGGTGAAAGGGCTTTCAAATGTCAGTATTTTCATCCTTAATGACAGCAGCCTCTTTGAAAGGCTCTTTGACAGCAGCTCGATGCAAAGGGAGGATTCTTTCCTATTCTATCCAACACTTTACAGCACCATGCTTTGTGAAAGCTGAAAATACTTTTCAGTTACAAAATAATTTTTTCTGTGGTTTTCCAAATCATAGACAAAGGAAAATTAATAAGATAGACCAATTATTCTCCACATTATACAAGAAAAAAATTATCTTACAATGGTAAGATGGCCACTTACAATGGTAATTTCTGTTGATCTGTGATCAGGTACAGAATGTTGTGCTTCTTCACCTCTCATGTAAATTGAATAGCAATGACAGAGCCACTGCACTTTAAAGCTGTCTTGGTGATGAATGAAATGAAAAGAACTGCCAGGAAAACATGCATCTTCTACTCTAGGAACACCTTGTTTCTTCAGTGGTTTTAAAACTCAATTTTTAAATGCATTAATTTAATCTTATCTGTAAAACATCACTTCCAAGAGCAAAGTTTTTACTGGAAAAGAAAGCAGCTTGATCTTTTCCAAATACATTAAACTCAAACCACTATGGAAGATTATAGCAACCAGGAGCCTAAACAATCTGTCTGCTCAATGAATATCCTTGAAGACTACCATCCAGAAATTTTCAAGCTCTTCCATCCCTTACAAAATACTGCTTTAATCTACTGAAGGAGAAAAAATGGTTTAAATGAACTTTCATTAAAATCTTAATTACTTAAAATACATTTAATTCGCATTAATTTTCTCTGTTAAATATTAGGAATGTTTTTTCTTTAATTTTATTTCATTTTTTTATTGCTTTGCATGTTCTGTTGATTAATTCACTTTGTGGTGCTTATAGGCTTAAGTGCAGGCTTCACCACAGGACCTTTTCTGGTGCTGCTATCAGCTGTGAATCCCATTCTCACATGCATCACCAACTAGCAGTGTCAGGGCGGCTTGACTCCAGATATCTTCATTCACAGAGCAGAAAGCATTTGATAAACTCAAGATACTTCCACTTAGTCTCTGATCTGGAACCTCCACATTGTGTGTGTACACAGTGCAGGCTTTTATGCCAGAGAATGATAAAGACATTGATAAAGTTCAATAGGCTCCTGTTTTAATAGAAGTTCCAGAACTTCTATCAGCACCAGAAGTATAAAGTCCAGTGTAATGTTATGGCAAAATCCATTATTTAACCTTAGGATTTCATGTACTGCACCACTTGAGCTTTACCATTGCAGTCTATAAGGTAATAATAATCATTTCAGTGAAATTGCAGCCTTGAAAAGCTCTGCCACAAACTCAGTCTTCTTCACAGTAATACAAGATTTACAAGGCAATATATAGAACTGAAACATTTTAAAACTTGATGAGGATGTTTGAGGCAACAGAGCACTTTACAATAGTTAATGGTAGCAGATGGATGACAAAAATGAGTCATGATAATATGAGTTTTCTGTAGAGGTGTGGGAAAACAGATGTTAAGTCTCTTTTTTCTTAATGCTCCAACAGATATTTTTTCCCAGTGTCTTCTTTAACCCAGATCTCTTTCCAGTACAATTCCCTTTGCTCCTGCTGCTCTCTGCACAGGAGGGCAGATGCTGCTCCCTTACTCCCAGTCTGCTTGCCATTAAGCAGGTTGGGTTTCTCATGGGGTTGCAGGTCCCCACATGCACACAGGTTGCCCAGCACAGGAGCAACAGCTTATGGTGTTGACCCAAACCATGTGTCATGCTTTTGTGTTCTTTCCTGCTCTCACAGCCTGAATATTTAAGAGGAGAAAGGAAAACACTGTCCTGGTCCACCCAGGAGCCAAGGAACAGCTGCCTAGTGATGTCACAAGCCACCTCACCAGCACCTCCCTCCCCTTCTCTTGCAGATGCTTTATCTTATCAAAGGTCTGCTTTCCTTGTTCTGTAATATACTCTACAAGTTAATACCCACAAGCCATCCTTAGATCAGCAATGAAAGGAAGCAATTTAACAGCGCAGAAATGGCTGATCCAAATTGTCACATTCTCCTTGAGAACAGTGGGTTATGTACCTTATTGTTTGTGTTGGTTGGTTGGTTTGATGGGATTTTTTTGTTTGGTTGGTTTTTGGGCTTTTTTGGGGTTTTTTTTGTTTACATTGTTTTACCTCTGGAAGCAATGCCCATATTTTGTATGCTTCATGTCTGATGTGAAGTAGCAGTGACTTGATATGAAGGACAACTTGAAATATTCTGCCTTTGTGAATGTGAATGTAGGAATCTGCAGAAACTGTGAATGAACATTTACAACAAACTGTGAGCCTCCTACTGATGCACTCAGATACAAAACAGGAGGCGAGAGAGGGAAGGAAAAGAGATGAATTTGTTTTCCTAGCAAACAGCTGTCTTCTTTAACAGAAGAAACTAAAAAGAAAACAGTGTGTGAAGAGGCCAAAAGCTGCATTAATTACACTATTTTTAGATGCTAGAAGCACAATTTTGATAAACACTCTAAACTGTGAAAAAAATGTACTGTCAATGCAATTAAGTCTTTTTCATGGTGCAGCATCATCAATGCATGTGCCTGCTGAGAATATATTGTAGGCTGTGCAATGCAGTTTCCCTTTGATTAATGATTCAAGGCAATCAGTAGGGACCATACCAACTCCTGGGGGATGCCACAGCAAGCAAGCACAATGTCATAATTTAATTTCTTCTCTTGACCTACATTACAGAGTGAAGACTCAGTCACTATTAAGGGCCAAATTCCAGACATGGTTACAGAAAAGCAACTCCCACAGAGTTAAGACTAACATGTTCAGAGCTTAGGAGAAAAATTTGTACTGGAGACTACTTCTTGGATATTTGGAGGGATGCTAATTATTTGTTTGTTTAGATCAAGTGCAGGATATCAGAAGGTGACAGATTAATCCTTAAGCTACCTTTAACGGCCAGGCTGCTGTGAGTTACTCATACCAGAAAAGCAATTCCTCCAGCCAGGAAACAGCTAGATCTTGTTTCTCAGCTAGTTAGTATTTCTATTTAGCCAAAGCATGGCATTAGAAACTGGTGTTCTTTCAGGTCAGACCTAGAAGTCAGCCTGAAATAATCCTTTTTGCTGGAGGCAGCCAGTAGTGACATCAGTCTGTCAGCTGCATTGCTCTCCTCGAGTGACAAAAAGTCCTCCATTTCACGCCAGTGGGCAGTGACCATATTATCTCATGGAGAATTCAGAGCTGAGTGAGGGAACACTGCAGATTTGGTTTCATAGCCTTCAGCACTTGGAAAACACTAGGAAGCTCAAAATGCTATAGCACCTCTCTCAAACATAATTTTCTACTGTTTGGGAAGCAAAACTGCCCTCTGCTTCCTGAACCAGCTCTCTGTACAGTGTTTATTCTTTCCCAAGGACTCAGTTATTGTCTTCAAGTACATCATTGTTTCAAGCAAGGATAAGTGAAAGGCCAACATTAGCAACATTGCCAACAGCAGTGCTACTCTGACATGCTGAAATTTTCTACAGTGAGGATAAAGCTCATCTGCACTAGAGGCATCATTTTCTCCAGGGCTAACTGTTTGAAATGCATTTCCTGAATAACAAAAGGGCATCTCTATGTGCAAAAGCTATTTTCAGCCTTGACTTAATTTATAAACTCAAAGCATCTCCACTATTTTCATTTTTCCCATAAGGAATGGATGCAAGAATAGACATGATGGACGCTAGTCACAATACTTTCTGAACTCCAGAAGGCTGCCCAGACACTTCAGAATGAAAATTTACATGATATGAAATGGAACAAAAGAATATAAATGCTTTGATACATGAGATTGCAGATGAGAATAATTCTGGCTGTAGTGGAAATTGTCAGTTTAAGCAACTTCACTGGTTGTTAAACAGGAACATACCTACCAGTGGAAGCTTAATATTTTTGCTAAGTAAAAGTAGTATAAAACTTTCTACTTTTCCTATCTTTGAAGGTAATAATTTAAATCCCTATGATGTTACTTTGAAATTTCCACAGAGTCATGTACACTGAAAACTGACTTCAAATTTGTGAATTGCTACCCATTAAGTACTTCCTCTGAGTATGGTCATAAAAAAGATCCAGAACAAAACAGCACACTCTGTTCTTAGGAAGCCCACAATGAGCTACTTCTGGCCTAGCATAAAACAATTCAGGCAGTAATGCTAGTACTCTGAGGAATGTCTACTAAATTTGAAATTGATCAAAACTTGCAAAGACATGTATTATTTGGAACATTAAAAAGTCATTTGTACTTTCAACTTTTAGTGCATAAGAAAATTGATTTCAAATTTGCTAAATCACAGCATCTCTTTTGTATTTATAGGCTGTTCATCAGCTATCACGGGCTGCCATGGTTTTCCTTACTTTCAAACCAGAGATGGTTTAGTGTCTTCACCTTTCCAAATGGAGTGGCACATAAAGCTCACTGTCTTACAGAAAAAAGTCTTGAATTAATCACTTTTTAAGCTTTACATGTTACATAAATTCTGTTATTTCTGTCGCTGAATCCATATAACTGTATGTACTTAAACTACTAACTCTTCTGAGCTACTTCAGGGGAATTAAGTCCTTTTATAAACATAAGGCATAAAAATACAACTTTCATTTTATTTTTCCCATCCTCATGTATCTATCTCTCTTTACATAAAGAAGTGTTCCATTATCCCTGAAAACAGTAAAACTTTTACCCCTCAAAATCTAGATTTGAAAATCCTTCAAGCACCTGGAACTGTGCTTCCAAGCTTAAGCAGTACTGGTGCAAGAGTGAGAGAGCTAAGAAGTAAAGTTAATTTATTGACAGACAATCTCTATTCCAAGGATGTCAATTACTCATTAACTACTTTATATAAAGACAGGTCCTTAGACCAAGCACAAGAACCAATGTATCCTATTTGTTGCCCTCCCCTTGTGAGCCCTACCAGCTAAGGACCTCTGTCCTCAACAATTACAAGATTTAATTGGACCACTTTCAACAGGAGAAAGGAGAGCAAACCACTCAGTTCACATCACAGACCTCTATTCCCTGAAGACATACTTTAGGCACTTAAATCCCTCATTAGCAAGACCTCAAATGTATATTTTGCTATTGGAAAAATAAGTAAGAAGCAGCCAATCTAAGTTTAAGAATAAATTGACTATTTTTTTTTTAAAGAACATAGGACTAAATGTTCTTTAGAAGAGCTCCTCTGACTGTAGAGAAAATAATCTGGGCATGTTCCTGGAGCAAGAACCCCCTTTCCTGAACTCTGTTGCTGCTGCCTTCCTGTCTCATGTTCTCATGTCTACATTCATCCTCCCCACAGTCACTGGATTGGAGAAGCACAATTTCATAAAAATCAGAACTGACAAACTATCTACTTGATCAAGTGCTTTGATGTCCTTGGAGACCAAAATTCAAGTCCTAAATAGGAAGAACATAAGACTTCAGTGACCACCTAAATAGGATGGCAGCACCAACTGCTATCCCATGGGAGCTTGGAGGCAAAAAGGCCAGAAGATGGGAGAACAGTAATTATCCTTATGAAGATTCACATTGGTGTGTCACACAGAGATCACATTTTTACTAGGCCATTGATGAGTACACCCTGAAGCAGCTGTGAAGGCAGCCCACAAACCAGGACACTTCTCTTAACCTTGTCCTCACTATCACATGAGTGACTTGGCTCAAAACTGCACATGTGAATCAAGATAAACTCTGCCCTTGCAGGAACAACAAAAGACAAAGGGAAACACCATAATTTTGCTCTATTTCAGGAGATAGAGCCACACAAAGAAACTTGTTTAAAATGAGCAGCTAAGACAATTAAAACCTGACAGTGTGGAGATTGTTGAAGGAGCAACACTGATGAATGCATACCACAGATTTTTTTTGAAGGTATTTTTAGAAAGGGTAGAAAATTCATGATGACTGAACAGCAGGTTAGGGAGGTAATTAGAAACAAGAAGTTTCTACTTTGACAAAGCTGTGTCAAACCTAAGAAAAAATGAAGTTATCATGAACCCTGGCAGATTAACTATAAAATCATAATGAAGAGGGCCCAAAATAGGGCTTGAAGAGCAACTGTCAAAAGAAATTAAACTAAATATAAAATCTTTCTTGAAGCACATCAGTAGCAAGAAGTTTGGCAAAGTCTGTAAGGCAAACAGTTGATCAAAGTCCTCAAGAGCAACATGACAAAGGATAGAATTGCAAAGAATAAAGTTCTTTGTATTGGTGTTCACTGTAAAAAAAAAAAATTGGACAGATGCTGAAATTTTTATTTTGGGCAGCCTCTGTAAAGGATACCTCTGAATTCTGCCATATTTTACAGTTACTTTAAAGCAATGAGTAGTAAATTGCAAAACCCCTCTAGCATACAGTACACAGTTCAAAGAGAAATCAGGGATGAAATCAGTATTTCACCAGCAGTAGTGAGTAACCTTTCTGTACAAAGCTGTCAAAATACTTGGAAAGGGTAAGTGCAAGTTGAGTTTTTCAAAGCTGGGGATAATTAGATTTACATACCCAAAGAAAAACAACAGAGGTGGTGAAGGGTCTGGAACACAAAGATTATGAGGAGCAGCTGATGGCACCAGGGTTGTTTAGCATGGAGAAGAAGGGATGAGGAATGGCACCTTAACACTCTCTACAACTGCCTGACAGGAGATTGCAGCAAGGTCGGGGTCATTCCCTTCTCGCAGGTAACAAGTGACAGGACAAAAGGAAATGGCCTCAAGTGGGGCCAGCAGAGGTTTAGATTAGTTAGGAAAAGTTTCTTCAACAATTATCAAGCACTGGGACATGTTGCCCAAGGAAGTGGTGGAGTCACCATCCCTGGAGGTATTTAAAAGACATGCAGATGTGGCACTTAGGGATATGGTTTAGTGGTGGAATTGGCAGAGTTAACTTTATGGTTGGACTCAATGATCTTACAGGTCTTTTCCACCCTAAATGGTTCTCTGATTCAATATAAGGAAAATTCACAAGGGTTGATGAAAGAGAACTTATATTTTAAGAATACAGATGTGATGTTATCTTCATCAATAAGAATATGAATAATCTATTTTCAATACTTGAATAATAGTTTGTGTGATATAAGAATTTCAGCCCCCATGTCCCTCACAGCACACTCCTTGAGACACTAATTTTGGATTATTAATTCAGTGGAAGATTGAATGCAACAGGTTACAAGAAAAAGAATACATTATCATTCATACTGTAATAAATAGTGCCAAAATGTCTGCCTGAAAATAGGTTACTCAAAGTTTTTGAGATAATTTTAATTTCTTTCCTTTCATGTGTTGGAGTGTCTGCCTCTAAACTGTTTGTTCCTTTCATTGGGGAAGGCTTACCTAAATGACCTGAACTTGGAAAAAAATTTGCTAGAAATGACCTAGCAAAGAGATATTTTTTTTTGTGTGTTGCACTTTGGTCCTATTCTCAATATGTTGAAAGATTGTATTTCTCAATTTTTATGCAGTTTTTTCAGAGCAGTGCTTTCAAAGTGATCTTGCTCCCCATTTGTAACCAGATGTCTGCTTATATGGACAAAGGGGATGTCAGAGCCAATGCATTTTCCAGGACCAATCTTCATCCCCTTTCCCCTGAACTATGCACATTGGACTTTTCTTCTCAGAAATTTGAGTGAGATCTATCTTGCCTAACTATAGCTATCTACAAGTTTCATTCTTATATTTTCTCTTAATAATATCATCTTTGTGGAAGTCCAAGAATTCATCTGATTTTGTACTCTGTTTCTATCAATGGCAATAGCCACCCACTGGATGAGACTGAAAACAGGGACAACCACATAGAACCATAAGAATGGTGTGGGTTGGAAGGAACCTTGAAAGACCATCTAATAAACCTCTGCCTTGGGCAGGCACAGCTTTCACTAGATCACTAGATTAGGGTGCTCAGAGCCCCATTCATAACCTTACCTGAACAGGACTCCCCTGAGTACTTTCCTAGCTTCCACATGTTTTCCACTGTGATAATTTACAGAGCCTGATGTGATTTCTGGGTTACTAACCCAAACAGAAGCTTCTTTCAAGCACTTGTCCATTTCCTTCTAGAGATCATATAACCTTCAATTACTCACAACATTGCTTATCAGAAAGTTCCTTGGTTCTGATTCCAATGCCATGAAAAACTTTTCTTTTTTCTGTTTTGTAATGGGCTTCTCAGATTAATTTCATGCCCCTAGTTCTTGTATTTGAAGAGGCAGCATGCAGGGTCTCCTTTTGCCATGGCATTCATGATTTTAGAATTATTATATGTCTGTCTCCTCCATGTCCACCATCTCTATGTCATCTATTTGTGTCATCTGTTGTGGGTTAAACTTGGCTGGCTGCTGGGTGCTTGCCAAGCTGCTCTATCATTTCCCTCTCTGTAAAAAGAACAGGGGACAAAATTGGAAAAAAAAGAAAAAATCTTATGGGTAGAAATAAGGACAGGAGAGATCACACTTCACTTTTTGTTGTGGGAGAAACTTGACTTGACTTAATAAAATTAATTTAATTTATTGACAATTAAACACAGTAAGATAGCATAAAATAAGACAAAATCTAAAAACTTCTTCTCCCCCTCTCCCTTTTCTTCCCAGGCTTAGCTTCCCTACAGACATCTCTACCTTTTTCCCTGTGAGCAGAATAGGAAGACGGGGAGTGGGGATTTCAGTCAACTCCTTGTGCATTTTCTCTGCTGCTCCTTGCTCCTCACACTCTTCAAGCATGGGGTCACTCTCATGGGATACAGTCCTTCATGAAGTGCTCCCCACAGGCTGCAGTTCTTAGCAAACCCTTCCACTGGGTGCAGTCCTTCAGGAACAGGATGCTCCAGTGAGGGCCCCCGTTAGGGTCACAAGTCCTCCCAGAAAAACTGCTTGGCCAGGGGCTCCTCTCTCTGTGGGCTCACAGGTTCTGCCAGGACCCTGCTCCAGCATGATCTTCCCATGGGGTCATAGCCTCACCTGCTCTGGCATGGGGTCCTACAGATATCTGCTCCACCATGCACCTCCATGGAGTGCAGGGGCTCACCATGGGCTGCAGGGGAGTCTTTGCTCTGGTGCCTGGAGCATCCCCTCCCTCCCATTCTTTATGTATTCACAGCTGCCTCTCTCACAAATCCTCACAGTGCTCTCCCAGACGCTGTTTCCCAGCAGGTTTTGCCCTTTCTGAAATACATTATCCCAGAATCACTACCATCCTCACAAGAGGGTTTGGTCTGCAGTGGCAGGTCTGTCTTGGAGCTAGGTGACATTGGCTCTATCAGACACAGGGGAACCTTCTGGCATCTTCTCAGAGAAGCCACCTCTGCAGTTCACCCAGCTACCAAAACTTTGCAGTGGGACCCCAATACACATGGACAGCCCACCAAGTCACAGCTTGTATGGAAGCTGTTCCCTGCCTTTGACTGTTCTTTGGTTTTTCCCGAGTATTTTTTTCCTTTTCGGCAACATGACCTTTTTGAGAAGAGAGAATATGAACAATACGGTGTTCAAGATATGGATGAACCACCAGCCTGCAAACATACACTTTTCTTTTTTAGTTTTCTACACATACACATGTTCTTTTATAGTTTTCTGTTATTTTCCTATCAATTCCTAGCACTTGATTCTTTCTGATTGTTACTGAGATGGTAGGTCCATAAAAATAACTGTCATAATCAATAATGCCTCTGTGAAATTATTGGTTTTCCAAAACAGAGATTTTTCCAGCCTTTTTTGCTAAAATCTCCCATTTTCTATCTTACTATACCTCTGGTTTTGATTAAACATATATTTACTGAATATTTGGGATGAAAATTAGTAGTAGTAAAAAGCTGAAAATAACAAGAATGTTGAAGCCATTTGCATGGCTCTTGCTTGTGTAAACAAGCCCTACCAGCATTACTTTTTCCTCGTGTATTAATTCAACTTTTATCACACAGTAAAAGGCAGAAAGGCAATAAATTCTCATAAAAAAATAAGAAAAACATTCATTTGCCTGTGACCAAGCCAAATACTTGCCCAGCACCCAGATTAGGATACATTTCCTGCCACCCTGAACCCATGAGAAGCACTCAGCAAACCAGGTGATGCTTGGTATGCCAAGAAGCTGGGTCTAGGGATGCTATAATGAGTCTGAAGTTTTAATTTTCCCTAGGGAAATATAAATCCTGCATGCATTCAACTGCTGTATTTCTGATACACGTGTTTGCGTAGAGAAGATAATGAGATATTTATAAGTGGCATGATACATTACCCCATAAAATTGATGAGTGATCCATGCATCACACTCTAAGAGAATCAAAAAATTAATCAGTCACAAACTATCCCTTCGTGCTTCTGAATTCTAATTTCTTAGAGGAGCTGTGGAAACTGTAAACTATTAAGAAGTCTAAAGTTAACATTCTGCAATAACACATGATTTATCCATCTGATTTGAAAACTACCTAATGGAAAGATTTAAGTGCTTATCTCTTTCCTTAAATGACACAGGTGAATGACGCAATCAGAATGCAAAACAATAGAAAAAAATCCACAAAAATTGCATGTTCAGGAGGTTTTGGCAGGGAGAAGAGCTATCCAAAACCATGAAGGTATACAGCCTAGGCAGGAAGCCTTTCATTGTGAATGATACAGGTTATGGGATTATCCTTCAGAAGTATCTTTCAATAATTTGTGAAGAACTGTTCAAGGGCTGGAATAGATGGATGACTGGAGAAAGCACACCTCCACCATTACAATATAAGAGACAAAAACTTGTCATGAGTCTTTGGACATGAGAGTGCATTTCATTTTTGGGCTGCTCCAGAGGCACTATAAGTATTACCTGTTCCTTGCCTGGAGCTGGCTATAATTCAGTCTTAGACAAGATGTACTTAGAAAAGATGTGTGTTTCAGAGCCCTGCCAAGTTCAGAAATATTCACAACAGACAGTTACTCCACACTGATGCAATGCCTACTTTAACTAAATCTATAGTTTAAAAATCCCCACAGATATTTCTAGTGAGAGACATCGAAGAGACTGTTCTTCAATTCATTGATTCAGCTAGACTTTGGGTTGTCTGTAATCCCTAAACACTGAATAATTTCGTAGATGGAAGAATTAATTGTATCAGATAAGACTGAGATACTTGCTTTAGAAGGAGGAAGGACAAAGTAAAAGCAAGCAGAACTATGTTCAACTGAACCCCCTGAGTTAATCTGGTTTGCTCTCTATACCCTTTACAAAGACATTTGCTTCCATCTCCTTTATCACTGTTATTTCATTCTTTCTTTTGAACTTTTGGACTAAGTGACTATTGAAAATCCTAGCAAATACCTCCTAAGATTTTTGAAATTTTTCTTTTCAAAGGATAAGTCATTGCTTAAATTTATTTCAGCTTGAAAAATAAGAAACTTTCAACTCTGTCAATAAAGGAAAAATATTTCAAAAATTACTCGGAAGCAAGCATCAGCTATATAAAAGACATGTGACAGAAACTTGAGCGAATTACTGTCAGGCACAATGTTCATCTGAATATTCAGATGAACCTATATATTTTTAAAGAGTTTTACTGTCCCTCCTGACCCCTGAACTGAATAAAAAAACGGGATACAAGTTCCTCCAAGCTGTAGAGATCCCCACTGAGGAAAAAAAAAAAGTTTTGGTTTATGTTCAGAGGCATCTAATTAAAGAGAGAAAATTACATTCATGCAGATAGTACCCATTCAATTGTTAGTGCACACATGGAGTCTGCAGCATGTGTATTCTAATATTGAATGTGAAATGAAAGTTTTTAATAGCTCTAGAAGGCTCAGATGGATATTATAATTACTTTTTAACAAGTAATAATATTTTTCTGAGAAGCATGAAGTTAGCCTAAAACCGAGGTAACAAATCTCAGTGTCTATGAATTAAATATTTTATATTGCCTCCAACTGGAAACAAATATGGCAATGAATATATTTCTGTCTTTTAATTTAAGTTCTTATTCACCTGCATATTTATGCATGCAGTCCAGCACCTATCAGTAGCATTCCTAGCATTAGTCCCATTTGGTCTCTGTGTCTGTCATCTATTTCCCATTGGAATTTTTTCGTGTTAATTCCCATCTTCTCTAAATTGTCTGGTTTCTACATAATTTTATTTAAAAACTTTTTCAAAATATTATTACAAGGTGACTATTAAATTGCCTTATCTTTTAATAATTAATTTTCTAGGGACTGACTTTTAAAGGATGATGTTCAAAATGATAATTTTTTTTGCTTAGGAAGCTTGGATTTTCTCAAACTTGCCTCTTTTTCAAATTCTAAATTTGCAAGCTGTTATGATTCCCTCCCTCAGCAAGATCAAAAATTCACCCTTGTTCTCAG
Source organism: Ammospiza nelsoni (assembly GCF_027579445.1). NCBI lineage: Eukaryota > Metazoa > Chordata > Aves > Passeriformes > Passerellidae > Ammospiza > Ammospiza nelsoni. The sequence continues at coordinate 81,767,096 of NC_080634.1, forward strand.
GATTGTGTTTTACTGGATCTCTCCATTTACCCTGCAGGTACATTAGAAGATATGTGCTCTGCAATACCTCTGCCCAGAGGGACAAGGACTGCCTGTGAAATTTGAATGGCATCACTATGGGCAAGGCAAAAGAAAGAAAGAAAAAAACAAAAATGTCCAACCCAAAACTTTGCTTTCAATCAGTACCACTTTCTCTTCTTCCATCTGACCTTTTCAAATTCAAGATAAAGATTACTTTAAATGAGGTGTACAAAACTATAAACACCAGCTAGTTGTCCCAGTAGTTTTCTTTGGGGAAAACTTCTATTTGAAAGAAGTGAGTCATTAGTTTCTGGGCTTTCCAAATGACAAAAATGCCTTCACGGCTCTTCCCTCAAGCACTGCTCTACTTGCCTTCTGTAGCATTGGATTCTTGTTGGCAACAGTAGCCAGTTTTTGCTTCAGGACTGGATTATCCTGTGAGACCCCTACTCTCCCTGAAAACAGGAATCAAGTTCCATGGAGAAAATACAAAAGCATAAGTAGACTTATTTCTATAAACAGCAGAAGAATAGCATATTTCTATAAAGTTCTAAAATAAGATAACAAAGCTAAGAAATTAAAAGCAGAACTAGTTTTGCTGGTTTTGGGATAACTGTGGGCAGCTAAGCTAATTCCTGAAGCTGGAGATTTGCTCAAGCCACCACACTTGCACCTGGGCAAGCTGCAGATACTGGGCTCCCTAAGGCAGCCCAGAGGGAGTAGGCACCTCCTTCCCCAGGATACACTTATCCTTCCACAGTAGAGGTACACAGCGGGACCCAAAGGGATTACAAGAACCAGGAAACCTGAATTTGGATCCTTGCTCTTCAAATAATACCAACCCTTGCTGAAGGGAATGAAACAGAGTCCATGTTTAGGAGACCTGTGTGCAAACCAATAAAGTGAACAGGAAGACCAACCAGAGTGTACAGGAACAAGATAGTGCTGGGGAATTGCTGTACCTGCACCAATGGCCAGCTATGTCAATGTTGAACCCTGCCTACAGCTGCTAACTCTAGTGTGAAGGCACCTGAGCCCTTACTGGCACAGCAGTCTGGGGACATCCTGTGTGCCAGGAACAATGGTGCCCACAGCCAGACTCCCTGTCTAATCAGAGATTTTGTCAGGCTTCTTCCCACATGAACAGCGTGCCTCCCATCCCGGCTATTGCTGGGGCAGTGGTGACTCACTGTACCCCTGCCAAAGTACTCAGGACTTTGCCATGAAAACAGCCACCATGCAACCTTCAGTCCTGGCCGCTCCTCACAATGTCCCCTTGAACCTTTGTCACAGACTTCATTTCTCTGTGCTCTGCAGAAACTTCTTTCTGACACTTCCATGCCCTGAATAGAGAACACCCAAATCAGCTTCCTCATGCGTTTTTAGCAGTGCTTGCACTGAGTTTCTGCTTCAAATGTGAGAACAGGATGCCCTGACAAAACAGCTCCACATCCCGAGCCCAAGTGTGCAGTCTGCCACCATAACTGCTCTGATTAAAATAGAAAGCATTACTGAATGTAGACAAAAAAGGCCATGAAGTACAGATTGCTAAGGTCAGAAGGATTCTGCAAATGGGTTGTGACTTACAGTACAATCATTTACATTCACAGTACCGACATTAAAACCAATGGTCTAAGTGCACTATCAGTGTGCTTCTCAATGCTTTTTAAAGAAAGGGTTTTTTCTAAAATGCCCAGAGGAAGGTGAATTCTCAGCATTAGCTAATATGCTCAGAAACCTCATTGAAAGACATCCCAAACATAGGAAGCAATACTAAGAAGCAGAGATCTAGTGGAATTTGATGATGTAGTTATAATTAGAGTTTAAAATTTATTTTCCAATGAAAATGCAGCATTTTAATATATACTGTTTCCTAAATAAAAGTATTCATTTCATGAATACAAGCCTTGGACTCTTCCATCAGGACTTTCTCAACTTACTTAGTGCATCTACAAACTTTCACTCTGTCCACAGTGTAAATTTCTATAGTGCACTGTAATTTCTATAGTTTTGCATGAACACTCCAGGCTTTTAAACTAAAAAAAGTATATATATATATATATATATATATATATATATATATATATATATATATATATGTAAAACTGATACAATACCTTATATCTTTAAGGTATTGTATCAGTTTTACATATATATATATATATATATATATACTCTTTTTTCCCAAAAGAAGGAAACTTCTAGAAATGGAAGAAACTTTTAAATAAATTCTTGAAAACAGTAGCTTCACTGATCAATATTGCTAGGTGAGATAAATGGTCTCTCCATATATCTGTTATGCCTTGAGAGAAGGATGCGGTCATAAATATGAGAAAGCAGAAGTCTTCCAAGCTGCCAAAATATCTGGACATCATATAACTTTCTCCATGATAATATAATAACCTGCTGCATCTGCTTGCCTTTATTAAAGTATATGTAGGAAGTTTCTACTTCAAGTTAATACCTGTGCCTTGGAATGGTGGGATACTTACTACAGGATAGTATTTTACAGTTTCATCTGACCTCTCAATTTTCCTTCATGATGTGTACTTTCTACCACTACTCCTTTCCAAGAGCTTGGACGAAAGGGCAGAACACTTTGGTCTAGAAGTGAGTAAATGAATAATTACTTTATAGGTATTTAGTTCTTTAAGAAATCCCAACTGATTTTGTCCAAATATAAACTAATATTATGCACGGACATGTGAATATTAATCTTGAATTCCAGATATGAATTCTATACAGCTACTGCTTAAATTACTGTCATAAAATGTATTTGCTATCTTGAAATGTAAAAACAGTCAGCAACAAACTAATTCACATCACTGAAAAATAACATATATATAGTGTTATAAAGTGAGGTCTAGAAACACAGCAATTGAAAATGCCAAGACAAAGCTCTTTTGACCCACATCTCACTCCCAAGCCCAGGAAATGAAGCCCACACTTGAGTCTTATCAGCACTCCTTGGAATCTGGCAGCACAAGAGGGTAATCAGGCAGCGGTGCCGCGGTGTCAGCGCCCTGTCAGCCGGGGCCTTGCAGCCGCAGAAGAAAACGCTTGTCTGACCAGGGATAATATCTAAAATAGTCTCAACAAAGCATAAGTGGAGGGCTAATAATCTCTGCCCTAGAGAGTACACCCTCTGGCAGTTTGATGCTGCACTGAAATTCATAAGCATGGCTCTTTGGTCAGTGCCAATCCCCTGAAATATCCATAAAACTGCACAGTCTATTGCTTCTGCTCATGAAGCTGAGAAAGAGTTGGTACTTTAAAAAGAAAAGCTACAGATAAAAAGTGTCAGGGTGGGAGAAATGCAAGTAAACAAGTTCAGGTGCTTAAATTTTTTTACTATTTATTTATTATACCTATTTTTTCTTTTCCTTCTTCATCAGCATTTTTTCCCCTCACATGCTGAATAGGCCTTCAGCTCTGGGTTTTGTTTCTCCATCTGATTCATCCCACCCAGGATCTAGGAAGTTGGCAGCATGCTGTACAATTTCTCTCTGCTTATTTCTTCCCCCTGCAGGTTTACAATAGTGAATTTACTGCAGCAGAGAAAATATCATTCTGATCAAATTTTGAAAAATGTTTCTATATATTTTTGAATGAGGTGATTTATTTATTTTTAGTCTTTAATTTTTCTTACAATGTTTCAATAAATGTTTCTTTTAATAGAAAATCAAGGAAATTATAGGGAAAATGTCTTAATGCACCAAGGAACACATTTTTACTGTTACGTTTGGGTATTATAAAGAGCTGTGATTGCCTCCAAAAAGCTTATTTCAAGGGGACACGATGGTATAGTTTTTTAAATGGTATGTGCTAGCTCATTCTCAAAGCATCCTTGCTGGTTGCTCTCTTCCTGTCCTCTCTTTGTACAGGAGGTTCATTGAATCACAGCTTTTCTGCCTGCCTGAGTTTCACCCACTCGTTATCAGGAATGAATCACATCTCCGTAGCATCTCCTCTCCTCCCAGCCAGTCTCCAAACAGAAGAACCAGCCCACAGATCAGCTCCTGATCTCAGTCATGTGAGCGATTCTGCCACCCCAGCGGATGTGGGCGACCACCTGTGGTGTGTGCACAGCTCTGGGTGTGCACAGCTCTGTGTGTCACAGCTCTGGGTGTGCACAGCTCTGGGTGTCACAGCTCTGGGTGTCACAGCTCTGGGTGTGCACAGCTCTGGGTGGGTACAGCTCTGGGTGTCACAGCTCTGGGTGTGCACAGCTCTGGGTGGGTACAGCTCTGTGTGTCACAGCTCTGGGTGTGCACAGCTCTGGGTGTCACAGCTCTGGGTGTGCACAGCTCTGGGTGGGTACAGCTCTGGGTGTGCACAGCTCTGGGTGTGCACAGTTCTGGGTGTCACAGCTCTGGCTGTCACAGCTCTGGGTGTGCACAGCTCTGTGTGTCACAGCTCTGGGTGTGCACAGCTCTGGGTGTCACAGCTCTGGGTGTCACAGCTCTGGGTGGGCACAGCTCTGGGTGGGTACAGCTCTGGGTGGGCACAGCTCTGTGTGTCACAGCTCTGGGTGTGCACAGCTCTGGGTGTCACAGCTCTGGGTGTGCACTGCTCTGGGTGTCACAGCTCTGGGTGTGCACAGCTCTGGGTGGGTACAGCTCTGGGTGGGCACAGCTCTGGGTGGGTACAGCTCTGGGTGGGCACAGCTCTGGGTGTCACAGCTCTGGGTGGGTACAGCTCTGGGTGGGCACAGCTCTGGGTGGGCACAGCTCTGGGTGTCACAGCTCTGGGTGGGCACAGCTCTGGGTGTCACAGCTCTGGGTGGGTACAGCTCTGGGTGTCACAGCTCTGGGTGTGCACAGATCTGGGTGGGCACAGCTCTGGGTGTCACAGCTCTGGGTGTCACAGCTCTGGGTGGGCACAGCTCTGGGTGTCACAGCTCTGGGTGGGCACAGCTCTGGGTGGGCACAGCTCTGGGTGGGTACAGCTCTGGGTGCCCACAGCTCTGGGTGTCACAGCTCTGGGTGGGCACAGCTCTGGGTGGGCACAGCTCTGGGTGGGCACAGCTCTGTGTGTCACAGCTCTGGGTGTGCACAGATCTGGGTGGGCACAGCTCTGGGTGTGCACTGCTCTGGGTGTCACAGCTCTGGGTGTCACAGCTCTGGGTGGGCACAGCTCTGGGTGTCACAGCTCTGGGTGTGCACTGCTCTGGGTGTCACAGCTCTGGGTGTCACAGCTCTGGGTGCCCACAGCTCTGGGTGTGCACAGCTCTGTGTGTCACAGCTCTGGGTGGGCACAGCTCTGGGTGGGCACAGCTCTGGGTGTGCACTGCTCTGGGTGTCACAGCTCTGGGTGTCACAGCTCTGGGTGGGCACAGCTCTGGGTGGGTACTGCTGGGCACTGGGGCTGCACTGCCCCAGGGATGTCAGGGGAGCCCTGTCCCAAGCAGTGGGAAGTCATAAACTTATAAGAGCTGCCACAGTACTTGCTGAAAAGTCTCTTTCCTTCCTATTTTGTCTCTCCTTGCTTGTGAAATGACCCCACTACTCCCCTTAACACGGTTCTAAGTCAAAGTTTCTAACCTGCACTTTATTGGCACCACCCAGAAGCTGTTGCAGTTTTCACTTATGCTGCAGGTAATGCTTTAACCCCATTCCTGAAAGGGTCTTAGATTATTGACTGATATATGGTTCAAAAATAGCTAGTCTCTTTCTTCTTTTTTTTCCCCTGAAACTTGTAAAAGCAGCTGACAACCTGGGGTTCAGATTGTCCCATATTTCAAAAGAGAAATAGATGTTCTACTCATATAGAAATTACTGTCTATTGTACTCCTGAAGTCCTGGGGCTGTGTTAAGCTTTTCCACCAAAGATAAAATAAATACATTCACACTAACAGCTTCTTTTGACAGTTTTTGTTATTTTTACTTTATGCACATGGCTTTTTAAAAAGAGGCTTTATTGCCCAGAGCTTTCTTTCCAGAGACCATTCTTCATTATATCATATCAAATAAAGTAACAGAAAGAACACAGTGGGACAGGAGAGCAGAAGAGGAGTGGGAAAGAGGAAATAGGGAAAAAGAATTAGCTCCTCAGAGCTCAGGAACACAGTGTCATTCAAATCATGTCAATACTGATGGCTGAACTTTCTCTGAGGAGAGAGGCAAGAGTGAGAACAGTTGACAGAGCAGAGCTTGGAAAGAAATTATTGTACCAACTAGCTTTGAGATTCTAAGTGCCTCACTGTGAATATGTCATTTTGGAATATCATTTTGTTGGGCTTTTTTTGAATTCAAGGATAATTCAAATCCTCCACATTCAGGGTTCATCTTTCTTGCCCAAAAAGCCATAGCGTATCCCCTTTTAAATGTCTATAACTACGTGACCTGGCTATCCCAGCTGAGATAGTCACATCCTTAAAGTTAAAAATACTATTTCAAAGGACTGACCGCTAAAACATTATTAAAACCTAATTAATATAAGCATCACCATAGTATATAAGAGTATGTATTCTTCAGATTGCACTCCTGAAAACTGTGTGAAGACTCATAATGTATCCCAACATCCTGAAGTTACTGGATTAAGGCACAGAAGTGGAGCAGGATAGCAGATCTAATCTGAAAAAAAAAAATTAATTCCTCTAACAGAAAGAATAAAAATTATGACAGGTGAGTAAAGGAACAACAATAAAGTATTCAAAAGAATAAAATAATTTTTATCCTATTTTTGACTAATTTATCACTGGTTTGGGTTTTCAGAGGAAAGGTGGAAGAAGACTACATGGGAAGGAAAACTAGGGAAGCAAATAAACTAAAAGGAAGAACACTCTTCACTACTACTCCTTTCATCCTTTTCCAGAGCCACAGACCCATCAGGACAGTGAAGAATCTCCTACTTTTTGAGTGCTGTCCCAGTAAGATTTGGCAGAGAGGTGGGATGTAGATTTACTATCACACCCACGACCTTTGGCCAAATCTTGAGCAAGTCCTGGGAGATACTTGGTTTGTACTGCCACCTATTTCTCTCCCATCTGGGAGCCTCATTTTGACATGCAAGACCATCTCTTCTACAAGACAATATTTCTGTGAACTTGTGACAAATGAGGTAACTCAATATTAGTCTCAACAGCCCAATCCTGCTGCAGGTTCACCACATCACAGAGCAGCTGATGAGACCATGTGTTCTGCCTACATCTTTCCAGCACCTGAGACAAGAATGGCTTTTTCTATTTTTGCTGCTTTCTTCTAGTACATTTTGTCTTAAGAAAAAAAAAAAAAAAAAACAAAAAAACCCCAAAAAACCAAAAAAACAATTTTAAACCAAAAGTCCATCTCAACTAACTTTTTCTCCTCCATCCCTTCCCCAGTACCTAAGGGAATGGTCAAATGGTCATTAATTCTAAAAGGCACTCAAGCAGGACTTTTACCCATTAAAAACAACAACAACAACAACAAAAAGTCAAACAAAAACAAAAACTAGAACAAAACAAAATAAAACCACACATTTTCTAGAAAAAAATAAAAGGAAGTTTAAAAGGAGCACAAAAAAGGAAGTCAGTTCTTGTTTAACATTTCCAGTGCTTGTCCTTACCTCTTCCCCTCTTTCTCACCTATCCTGCACAGATAAAGATGTGCTAATATTAAAGAAGCCCACTGTACCTATTGATATCTGCAGTAGCATGTATCCCCCTGTAACAAGAACAGATGTGTAAAACAGAGAAGCTGGCTTTAGGGACTTGACATCCACTAAAAAACTGATAGAGCTACACTCCCAGTTATTCAAAACTGGAAATTATCTCTGAATTCATTGTGACAAAGAGAGAGACACTAAAATGCCTTTAATGCTCTAGGTTTATTTATAGAAACACATGTAACTCTGTTTCTTCCCTTACGTAAGAAAGTGCTACACTCTCATTAGTAACACCAAACAAACATTATATGGATTTCAGAGTTTCCCATTTTAGCAGTGAAATTGCCAAGGTAATGAAGCAATATGTATAATACTATATAAGCCTTCTCATTATTATATTCAGAGAAGACACTCTGATGCTCAACTACTTCAACTGAGCAAAAGCTCACACATCAGCTGTTTTGTTGGAGTGGGGGGTGGAATCTGACTGCAGCTTCCTCTTTGAGATATCTTTGCCTACACTTTGTTCCTGGATCAGTGTTTCACTTCCATGTTTGCTGGATACATACTTTTCCCTATTTCTCCATAGGTGCATTCCAAAAAAATCACATTCTTTAATATATACAGCACAATTAAAGAGGAACCTAAATTAAGGTATTTGTGTTGATGGGCATTTTGTAATTGTCAAAGCCAGCTATTGCAACCAGAATTCCTTTGCAAACATGCCATACCCTGCTTGTTTTGGGCCTCCATATTTAAGTAGTATTGATGATTCAGACTTCTAAATCAACTTTTACGTTCAGGAGAAAATGGCAAAAATTAAAAAAAAAAATTTAAAAAATATAGAACAGAAGGAAAAAAGAGGCAGTTGGGTAAACAAAATTTTCATGACCAATCCTTACATGGAAGTGATACCCATCAGAAATCATCCATCTCCATGCTTGCCATCACTGTTGAGGAATTTTTCTTACCAAAATAAGTTAGGTTTTCTCCAAGCTTTCTTGTTGTTTTGCTTAAAGTTCAAGAAAATGTAAACCAAAACTGTCTCTAGAGGGAGATCTGGTTTTATGCTCTCTCAATCTGCACTATAAATTTGTAACCAATCTACAGTATAATACAAAGATTAGCCCAAATGTTAAAAAAATCTATAGCGATGCTAAAATTTCAAATAACAAATATTTGAGTATTCAAAAAGGAAACTTATCTATAAAAATCACAATTCAGTGTTCTCTTGGCAGACAAAATATATCAGTCATTAACTGCAATTTAACTTCCGCACATGAGAGCAGGTACTTACTATTAGCAAAATTATTTTCTAAAAAAGCAGGACAAAACCTCTCCCTGTGCTACTCCCATGTAGGGGCATCACAAGAACAGGAGGAGGAAGATAGGCAGGCAAGGGAAGACATAGATCTCATAGGCCAGTAACTAGCCAAAAAATTCCTGTGTGAGCTTTGAGTTATGTGAAAGAATTGCAGTGCTGTCCAGGTGAGCACATTGTCACCTGGCTGCTCTGAAGTTGGGATAATGGTGCCAGTAACCTGAATTTAGAGGTAAAGGAAGCCAAGCAGGCTAACTCATTTTTCTCAATCCCCTTGGTAGCAGAACACAGGACACAATTTGCTTTCATCTGGATGGGTGTCCAGTGCACCTGTAATTGACTGTTCCAGGGGTGGAAATACAGCCCTATCATCTGCCATGGGCTGATCCAGACATTAATGGAATAGGGTGAAGCTCTGAAATTCATGCAATACATGGATGTTGTTATTGCATGGGGCAACACATCAAAACGAGTTTTTGAGAAGGAGAAGACAATAGTCCAAACCTTTCTCAAAACTAGTTTGACCATAAAACAAAGTAAGGTCAATGGACTTGCACAAGACGTTCACTTTTTAGGAATGAAATGGCAAGATGGAGTGGATTTCCAGATCCCAGTGGATGAAAGCAACAAGATAATAGTAATGTCTCCACCAACAAGCAAAAAGTCAACACAGGCTTTCTTAGGCATTGTGGGGTTTTGGACACTATGCTGAAGGGGCCCCACTGTATCATGAACTACCATGAAACTAAAAGCATATGAATAAATTCACTGATGAGTCATGTAATATTGTAGGAAAACATCCAAGGTAGAAAGCTGTCATGTGGAGTACACATGACAAGTCACAGAAACTGCTGAAGGACAAGGTGAATTGAGTCAGTCTGTAGCGCTGAAAGCCATCAAGCTGGCTTTAGACATTGCTGAATTATAAAAATGGCCAATACTTTCTAATGAGTCATGGACAGTGGCAAATGTCCTGTGAGGGTGGCTACAGCAATTGAAGCAGAGCAATTGACAGCAGAGAGTTAAACCCATCTGCTATGGCTGCTTCTGGTAGTAAAAGTACATCACATAGATGCTTCCATACCCAAGAGCTGGGTCACTGAAAAAAGCAAAAATGAATCAGCAGGTGGGTCAGGCTGCTGTGATGGAAGTGGCTCGTTTGAATCTGAGCTGGCAATGGATTATTTAGAGCCCAATGGGCTCATGACACCTCAGCCATCAAGGAAGAGTTGCAACGTATAGATGGGCCCATAGATGGGTTGGACTGAACCACTGACGCTATTGCACAGACTATTCATCAGTGTGAAATATGCTGCAATCAAGCAGGCCAAGCACTTAAAACCCCTCTGGTATGGATGAGGATGGTTGAAATATAAATATGGGGAGGTCTGGCAGATTGAGTATATCACACTTTTTCAAACCCTCACAGACAAGCAGCACATGCTTACAATGATGGAAGAAACCACATGGGCTGGAAACATATCCCTTTCCCCACACCATCACCAAGAACATGACCTTGGGCCTTAAAAAGCAAGTTTTATGGTGACATGGCATCCCAAAAAGAATTAGCCCAGACAAGGGTACTCCAAATTGGTGCAATTCCAAAACAACCTCATGTACACCTGGACCAAAGAGCATGGCATTAAGTGGGTAAATCACATCCCCCCTCATTCACCAGTCTCTGGGAAAAATTGAATCATACGATGGACATTAAAGACTACACAGAGAGAAATGTGTAGTGGGACCTTCAAATATTGTGGTATACATAAAGAAATCTACCAATTGAATGGCCTTGCCAAGTCAAAACTTTAACATACTGTGGAAGAGGATAAAGTCACCGTACTGCACATAAAAAATAGGCTGCAGAAGACACTTTAGATTACCTCTGCTTCAGGCAATGGCAAACATATTTGTGAGACAGCTTTTCTCAATGACTTGGATGCACTTGGTAGGTAATGAGGAAGGATGGGAAGTCTGATCTGTGCCTCAGTGAGATTTGATTTCAGGTAATAGCCAGTGATTTGAATTACATTATGTTAACTGCTATATAATACTGTACGTCCTCACTACAACAGTTCCTATATGTTCATGTCAATGACATGACAGGGACAATTGCCCAGATTAGTGAAGAATCCGGGCAGAATGCAACAATGATGGACCTGGACAAACACAGAAATGATGGAACCAGAACTGGCTTCAGCATGGAGCAATCCAACACCACAAACAGCTTCCTGCCCTAAAGGACTGCTATGATGGATATAGCTCAAAGTCACGGACTAAATTATCTCAGTGGATACTTTAGAGGAATGGCCCATAGACTATGGGAATTATACGTGCATGTATATATCAATAGACTGGAAAGAATGTGTTGGAAATATTGGGACCTCATCATGATGGAAATGGTATAGAATATGGGATAGGTATTGCCATGGTTTCAGCTGGAAAGGAGTTATTTTTTTTTCCTAGTAGCTAGTACAGTTGTGTGCTTTTTTTCCTAGTGCTTTGTTTTGGATTTAGGATGAGAATAATGTTCATAACACACTGATGCTTTAGTTGTTGCTAAGAAGTATTTACATAAAGTCAAGGCCTTTTCTGCCTCTCAACCCACACCACCAGTGAACATGCTGGGGGTGCACAAACATTTCTGTCCTATTAAATTGTCACTATCTGAGCTCAAGAGTTTTACTTTTGTTTCCCACAAATTTCTCACTCATCCCACTGGGGTGCAGAGTGAAAGAGCAGCTGTGTGGTGTTTAGCCACCTGACGGGTTAAAACATGACACCATTTCAGCTCTAACATGACTCACATTCAGCTATGGATCATCAAAGATCTACAAAAGTACAAATAATTTGAAATTCTTCAGAATTGCATGTCATCTGCTTCCCTTCAACATACATCCTTCGAGTTTGAAAAAAAATAAAAATAAAAAATCACTAAGAAAACCAGATATTCTGCAGCAAGCATTCAGCATTGATAGCTTCATTTCTATGTTTAAACTTGCTAAACTTGTAAGCAACCAAAAATAGCACCTTCCAATGCAAACACAAAGAAAAGAAGATAAATTCTTACTTGGTATCTCCTAAAAATATAAAAATCATAAAACAATAAATTGCAGTGTGGCTTGCACTGCACCACCTACAAGTTGGGGAGAGGCAATTTTCAATAATATGTAGTGAGATGACTGAGGGGAATGGATTCAAACTGAGAGAGAGTAGGTTTAGATTAAGATATTAGCAGGAAATTCTTTACTGTAAGGGTGGTAAGGCACTGGAACAGGTTTCCAAGAGAAGTTGTGGATGCCCCATCCCTGGCAGTGTTCAAGGCCAGGCTGGATGGGACTCTGACTAACCTGGTCTAGTTAAAGGCGTCCTTGTTTAGGCAGGGAAGGTTTAACTAGATGATCTTTAAAGTCCCTTCCAACCCAGGCCATTTCATGTTTCTATGACTCTGTCATTTTCATTTAAACAATCTTTTGCAAGTGTCTGACTGCCTTGTGTAGAAAGATTCTACCTGAAACCCTTCTGATGCCTGTGAATACTCTTAAAGATCTTAGCAGAGGTCTGTGGGGCTCTGTGGCCTCAGCTGAGGCTCCCTGTGAAATACAGAAGCATCTTCTGTATGGAGGTACAGAAATCTCACTGATCCAGTCCAGTCCTGTTTCTTAAGAGACTTAGAATGTTGTTTAAACTTGTACCACCTTATTGTATCCTTCCACCTCTTAAGGAAGAGTGACTGGCATGCATTGCTGGCTTTTTTCTCTTCTAGAGGTGAGGTGTGCTACATGATCCACCATAAAAAAATGCAGGGAAGAAAAGAATGAAATACTCTTTACTGCATGTAATAAGTAGTTTATTCATACAGTTATGGAAAACATTTTGAAACAGCTAAGATTAAACACCGCAGGAAGCTGCAGAGGTACATTATTTATCAATATGATCTGCACCAGTATTTGGCTCCCTCATCCTGCAAGTAATTTCCACTATGCAGTGCTTTACCAGGCACTAATTGGTAGCTCTGTAGGTACTCTTACAGTATATTTTCCTTTGCTTTCAAAAGTCAAACAGTGAAAAATAATGTTCTAGGCTGATATTTTTATCCCTATTTTTATTCCTTTAAGGAAAGACTACAGGAATAACTGCTAAAATTTGAAATGGCTCGTGCTCTCCTAATAGACTACTAATTTTGGGTTTTACTTCATATTATAAGAAAAAGGGTTTTCATGTGAATAAAGAGGTTTGTTGTTTTTGCAAGTGTAGCAAAAAATTGTTTTAACATTTAGGGGAATATGCTTTCAATTTTGTTTTACAAGCATTTTAATATTGCAGTAAATTTAGACACATTTTTCTGTAACTTAATGGTGCTTGCCTGTCAGATTATCAAGGATTACTCATTCATTTCAGGTGTGATTCACAACCAACAAGAAAAATTTCCTTGAACACGATATCTTCAAACAACTATTTACAGGTACAAATGTGCTGCTGTTCAAAGGTGATGAAAACACTTGAGTCCTAAAAATGTCTAAGTTAATCATTTTCATACCTTGAAGAAAACAAATTTTAGACTTTTTAAGAAGGCCATCCTGATGAACATTAAGGGAAGAGATGCTCCATAGATTACAACAATAAAACTCCTCAGTAATCTACTGAGGTTTATATTTTGCAGTAGACCTATGATCTGTTGCTTACATAAAGTCTGGGAAGTAAAGAATTTCATGATTAAGGGTTTTAGGAAGAAATTACGGGATGCTTTCCAGTAACACAATCATCCAAAGTTATTGCTTTGCTTTGGTGTTTTACTTTATTTCCAACATCTCAAGGTTAGAAAATGTATTACACAAAGAAGTGTTTGCCAACAAGTGATATACAACAGCTCAGTTTTCACTGTTACCTCTCATGCTCAGAAAAGGATGTAAAACTTAGAATCACAGAATCGTAGGATCATTAAGGTTGGAAGAGACCTCCAAGATCACTGAGTGCATTCAGGTGTCTAAGATGTGTTTGATGTTGTCTATAGTAATTCTGTAGTTGAGATTCTAGTTTAGATCAATTCTCTCTGTAGTTGAGATCAATTCTCTCTGTAGTTGAGAATTGATTTTTAAGCTACTTTAAGGTGAAAAGAGCAAATTAAGGTAGAAGTTTGCAAATTTGGAAGGGATGCTAACATCACATCAAACCACAATCTTATACTACAGGTTGGGTAGAGTTCCCCCAAGAGCCACAGACTCGAATATTTGTAGGAGTCCTTACATTCCCTCCACTTTGTCAAAATCCATGCTGAACATGATGCAAGGCCTTGGGGATGTAAAGCATAGATGGATACACTAGTTGCTTTCACTTCTAGACTTCATGGCTCATACGCTGAAGTTACAACTAAAGACTTGATCCTTATGTTTGAAAATCATTTCTTCACAAATGCCCATAATGTAATAGAAATTACATTATAGGATAGGGAAAACTAGTAATATATAGCTATTATGTATACCTAATCCCATTATTTTTAGTTTATTCATTCCCAAAACACAATTTCTAAAAGAAGAAATTACAAGTACGAAATAATGACCTGAATTTATTTTCTCCCCAGTCATCTGTATAGGAGGAGATTTAAGTGCTTTTCCGAGAACAGCTATGTCACAAGATGTGATATTCCTCTCTAGAGGCTTCCTCAGTGCTGTAAAAAGCTTATTTTGATGATACCTTCACAACAACTAAGGCACAAAAGACCATTTCTTGTACTCAACAGACTCTTGCTTGGCTGCATCAGCTGCATATGAGGGCAGGGATGGGCACAGAGGAGGTAGAACATGCTGCTCTCTCAACACCCACCAGCTGGCACTTACAAGCTCTTCTCCCCACTCATGGTGTGTCCAGCACAGTGTAATCTCAAGGCTAACAGCTTTTCCAGAATTTCCTTCCCTTTTCATGCTTTCTTTTTCCTGTCCATACCCCTGCTTACTTGCAGGATGTTGAGGAACCTGCATATTAGAGGTACCTTAATTCTCTACAGTGCATCCATTTTTTAATTCAGTCAAGACCACAAACAAGCATGCTAATGTCAGCTGTGCCAAGGGTTCTTGAAAAGCTGATTGAGCCTCTGACCCCACTCCAGGAGATAAGATCCATGAGCATTCTTTCGAAGCCCAGAGCCGTGCTACGCCTGTGGAATGCTGCTACGCCTCAGCATTTCTGTACTTTGCCATGTTTGTAGGAAAACATTCCCTTCAAGCATTAGCCATCTGGCAACATTTGCTTACCAAATCTTTCTGCATGCCTCAAGGGACAGCTGTGGGCAGATCTAAGGCAGCAACAAATGGACCAGATTAGGCCCTTGGTCTTTAAAAATTTTGTCTATTTTAGTGGAGAGTAGGGAGAAGGGGAATATTCATCATGATACCTTATATGCTCTTTATAATTGCCACATCTTTTAGTATATATATCTTTCTTATACAAAAAAAAACAGGCAGTGCTTTCAAAACACTCAAAGAGCCAGCCTAGGTATAATTGCAACTGGAATATTCAAATCAACTTGAAATATCTTAAATTGTTCATTACATCATAGCCAAACCTAACACCTGAGAATAGGGTGCTGACTTGCTTGAGGAATACTTGTATGACTAACCAACCATGTGCTTGAATTCAAGTTTCAGAATCAAGCCAATAGCTGGCAATTTATTCTAGTTCACAGATTCTCGTATTTGCAAAACACAGTTGCAAATTTTTTTATTCGCCCTTCAAAAGATATAAATTCACTCAGAATGAAGTGATGTCAGGCTTAAGGGAAGAAAAGCAACCCAGTAGTAGGATTTATGATTTTGTTGTTTGGAAGGCTGCTAACTCAAGCTCCCTGCCTCCCTTTTTTATTTTTATATGAGTACATAAGGAATTTCTGTCAGAACAATCAGTCAGAGAAACATTAAACACTATACTCGATGGAATACATCCAGTAAATAATCACACTGGAAACAGTTTATCATGAAGAAATTGAAGTGTATGGGCTCCAGCTCTTAAGTAAAATACTTTCTTATGATTGAAATGAAGACACCACCAATTCAGAAGATAAATCTCTCTCTTTTCATCTATTCTGCTTCTGCATACCCAGTACTTATTAATACTGATGCTCAAACTCTGGAAAGAGCACACTTTACAGATTAAGACCTCTCAATCCCTCACTTCCTAATTTAAAAAAATCTTGTCTGAACACACAAAAATCGATATATTGCCATACATTCTGTGAAAGAGAAATATAATTTTATTTTGTTCATATATGGAATCACTCAGGTTGGAAGAGACATCAGAAGGCTTATAGTCCAACCTTCTTCTCATATGAGGGTCTACACTGAGGGACAACCAGGTCGCTCAGGGCTTTACCGTATTACATCCTGAAACCCTGCAAGAATGATGCTGCACAATCTCTATGGGTATATCCTGTCCCACGGCCCAAGTGTCCTCCTGAGAAGGACACAGGATACACTCCTATGAAACAATGTCACTTTTCCCATTTTTCTGTCTGTGGCCACAGCCTCAGAGACGGGCTCAGACTCCTCAGCTCCCTCCCTGTAGGCAACATGCTCCTGTGGTTAGGTCCCCTGAAGCCATCTCTGCCCCAGGCTGAATAAGCCTCTCTTCCTCAGCCTGCCCAGCACTAACCAATTTTGACCAATCCTCCACTGCAGGCCTTCACATAAGGCCATGTTGGATTTCACTAATCCTCTTCTTTACCTACACCCTTCTGGATGGCAGCCCTACCTCAAACATATTGAGGACCTCAGTTTGTTGATGCTGCCTGTCGTCTCTTCCTCCAAGTTGGTTGGACATTGACAAAGTTATTGAAGAGGGCAGGACCCAGGACAGACTCCTGCACTTGTAGTGCTCTTGTAACTGAACTCTAGGAAGAGCACAACCACTGAACTTTATTTAGCTTGACCATCCATTCTTTTCACCCATCTGATAGTCCATTATCTAGTCTGGAATGTCCTAACTAGGACTGAAGAATACAGGTGCAGATGGTGCTGAAAGCTTTGCTTAAGTCGTAAATGCCCTTCACTGTTCTTCCCTAGTCCAGCAATCCAATAAATTTATCAAAAAAGCCAGTAGGGTTTGTCAGACATGTTTTGTTCTTGGCAAATTAATGCTGGTGGCTCCCAGTTACCATCTATGTGTGCCCAGAAATGTGCTCTAAGACCTTTTCTAGAACACCCACAGGGGTCACAGTGAGGCTGAACCTCTGCAGTCCCCCAGATTGCCCTTTTTGCCTTTACAGCGACAAGTGCAACATTTGCTTCTTCCGCTCATTGGGAATGAATCCTTGTCTCACAGACTTTGAAAGATGATAGAAAGTGGCCTTGCAAGTACATCAGTCAGGTCTCTAAGCAGCCTTGAATGCAGCCAGTCTGGTCCTGTCCTCATCCTGTGCTGGGCATTCTCCTCTTCCTCCAAAGCCTTCACTGAGCTCAAGGCCTGAAACATTTTTCTGGTGAAGACTAAGACAAAGTAGGCATTGAGTCTATCAGCCTTACCCATGGCTCCTGTTATTTAATCACACACCCTATTCACCACTGTGTCACATTGTCCTCCTCTAGCCCTTCAGCAAATCCCTTAAATAGTGTTTTTCCTACCTGAAAATGATGTACTACAAGACTTCACACACAACAAGGCTCACTTTGAGAAAGGCAGGTGGGGAGTTTTGTTCAAAATTGAAGGGCCTTGAGGTTTTATTTTAAAACAAAAAAGAGACTTCATGTATCAATTTATTAATTCTCTAATACACATACATATCTATGTATATATATATGAATATACTTATATATATATGAATGTAGCCTGAAACACTAATCACAGGACTTGGGAAGTCTGTAACTCAAGAAAAATAATTACATTTCAACTAAATCCTTTTTTTCCTTATATGCTCAGACTGTGTCTGAATTCAAAGATCATTTCAAGTAGCATAAATTTAATCTGAATGCTCTGTTAGAACAAATGTTGCATGCTACTTTGTATGTGTCTCTCCTCACTGCAATCAATAAACACCTGTATGGCAAAAAGGGAATAGGAGACAATTTATTCCTCAGTCGTCCTGTGGAAAAAGGGAGTTAATGCAAAGGAACAGTAGACAACTCTACTGACTGCTGTGAAAAGGACTCAATGCAATCAACAGACTAATCCTTTACATGCACATTTTAAACTTTCCCTAAACAGCAGTACACAAGCTGAAAAGAATAATATTAAGAAATTAGAGATTCCTCAAGCAGACAGATGCAGAGATCAAAGACAGTAAAAGGGTAATCAGGGTTCAATGCTGCAAAATATTCAGTATTGTAAACAGACATGAATGTCAGCAGCTCTTTCAAAATATGAGGATGTCATAGGATCACTTCACACCCTGGAGAATAAACATAGCAAATATTGATTTCAACAAAACAGCTTGTAGAAGAGTGTGATGTGTAAAACAAAAAACGTGTTTCAAATAAACAAAGCATGGTACACATTAATTCAAACATAAATCAATTTTTAGCTGAGAATTTACAAAGAAATGGGACAAATATGAAGTACATATTTTTTCACAGCTGAGTAATACTCTGATCAACCATGTGCTTTGTAAACACCTGCCTGCATGTCAGGTCAGATGAATCAATCCCATCTGAGTCCCTTCTTCTTCAAATACAGTTATTTTCCCTCTTCTAGACAATGAGAAACCTTCTTAGAGGTGACTCATGTACATGGCTGTAGCTGAATTTTTATGATGTGAAACTTATTCTGTTCAGGACAACATTTTATTTGGCAAGAAGTAGCCAAAGAACTTCACCTTGCAAAAGTGTGCCTGGTCTCTGAGTCCACAGTGGTCGCTATGAAAACACTTGGACAACATGCAACCACATTAATGCATGGGCAAGCCTTGGGTCAGCCTTGCTGAGGTGTGCAGACCTTAGAAGAGCAGTGGGTGAAACAATCAGAGAGACCTCCATGAGCAGAATAGGCCTGTTCCATGTCCTGCTACCAGGTAATGTCCTGAAGATCTGCTGGCTTGTCTTATTCAGATGGGTACGGAAAGAAATCCAAAGGCTACATGAGCACACACAGACACAATATCAGAATTACTGGATTTGTGCATTCCTGGGCACCACTACACAAAGCAATTCTTCGCTGTTAGGTTGTTGTTGTTGTTGTTGTTATTACTACTATTACTACTATTACTTTGTCTCCAAAATTCAGGTCTTTAATAAAGCTCTATAAGAATAATTCCAGCTATAGATAAGTTGAAATCTTGAGCTAAAAAATTTAATGTTTTATTGACTAACAGCAAGAAGGAAGCCCCTAACCCAAAACCTAGACCCTAGGTAAGAGGACACGAAACACACTTTTAAAAGAGGTCACTCTGAACTTCCAACAGCCTCTTTGGTCACACTTGGTAGGCACAGAAGGGTCATGGACCAGGTCTGACCCCTGCTCCTGAAGGATAGTGCTTTCCATATAATTATTATTGGTAGAACTGTTTCACACAAAGTGCAAAACAGCTGTTCCAGCACAGATTTCAATTCACTTTGGCCTGGGTGGGGCTCAAGGAAATGTGGTGGTGTTTTGGTGGAATAACATGCATTGCCTCCTCTCAGTAATCCTTAAGCACTGAGACAGGGATTCAATGTAGGTGTGAGAAATGACAGCACCCTAAGCAGAATGCTTCACTGTCCATCACAGAAGTTCATTGTACCTGTGTGGTTTGGATGATCTGGCAATTTTGTGATACCTAAGGAAAAAAAACCCCTTCTGTGTACCAAAGTTCATATCAACAGAGTCCTAGAAAGGTCTGTGCCCTCCTCTTGCTTGGGCACAGCTTTTCACAGTGCTCCAAATCCAAGAGACCCTTCTGCTCCTGATGATTTGCTTACTTCTAGTCTCACAGTGATGTTTGCTTAATTTCTTCCTCAGGATCCTTTCTCTACCTATATTTCAACAATTCATTTTATTTGCACCTCACAAAATTCCATTCTTGTATGCAATTTTCCCATTACAGGTTTGATCATCTTTTCCTGGCTAAACACACAAGTGAAAGGACCCCAAGCATCACAGCAGCATGCCATATATGTCTGAACAAGATAATTTATGCAGAGAAGTGAGCAACTTCAAAATACTCATTTTCTTCACTTACTTATTCACATGTACAACTTCACCAATGTTAGCTAGAAGCACAGAAGTTCAGTAATGAGACATTAAGCCTCAAAATCCTCCTCCTGAAAAATCTAAAAATACATCAGTGAATTTAACTTCTTACACAGTGCTGTGGCTGAAGAATCTCCTTAGGCCACAAGTTAAAAATACAGTTTTTCATACCTATTCAAGTGCCCAGTAATTCAAAACAGAATCACTTATTTGCCCTGCTAGCCGAAATTCTGCCCTTTAGAAGTTGTTAGTCACTGCAATAGTTTCTTTTCTGTCTTAAGCTAAGGCAATCATTCTTTCACCAGAATTAAAATAACTACTATGGGGCATTTTTTCTCATAAATTGACACCAAGAAGACAGGAAACAGCTAGTGAATGAAAGTTTGATAAAGTTTACAATTTCAAGAGAAATAACAACTATTCACTCATTCTCATTGAACTAATATGTTTTAGTAAAACAAAAATAAGCTTGCTTTTTCCGTTACAGAACATTTAAAATAAATGTTCAGTATTATTGGAATGTAGTAAATTGTGAGGATTCTCTTATCCAAATTCCAGGTATTGAAGAATGGGTGAAAAAGCAAGGTACATTTTTTTCATCCACTTTGTGTTCATTGCAGAAATAATTAAACTGACAGACAACTAATAAAATCAGTTCTAGAAAAAGTAAGAGGTGCACATTTTACAAGGCTATACCTTCTGAGTTATTTGGGACAGATTTGATAAATATAGCATCATACTAAACCTCAATTCCTCCCAACCTGTCAAAATGTTTACATCAGGATAAAAATTCTTTTTTTTTTCTCTAGAGAATCGCTATTTTAACGACTTTTCACATCATGTTTCAATCAAAATAAAGACTTTAAGCATTATTATTGAATAAATGAGTACAAAACCCAAAATCTTTCTCAGCTTGGTCAAATATTAAAATATTACTGGGCAACTAAAATTTGTTCCTTTCTTAGGACATTCATTCTCCTACTCAAGGAATGGAGAGGTGGCACCTGAGAGCTCAAGGTTTCCTTGCAATTGGACCTTCCTATAGAAGTGTAATATCTGCACTATGCAATCCTCATTAATTACAGAGATACTCTGGAGGAGGAGTATGATTTGAACCCCTTTCTTGAAATCTCAATCTAAAATCAAAATAAAGTAGAATTAAAATTAGTCATTTTCTCCTTTAAAAACTTTTTAAATCTCTGCCTCCCAAAAAGGTTTGTTCAGCATCTTATTTTTAATAGATTTCCTATTTTGGCAACCTCACAGAATCCTAAATCAAGAAGTTTACCCCGTTTGACACCGTGAAAAACAGTGGAATGGGAAAAATATCTTAGAGAATGATTTTCATGAAGAATTTCATCTTTCTTCATTTGTTCTTTTTTTTCATGTGATATTTCTCAAATTTATTATGGTTTTACATGTGTTCATCAGTAATGTACTTACAAACCAGAAAAATTTCCCTTTTCAGATTTTCACCTTGTCAAAAAAAAAGAATGATTGCACCAAAACTTTACTAACTTGTCATCCTATCCATGTGAACAAAATTCAAGTACATACAATATGTCAGATGAAAGCAATCAGGAAAAATCTATTACTTTGTATTGTGTTCATCTATGACCAGAAATCCTGAGACTTTTGATGCAAATATCAACTTAACAGGCAAAACATTAAAAATGCTGGCTTGGGAAATAAGAAAATAATTTTTATAGGGGAAGGAAAAGAATACAAGTTTGTTTAATGCAATTATTAGGTGAAAACACAGTAGGTGAAAACATCAGCCTGCAGCAATCTTAAACAAAGCAGATACTCCCAGGTGATGTTATTCTGCAAAGCTTTATACCTCATCCTAAGAAAGAGCTCGAATCTCCATACCAGCAAACACCCACAGGGTCACAAAAAGGACAGCATTTCCTGTTTCTTCCTGTCAGCTCCCTTTACATATTGTTGTAACTGACACTTTTTAAAATATTAAACATCATGAAAGAAACAGAGCCTTAGATTTGAAAGAAAGAGCAATAAGATGAGTTCACCAAGGAAGTGATGATCACTAGAGCTTGCATTCACCCCATCTGTCTGCCAGTTTAAAGATCATGTACATTTAATGAAGTTGAAAACTCAAGGGAATTAGGGCATTACTCTTTACAAATAATTTCAATATTAACAAGGATTTGACTTCCTACTCAATAAAAATTTGTAGGTTGTAATGACTCCTTTTGAAATAGTCAATTCTGACATCAATTCCGACCTTTCTCAAATCCCTAGTTTTACAGTTAGTAAGATTTTTGTGGATTTAATATTTAATTTTCATCCAGGATCCAAAATTCTTTTGAGACGTAAACTTACAAAACTAAAACATTGTTCTCTTTACTCACAAAAAATAAAATAAAATAAAAAATAGGTGTTGTATCAAGCTGGAAGGCTTGTCTACATAAGAGACTTGATAAGGCTGAATTTACAGCTGTTTCAAGACAACTCAAATGCCCATATCCTGAAGACACAAATGTTGGGCCCATGTCAGGAGATGCTGGCAGGTGGGGTGGCCATGTCAACACATCACCTTTGGCAGCAGCGTGATTTAGATCCACTTAGGCTGCATGAGGAATTACACATTATTCTATTTTAGCATACTCCATGGTAATGTCTGTGTGTCACAGGCCTGGTGCAACGTGCCCAAACCTGAGTTAATAAGTTTGTATCTATGCAGATACTTGAGCAAGAGAAGCAGAGAAGAAGCAAAGTCGGGTCCAGACAAAAATGGAGGGACTTCCCTTGGAGGGTAAATGAATTAACTCCAGGTGTGATTTGATGACAACTCAAACTACTCTGTAGTGGAGCTGTCACAGAATTCCTTCAGCCCAAAACCTAAATTCAGCTGGAAAAAACATGTCAGTGGAAAGCAGAGCCCTCCACAACTCCAGCTAAGGCTACTTCATGCAGCCTTGATAAGAAAGACCTGAGGGTGTTGGCTGGCAAGAAGCTCAACTCGAGCTGCCAACGTGCACTTGCAGCCAGGAAGCCAAGAGTACCCAAAGAGCAGCAAACAGTCCAAGGGGCTGATTCCACCTTGTGAGACCCCATGTGGAGTCCTGCATTCAGCTCTGGGGGACACAACATAAAAAAGGCATGAACCTGTCAGAGCAAGTCCAGAAGAGGGCCATGAAGATGATCTGAGGGCTGGAATACCTCTGCTATAAAGACAGTCTGAGATAATTGAGATTTTTCAGCATTGAGAAGGCTCTGGGAGACCTTTCAGCAGTATTCCAGTACCTAAAGGGGGCCTACAAGGAGCTGGAGGGGCACTTTTTACAAGGGCTTGTAGTGATAGGACAAGGGGGAATAGCTTTGAACTGAAGAAGGGCAAGTTAAGATTAGATATAAGGAAGAAATCCTGTGTGTAGTGAGGCACTGGAACAGGTTGCCCAGAGAAGCTGTGAACACCCCATCCCCAGAAGTGTTCAAGGCCAGGCTGATCAAGGTTTTGAGCAACCTGGTTTTCATGGCAAGGAGGGTTTCCTGCCCATGGCACAGAGGTTGCCACTAGATGATTGGTAAGGTCCCTTCCAACCCAAACTGTTCTGTGATGATTCTATGGTTATACTTTATTCTATCACTAATATTGCAGCTCCAGGGTATTTGCAATAGATAGCCAAATGACAGACCTTCCCATGCTTCATTGCAGCAGGGACACAAACCTGCTTGTGTCAAAGCACACAATCAAAACTTGGTTCTGCCCCACACCAATTTTGTAGCTCAGGCAACATTAACGTGGCCTGTACAAGAGATATTGCCTACGCTGGGCTCTGGTGTTTTGGGCATATAAATGTGGACTAAAATCTGGGAAACTTTCCCAGCAGTAGGAGGAACCCCAAATCTCTATTCATTACTCCTTTGAAGGGTGTGGTAAGTGCAAAAAAAGGCTTTGTTAAAATGCTACCGATCTGCACTTGAATCTGGTGTTTCTTTAAAACCTCAATATTGTCTGGCTGTGAATGATTACCCACACATTTCTTTCATTCATCCACTACATCAGAACACCCTACTAGAGATAAGAGTCCAACTTCAGCCATAAATCCATTCAGAGCAGAGAAGTTTCATTATTGAAAATTAACCATTTCCTAGAAATTTAATTGTTTTTTACTCTGCAAATACTCTTACACTCAGGTTAAGCTGGTGAGTTGCATCTTGTGAACGCAATGGTAGATATCCAGAAACTGCTTCCACTTCTTGTAAGAAAATTAATTTACTAATTTTGGGTTAGGGGTTCCTTTTTTCCCCCCTCTCTACACCACAGCATTTCTAAACACAACAACAGATAGCTATTCCATCTGGATTCTCACTAATTAGTGAAATGGCAGCTGATCCTGTCATTTCTCACCAAACTTTCTTCCAGTCTGACTGTCACCCTCTAAGTTTTCTTCTAGTAGGGTCCTCTCAATTTAAAATTAACTCAAGCATTTTCATTACCATTTTTCCTACTCCAACACACTAAAAACTATTAAAAGTGTAATTTGGTTATAAAAGTGATAGATATCTAATAACTATGATATTTTATTTTTCTCATATTTACTTCAGCTTTTACTTCAGCACTGTAGGAAGAATACACATTCCAGCTACACTGATTTTACCACTGCAATAAATTAAAATATATTGGAATAAAAAGCAGCATGCATTTGTAGGAAAATTATGACAGCTTTAGTACCAATTATTCTCTAAGTATTTACAAGGAGAGATTTAGGTAAGCATGCCATTGAAAAGAACAAGCTGCCAAATACTCCACTCACAGTATTTTTTTTTAATTTGTATATAGTAAATCTGGAGTTTTTCCACCCATATTATGTAAATATTCTTTTCATCCTCGTACACAATGCTACTTATTACACATTTGTCTTTATCTTTCTACAGTGACATGACTATATCTGATTTTCAGAAACTAAATGGCATTTTAAAATTAAATTTAAATTTATAAAGGATATTATTTATGTTATAAATCAGGATTTGTATCCTTACTTGTCAAACACTAATATGAAAATTACTCATATACAAAATCCTTTGTATAAGCATAGAATACTTAGACTTCAGATGAGACTTCTCAACACAATAAATCTGAAGGAGAACGGTGATCTTCAGGTAAAGGCTATGAACTTGCACTTCAAAAGCTTCTGTCAGGATGAAAAACCTACATCTTGTAACTCCTTTAACAAAATGGAAATAGTAACTATATGACTAAATAGGTCAGTGGGACATAATGAAAATATAAATCAAAATTATACAGTATCATAGAATGACAGAGCCACAGGGGTTTTTAGGTTGTAAAAGACTTTTAGAGTCATCACATCCAAATGTTGACACAGCACTGCCAAGTTCACAACTAAACCACGTCCCCAAGTGCTGCATCTACACATCTTTTAATGCCTCCAGAAATGGTGGCCCCACCATTCCCTGGGCAGCCTGTTCCAATGCTTGACAACCCCTTCCATGAAGAACTTTTCCTAATGTTCAATCTGAACCTCACCTGCTGCAACCTGAGGCCATTTCCCTTTGTCCTATTGCTTTTTAGCTGGGAGAAGAGACCATGTTCCCCCTTCCTGCCCCATAGTGGTAGGAAGTGATGAGGTCTCCTGAGCGTCCTCTTGTCCAGGCTAAACACCCTGAGCTCCCTCAGCTGCTCCTCACAGGATTTGTGCTCCAGAGCCTTCCCCAGCTTCATCAGCCCTTCTCTGGACACGCTCCACTGTGCCAGTGTTCTTCTGCTCATGAGGGACCCAAAACTGAACTCAGAATTTAAGGTGCTGATCACTGACCCGATCCTGCTGGCCACACCATTGCTGATACAGGCACAAGTTATTGCAGACACCAGCAGGGATAGGTAAAAGAGGTTAGTGGCATTCTCAAAAATAGGGAGCAAGATGGCTTTAACATGAGCGGAGCAGGAAGATGTTCCCTCCTGGGAATGAGCCCTATCTCTACTGGGGTCATACCTGAATGTGGCCCAAAAAGCAAGTTAGGAATAGGAAAAGCACAACAATTGCTTCATGAAAGAAGGATAGTTTAGCACAGCTCTCCCTCCCAAGCACCCAGAGGCTAGGGTACGAGGAGGGCAAGCAGAGGTGAACAACCCCTCAGCCTTCTTTCAAATCCACCTGAAATACCATGGCAGCACTGTTGAAGAAAGGTGAAACAGCTTCTGTGAAATGCAGATTCAAAAGTACTTATCTGCTGTCTAGTAAAAACCGGCTCCGAAAGCAAGCTGGAAGCCATCTGGACGTCTTTAGAGAAAACATTCCCTTCAAAATAGATAAGTTTACCTTGCCTACTACCAATAATTACCTGTTGACTTCAGTGGCTGATTTTAACTTCTTGCCTTGAGTTTCGAATACAAACAAAGCTGTCTGGAAAAGAAAGAAAGAAAGAAAGAAAGAAAAGAAAGAAAGAAAGAAAGAAAGAAAGGAAAGAAAGAAAGAAAGAAAGAAAGAAAGAAAGAAAGAAAGAAAGAAAGAAAGAAAGAAAGAAAGAAAGAAAGAAAGAAAGAAAGAAAGAAAGAAAGAAAGAAAGAAAGAAAGAAAGAAAGAAAGAAAGAAAGAAAGAAAGAAAGAAAGAAAGAAAGAAAGAAAGAAAGAAAGAAAGAAAGAAAGAAAGAAAGAAAGAAAGAAAGAAAGAAAGAAAGAAAGAAAGAAAGAAAGAAAGAAAGAAAGAAAGAAAGAAAGAAAGAAAGAAAGAAAGAAAGAAAGAAAGAAAGAAAGAAAGAAAGAAAGAAAGAAAGAAAGAAAGAAAGAAAGAAAGAAAGAAAGAAAGAAAGAAAGAAAGAAAGAAAGAAAGAAAGAAAGAAAGAAAGAAAGAAAGAAAGAAAGAAAGAAAGAAAGAAAGAAAGAAAGAAAGAAAGAAAGAAAGAAAGAAAGAAAGAAAGAAAGAAAGAAAGAAAGAAAGAAAGAAAGAAAGAAAGAAAGAAAGAGAGTCTGCTGCCTTTGTGCATTAAACTTCCTGGTCAATGCATCTTCCTTCTTCCTGATTTTAAAAAATACATTAAAATTTACATTTGTATGGATGTAATTATTTACATATGAGAGGGAAAAGTCACTATAGTTACTATTAAAAAAATCAATGAAAAGTCACTATATATAGGTCTGTATATAATAAGACAGAGAAAACATAATTTATCAACTGAAAATAACATATGCAGAGAAACTTACAGCCCTGAGAATACAGCAGTAAAATTGAAAAATATATCTCATTCTAATTTTTATGAGACATAACAAACATTGTCTATCCATATTTTTGGAAAATAATTAAAGAAACAATAAACTATTTTTTAAGGCGTTAGATATTGCAACAACACATTAATGCTAGTATAACACTAGTCTCCAGGACTGTTTATTCCCAGATGTTGAAAAGTTAGGAATGTTAAGAAGTAGTTGCTGTTGACTAGGGGAAAATCCATTTTCTTCCAAGTTTTCAGGATGCATTCCTTTCTGACCCTTAGCAAATTTTTTGTCACATTGAAAGTATGAAAGGAAAGCCTCCTAAATTCTGACTATTGAAATTTGGGATAATTAGTGAAAATAAAATTCACAGAATGTTTGTCCTGTCTCCAGCAACTGCTACAGCTGACCATTAGAGACATCATACTGTAGAAGATGACGCATTGTATATATTTGTCTTGTTACTAAATCTCTCCAAGTATGCCCTCTACTCTCAAGAAATCCCAAAAACTCCAAAGTGAAAACATGGATCTGAACCTCCCTCCTAATAAATATTGCAAGCCATAGGAATGATTCCTTAGTAAAGACAAGAAGCCACTTTTCTTTAAATCAAAAAAATTTTTCTAAGGTGTAATTTAAGGCAAAAAATTAGTAAATCCTCAAAACAAGCTGAAATTAGAAAATATAAACATGACCACCACGTTTTAATATAATGCTGTCATGCCAGCTTTATAATTCAATCTGTATACTCCCACAAAAAAAAAAAAAATTCCTTCTGGCTAGTCTCTAAATTTCCTCCAGAATTTATGGTTCAGTCTTACTCTCATGGTAATGAGTTATAAATCTTTAACTGAAAAGAAGTCTTATGAGTCTTTTAATTTTATTGGAGGACATATGGATCTTCCACTCAAGTAAATTTATTGCTGAGTCTTAGTATTTTTTCTCAACAGTACAATATTATTACTTTCTAATTGTTCAAGATTTTTCATTTTGACACTGATTTACAGTACCTGTTAATAACAGAACTGCTTCTAATTCCTGCAACCAGAGGTGACCTGGCTGCCTAAGGTTCCTTTGGTGATGATGCTGCATATGCAGATTTGAATCATGCATTTCTAGCAATTAATCTCTCCCACTGGTTGTCCTGTTTCAACCTATGTAAAGGTTAATCTGACCCAAACAGAAGGATTTTCAGATTTCTTACAGTTAGGAAATATCTGTTCCCCTTTGCTATTAATTTGTAGATGGCTGCAGTTCACTGAATGCTGAAAATTATACAAATAGTGTCATACATGTTCAGGCTAGAGACATAATGCACACACTCCTTTCAAAAAAAAATCAAATCAAGTTTGGGCATTTTTAAAATCTGTGAATTAGCTTCTCTACATGGGGTTAATCTCTGCAGACTTCATCAAGATAAGGTTTAGTCTTCCAGTTATAAAAGATGGAAACATAATTTCTATGCCCCTCTGTTCCTTAATAAAAGAAAGACTTCTTTCTGATGTTATTATTCAAAAATTCTGACATCTTTAGGAAGCACTAACATGGCTAGTAGCATATTAAAATCTGCATACTGAAAGAAGGAAAGAAAGCTGTAAAAAGAGACATATTCTGTAGGAATAAGTACAAATTGGAGAAATCCCACCATAAAAGGATGTTTTGACAATTAGTGGAAGAGTGTTACCTGTATTGTGCAATATTATTGTTGCACTAGTTCATGATCAAATATGCAGAACTAAAAACATTTCCTTCCATCTTTTGATTTCTGAAAGTTAAGAGTAGGATTTCTAATTTGGATTTGGATCATTTATACTCTCGTAACCTCCCTCTGTGTTGCTCCCATTGATTTTAACCTAATATGACACTTAGAAAGGGTTTATTTTTTTCCACATGGAAGCTGAAAAGTGCAATGTCAATTCTTTCTCATTGAAAGATGCAGATAGAAACAGCTCTAGGTGCCAGCTCTCTACACTTCCTAGCCCCACACATTGTTTCCAGTCAATGCAGGTAACAGGAGATGTGGCCTAGAAAACAATTCAGTGACCCATCCAGAACAAGACAACTGGAACAGACAGAAGACAATGAATCTGGTTGGTGCTCGTATGAAGCAAGGAATGGGTGGCATGGCAAAGGCTGGCGTAGTTATTAAAAGAGAAACCACCCAAAACCAGCCAGATGCTCAGCTGAACAACATGAAGGTGAGGAACACTGAGGCAGCCTCATGAGCAAGGCAGCAATTCAAGCTGCTTCTTTTGTGTCTTGTCTCTGCTGGTACCATGTACTGGAGGCACAGAAAGAAGTTCAGTTTAGGATGAGACTAGAGTGCAGGACAAAAGGACTGTATGATTTGGAGTCAATCAGGTGTTTTTCCTTTGGGCCTGGTTCAGAGTATTGTATGGATGTGATTAGCTCTGCCATGATACCACATCAAGACTTGAATAGAGAATCCCATAAAGCTCATGGCACAACTCTTTGATGAAAAAAAATTGTCTAGGTGCTATAGAAATTTCTCATTAACCCAGTAGAGATGTTTGTTTTGGGTACAGCATAGAGGGAGGAGTGTCTGTTCCACAACACCTATCACAGATAAAACACTTATCACAGTATAAAACACCTCTCATAGAAACATCTAAAGACATTTTATAAATACTGATGAAGTCTCCTGAGACCCTGATAATTTTCAGAAATAATATGCTTGTCTTGTGGAAAGTTACTCTGCTGTCTGGAGGAGTTATCAAATTGCACAAGACCATAAATGTGTAACAAAGCTCTCACTAAATGTAGGTTATTGCAGAAGAACTGTAAGAAAATATTGTGGCATAAAGATGGGGTGGGAAGGGAGGGGAGCTGATTTCTCCTGAGAGTGATTCTCCAGATTTCTACCTCCAGATGTTTACAGCTACTGCCTGTCACCAACCTGCCACCGAGGACACACCACCCTTCTTGCAGGACAGGCTAAGACCTCAATGCTATTTCAGCCTTTTATTTCAGAGAAATAAAAGGAGAGAATCACCCATCTTACTTTCCTTTGCTACAGCTCAGTGCCTTGCTGGATTACAGCAGCAATGGCAGGAGAGATGCTTACCTTGCTTCACCATCTCTGTGACAAATTTATGGCTCAAAAGACACACAGCTGAAAGTGGCTTTATTTTTTAAGCACACAATTTCCTGCCCCCTAATACACTCATCTTAATATGCCTGTAATCTTGTTAGTAGACAAGTACTTGGAAGCAAACTGCAAAAAGTCCATTAAGTGTTGTGAACACTCTTAGCCTAGGTGCAATTTTAATTTAACTAATGTTCTTTAATAACGTAGCACCTGACAGGCAAAAGTATTTCTGTTCAAAAAAGACAGCGCATGCAAAATTTAATTGACTATTAACTTTGTGAATACATAACATTAAGCAAATTATATTATTAAAAATTAGGTTCTGACACACAAGATCCAGTTGCTAAAACAATACCTCTCAGCACTAATAGCATTTTGACTTTTATACCTTTAAAACTATTATTATGCACTTATTGCACTACAGTGATGATAGTGCTTTCTCTCACAACCAGAAAGGAAAACACTTACAAGCAACTGAGAAAAAAAAAGAAACAAACAAAAAAAAATCGAACTATCCCAACACATCACAAAAAAGGCATTTAAGACTTAAGCCTCTTTTTTTTTTTGCTAAAGTTAAGGATATTTTATTAAATCAGCTCTCAGTTTGTCCATTTATATCACAATGGAAAAAAAGAGGCCTGGCTACCTGCAGTGCCAAGTCAGATCAGTGACTGAAATCTGCATCAGTCACTCCTTATTATCACAGTCACTCCTCCTGTGCTCCCGGGTCACAAGGACAAGTGATGGGCTCTGGAAGCCAATTCTCTGACTTCCAGAGAATGTCAAACCTTGAACTGCCTTCCTACTCGCTAAACTCACCACACTGAATTTGTAAGCACGTTGTTCTTGACACCACAGGCACCTCAAGTACTTTTTAAGTATCAAAAAGAACTAATTTATCTGGCTGGAATTTCAGAAGGGGGAGTGGCTGCTTGCCATACAAAAATGCCCTCATATTCTATATTTAATTGGCAATGAAATCACAAAAAAATCAGTTGTGATTGGACTTCAGGTGAACACCCAGGTGGACAGTGACTGACTTAACCCGTTTTGCCTGTCCTTAGTGATATAAAAATTGTCACAATAAAAAAGTCACAGGAGAGTTTATAAAGGCTTTGGCAGAACAGAATACAAATTATTATGACTTATCGCTAATCTTCAAGAGTTTTAGGTATTACTTTTTTTTTCTCTCTCCTTGAAGTTTTTTTAGTCCCTCAGCTTATTAAGTCTTATGCAGCTTCTGTTGTTATCATGAAACACTCAGAATATATTTCTCAAGTTAGTGTTTAGAGTGTATGTCTGACCTGTTTATCAAAGACACGGCAGACCTATGCTACTGCTTCCTTCTGGGAAAAAGTTAATTGGAGATTGCAAGAAGTCATTTGTGTGAACCAAGTCCACTAGATACCAAAGATGAAGACCCTTTTCTGATACAGCTTTACAAAGTCCCAGCAAGGGGAAATACAAATTTGATACTGAAAATGAAAGTATTAACAGTGACCAAAAGTTTCACATGGAAAAAAAATACTATGTAAGTATGTATATAAATATGAACAAATATTCAAGCTCCCAGATACGAGGTTTATTTACATCCCAGTTTCTTAATGCAGAGAGAGTTCACTAGGATTGAATTACAAATATTTTTTCCAATAAATTAATGGGGAATTGTCATTTCTCCTATCTATTTTATATATTTAAATCATATCTTAAGGTGATAAAAGTAAAAACTTATTCTGCCTCAGATATTTCCTTGATTTACTCAGAAACAGTATTATTAATGAGTAGTATTCAGTAACAGTAAAAATACACAAGTACAATGTGTGCAGCTAGGGAATCAGAAACCTCTATCAACAAAGAGCAAGCTGATATTTTTCCTTCAAAAAGGCTCATCCACATATCTTTTATATTCTTCCTTTAATCCAACCCTTCAAATAATAGATTTAAAATCAATGTATCAAATGTGGTTAACAACTCAGAGTGTATATATAAAAGTAGACACCTTAAAAAGGCAGTGTTAGCTTTCTTAGCAGCACTCCTGGCTTTTCCTTTTATTCATGCAAAAGAGAGATAAATTAAACAATCTGAAACAGTTTTAACTGGAGCTTTAGGCAGCCTTGCTAAACTACTTGGTTATATGGATGAGAGAGTTCTCCTTTCCACCAACCTTTTTATCAAATAACCTCATTTGTTTTACCTGGCTTCTGTAGAGAGACATGCCTTGTAATTTGGGAATTTTCATATTTTATTTCTAGTAATTACATACTATCAGTTAAATATTCCTTTCTTTTTAAATCTAGGCCTCAGGTCCTTTCATTTAACATTGGAATGTAAAGAGAACTCAATAGCAAATACAACAAGCAATGAATAGACTTTTGGATCATCCTAGAATTTTCACCTAATCAGGTTTTCCTCCACTTCTGTTACTAGAATAGAGGGTTGGATGTGTTGCCTTTTAGCTCTAAGAAAGCTTCCACATCCACGGAATTATAGTAAGAGAGCAGACCTCATTTGTGCCACTTCAGTTCTCTTCTCCCTTATGTGGGAGTACCATCAAACATAGGACTAGAAGGTTCATTAAAGACCATTTAGTCAAATTTGAAGCACCGAGACAGCATAAAATATACATAAAAAGATGTAGGTAAGATGATAATCCATATCTGCCATTAAGGACAATTTTCTTTTAAATGCTGGTAGAATGTATAGTGTATGAACAAAAATCTTTCCTGATTTGAATTCATTTCTTAGGGCCAGTTCTGAGAACATGCTTATGTACTACTCATTAAGCAAAGACTTAATCCTCCTCCAGTCATTTGAATTGCCTGTGAAAGAAAAGCACAGTATCTGAAAATGTGAAAAACACAGACAGAAAACCAAAAAATATGGTAAATGTGAAGGAGTTGCTTCTTTGTGCTTAAGTTTGTTAAAATGAGGTTTAATGAAAAATAGTGATATTGAAAAATTATCTTTTCTGTACTTTGGGTATAAAATAATTGGATAACTAATATGAAAACTAGGCAGAACTTTTTCTAAATTATAAAATAATTAAGAATTAATTCCAATAATTTTTAAATACAAATATTGCCATTTTTAAAGTCAATGATGATATCATCTTACTGTAAATATAAAGAATAAATATAGACTATAGATCTGTATTTTAACATAAATTTACTTCCTCCAGCTAAGTCTGTTGTGTTGATAAATATCCAAGCTTCTGCTGTGGAAAAAGGAGATATGCCAAACTTGGTATGTGATGGGCTTATAGAGAAATTGCAATGATTTTAAGCTTATGCTTGATAATAACAGAAGATATTTCACTTAGCACAGAAATGCAGCCTTAAACTTCTGTTTCTAGAGATTATATACACACACACTATAAATACAATGAACTTTAAAAAATTTATTTTTAAGGTATTTTGATATTGCATGTACATTTTTAATTTAAAGAATCACAGAATCACCCAATGGGTAGGGTTGTAAGGGACCACAGTGGGTCATCTGGTCCAACCTTGCTGCTCAAGCAAGGTCATCCCAGAGTACATGGCATAGGGTTGTGTCCAGGAGGTTCTTGAATCTCCAGTGAGGGAAGTTTCACAACCTCTCTGGGCAATCTCTTCCATTGCCCAGTCACCCACAAAGTAGACAAGTTCATCCTCACATTTAGGTGGCACTTCTCGTGCATCAGTCTCTGCCCATTTTCTTCAGTCCTACGGTTTGGCAGCACCAAGCAGAGCCTGGCTCCACCCTTCAGTACTGACAGACACTGATGAGGCCCCCTCCCAGTCATCTCTTCTCAAGGCTGAACAGGTACATCTTCCTCAGCCTTTACCCACAGGAGAGATGCTCCTGTCTCTTCATCCTCTTTGTCACCCTCCACTAGACCCATTCCAGGAGCTCCTGTCTTTCTTTTACTGAGGAGCCCAGAACTGGACACAGCACTCCAGATGTGGCCTCACCAGGGCTGAGTAGAAGGGCAGGATCATCTCCCCCAGCCTCATGGCAATGCTCTTCCTGAAGAGCCCTGCTGGCTCAGAGACATCTTGTTGCCCACCAGGACCCCCAGGTCATTCTCTGCAGAGCTGCTTTCCAGCAAGCTGGCCCCAGGCTGTCCCTTATTCTCCACCAGGTTCAGGATGCTGCCTTTGCTGAATTTCTCATTGTTCTTTGTCCAGGTTTCCAACCTGTGGAGGCCCTTCTGAAGGGCTGCACAGCCCTCTGAGGTATTGGCAACACCTCCCAGCTTTGTGTTGTCAGTGAACTTGCTGAGAAGACATCTGTCCCTTCATCCAAGTCATTGATGAATAAGTTAAACAACCCTGGGCCCAGTAGTGTACCTTGGAGGGGACCTGATAGTGACAGGTCTCCAACAAGACCCTGTGCCACTGACTGCAACCCTCTGGGATCTGCTGTTCAGCCAGCTCTTAACCCACCTCACTGCCCATTCATCCAGTCCTCACTTCCTGAGTTTGCCTATGAGGATCTTGTGAGAGACAGTGTTGAAATCCTTGCTGAACTCAAGGTAGACAATACCCACTGCT
Organism: Ammospiza nelsoni; assembly: GCF_027579445.1. Classification (NCBI taxonomy): domain Eukaryota; kingdom Metazoa; phylum Chordata; class Aves; order Passeriformes; family Passerellidae; genus Ammospiza; species Ammospiza nelsoni. The sequence goes on from NC_080634.1 coordinate 81,802,016, forward strand.
ACCCCTCCATCCAAGGAGCTGTTTCATCAAAGAATATGACTATGGTTGCTAAGTCACTCATTCAGCCTTTAGGAAATGCTGAAGAATTAGGAAGGCCCATTCTTTAGGGTATACTAGAGTTAGGAGATCCCATTTCTGCAAAATTTTTTTCCACAATGCCTTTGTAAATACATCAGCTTCATGGTGCACATTTGATGAACATTTATGCTAGATTTAATTAATGTTGGATGCATAGCCCAATGTCTTATTTACTAAAAATTATTCAAACCCTAGTTTGAAAGAACCATCACTAATTTCCTTATGGTTTTTTTCAGGGCTGCCACCATTTACACTAAACAAAAGCTTCAGGACAATTCATCTTCACAAGTGAGGGCTATAGCAGCAATCCTGATTTCCCAGCTAGGAATCTGTGACACAGTGACATCATGTGAGACAAATCCACAAATAACAACTCAAACTTAGGCAAAATGAGGTACATTTTGCCTATTCAGACAGAACTGAGCATATTTTAATGGGAAAAACAGCTGATGTGAAGATAACCTTACCTTTCCCATGTGAAAAAATCTCACTTTTTGCTGTGGAAGGGACAAGACAACCTTGTCCCTTCCACAGCAAAATTTCACAATCTTCCTCCTAATTAGTGAAGTGCTCCTTTAAAGTGGTGCTGTGAGATAGTCTAGCACATAGAAAAACTTGGTAGGCTTGCCAAATTTCATAGTTAGGACGGGCCTGAGGTGGTTTGGTTTTTTTCCCCCTCTCTCTTTGTGAATTTCTCCCCTGAAGATCTAAGGGAAGCAATTCCTATGAATCAGCAGAGCTTTGGGGCAATTGGCTGAGCCATAGGTTTCTGCAGCAGCCATCAGACCTCAGCATATATCCAGTGGCAAAAGGTGGCTGTGCCATCACCTCCCACTGCCCAAATCCTGTACAGAAACAAAGCAGTGGAGTTTAAGGTAAATCCTGAGAAATTTCTGTAGTGCTCATGCTCTAGGGCTGTCACAATGATGACATTCAAACATTAACTTCTGCACTGACATGGTAATCTTTGGGACCATTTATATCTGGCCAAGCCAAGCTATCTATTATATAGGTATTTAAATCTGAGTTAGTCGCCCTAGGCACTCTTTACAGTCAATAGACAGAAACAGTTCTAGGGTATGATTCAACTCCTCCTAAGGCAGGTGTTCAAAATAGGTCAGATGAATCATGCCCTAAAAGCATCTCTTTCTTTCCATTAACAGTGAAGGGGTGTCTTGGTTTAGGGCAAATTTGGGTGGAAATTCTAAACGGGGTTCTTCTAAAAAAGCAGATTTAAGTGGTTTTACTCCTAACTGATTTGGGAAAAGACTTTTTTTGAGAAAAGTGGAAAAAAACTGTTTATTTAACAAGCAAAGTATTCACAAGCATAGAAAATTAATATTAAACAATAAAACTTCTTGGTGTTCTGAAGAGATGGCAAATTCAGCAAGCCCTTGTTTTGGGGTGAAACTCAGCTTGCTCAGTTTCTTATCAGTCCCCCCTGTGCTGGAAAATGCATCCCAGGCCCTGGTGGGCCAAAGGCATGAGCTTTGGGTTTTTAGTTTAGAGCAGGTTTTAACAGTTCTGAGAAAAAGAAAAACTACAGTCTAGGGAACTTTTCTGCCTCAGCTAGCTAAAAACTAATTAAAAGCAAAGGAGAACTTTCTTGTGCTGTCTGTGCTGCAGAAAACACTCTGTAAGAAGGAATGAAGAGGAGTAAGTGCAGTTTCTGAAAACAAACTGCGCACTTCTTTTTCCCCTCCTTCACTCTCAGAATCAGTCTTAAAGGTGTAGAACTTAATATCCAGCATAAATAGAACAGACAGTTGGAGGTACAAGCATCATAAAGTCACCTGAGGACATTGGGCCAACACCAACAAGCTCAAATGCAAACTTGTGTCACATAAAAGACTTTCTGGGGAGCTGAACCCAACTCATGCTCTTACAAACAGGTTGACTGCCAGGACTCAGCCTTGCCAGGGGCAACCTTACTAGGAAAAAAAGGCTCTTATTTACTCATCCTCCAACCCACGCCCAAAAGTGCATCTTTATTTTCTTCCCCTCCACATAGCTGTTTTCCTATTCCCTAATTTCAGAGGCTCGTCTGACCTTGAGCCTCACAGCATGCCCTTCTACCAGCACTCCTCTAAGTGCTCTCCCTACTTCCTTAGGCACTTCCCTTCCTCTGCAGCCTTCTCCTGAGTGCATTTATCCCTTGCAGCTGCATTTCATCATCCCATCTGCTGTCTTGCCAGTGCCTACGTTAACCATTTCTCTGCTTGAAAGAGCTTGTAAACTCTACCCCACACCATGACTTCAGATATTTTGTTAGCATTTATCTGTACTGTGCAGACTGAAAAGCACGTTAGCTTGTTGCACTTGGAGGAAACAGTCTGGAGAAGTGATAAAACATAATGTAATGATTTAACACTTCTGGCTCCTTTTGAAATAAGAACAAATTTCTGGAGCTTTTTTTCCCTTCAAAAATTATGCGAGTCCTCTAGAACCCTACTGTAATACTGAAAATATTACAGCAGCATAGTAATGGAATCTGTAGTTCAACCATGATTAAAATGAAGCATGCAAGTTTATAGAAGGAAGTTGCATGAATGAAGAAAGTGCATCTTTTTTCCCTCCAAGGGCAACCACAGTCTATACACTTCAGGCAAAAAAAAATTGTCAATAATGTTACACACAAGTTAGAGGTTACAGTACCATGCACCAATACAAAACAGCAGCAGCAGCACAGACAACTCCACAAAAAAAGGAGAGACAAAGACAGCGTCTCATGAATTCTTAATTCATTAAGGAATGAACACACTCCTACAATCTGTAAAGGAATAAATCTGTTCTAAAGATCAAGGCAACTTGGGGAAAGGAAGAGTGTCTAATCACTTTCCTTTTGATCTGAAAATTCATATTTTAAGTCTCACTATGTGTGGCTGAAAGAACAAGAATCGAAGGTAAAAATAAAACTATAAATATGAAAAATGCTGAATGAAATCCTCATCTCTGTGAAGTTTTCCTAGTACCTAAACAGTAGGTATCATATAGAAGAGTGAAAAGCATACAATAAACAGAATATCTTTTGTCTCTAAAATACATGAATGTTTTTCCCTTTTCTAAGCCTTATTTTTCCAATCCCAAGTCATCAACTCATCCAGGCATGAGGAACAACAAAAGCATATAGTAGTCCTTAATTTTAACCGTGCAAAATGGAAACCCTCTCCAGTGTTCAATGACCTGGATGGGGCTCTGAACAGCCTGGTCTAGTGGAAGGGTCCCTCCCCACGGCAAAGGGGTTGGAACTAGGTGAACTTTAAGGTCCCTTCCAACCAAAACCCTTCTGTGTTTGTACATCTATGAAAATAAAGATGTTATTTTAGTTTTATGTATATTAAAAGCATCAATCAACTAGATGGAACAATTCATTTACATTCAGTTACAAGCATGCTTGCAGGATTACAGGTTATTTCATTACTAAGTATATTTCAAAACCTGCAACTCCGATGAATTTTCCTATCATTTTATCTTTTCTCTTTTTTGTATAGTTCAAAGGAGATATAAAAGTATGAATATAAGGTAGCAAAAATTATCATAATTGTGTTTAACATTCCTCTCTCCTCTTGATGAAGGAGAAGAAAGTGTCAGACACATGAATGGAACAATAATTTCAATACAGTAAGAATGCTTCAGTGTGGCTCCATGGAAATATTTTTTTTAACTTAAGTGTCTCTATATAGTTTTATTATTCAGCACTAAGGAACATGAGTGCTGCCAGTCATTTGAATGATCAATAAAAAGAAATGTGCCCAAAACAAACATTAAAAGACTTTATTAAAAGCCTGTAATTGGCATACTGGGGCTGCTTCAAATCTCTGCCCCTGTTTAGGTAAAAAAAAACAGAGAGAAACACATTTGACTTCCTGCACTTAAAGGACGGGTACTAGGTACTGTTTTTACCTTTCATAGAGCGTCTGCCTCTAGAAAAAATAAATTGAAACTCAACTTCAGTTGACACACAGTTCTCAAAAACCTGACTGTTAAGACATTTTTAATCTGGCATAACTGAGGGTCTCTTACTGAAAAACAAAAAATAAAAGGACTTCACTTCCAACAGATATCTTACATAAATCAAATATATCCATCAGAAGAAGTACCTACCATCACTCATGCTAAAATACCATAACTCTTTGTCATAGTCAGCATCTTTTGCAATCTGGTGGAATAAGACTGGCCTGTAGGTCAGTTCAATAGGCCATGAGGAAACAAAAGGTTCAAATTGCCAAAAATTTCTGAGGAGATAATTCATTTCTACTAGATTTCTGAGTTTCCAGGACAGCCTCATGTATTGTTAAGTGGGAAATTGAAAAAAGAATGAACTGAAGGATATTATTTTGCAAGAGATTGGTTAGATGAGATTTGTCGAGCAGATTGACATCTATAACAATAAAATTTATTTATGGTTCATGCAGCCAACAGAAAAAAAAAGATGAGATTGAAGCTGATTTAGGTTGGCCAAATGCATCCCTGGGAAATGAAACAAACTGTATCTTTGTATCAGCATACGACTGACAGGACTTGGAGCAAACTGATACTGTTAAGTGGCCTCCAATGGCCGTGTGCCAATACTGTTATCCTGTCCCTAAGAATCTCATCTCTAGCTATCTGCTAAAGCTATCTGCTGCGCTGGTTTTGACTGTGGGAGAGTTAATTTTCATCACAGGAGCTGGAGTGGGGCCGTGTTTTAGATTTGTGCTGCAAACAGCGTTGATAACTCAGGGATGTTTCAGCTGTTGCTGAGCAGCGCTTGCACAGAGCCAAAGCCTTTCCTGCCTCTCACCCCGGCAGCGAGCAGGCTGGGGGTGCACAAGGAGCTGGGAGGAGGGGACACGGCCAGGACAGATGATCCCAACTGACCAGAGGGATGTCCCATACCCTGCGGTGTCATGGTCAGCATATAAAGCTGGGAAAAGGGGGAAGCTTGGAATGATTGTTTGTCTTCCTAAGACACCATTAGGCATGATGGAACCCAGATTTCCTGGAAATGGAAACACATGCCTATCCACAGGAAGCAGTAAATGAATTCTTTGCTTTGCTTGTTTGCATGGATTTTGTTTTCCCTACTGAACTGCCTTTATCTCCCCCCATGAGTTTTCTCACTTTTACTCTTCCAATTCTCTCCCACATCCTGATGCAGGGACAGTGAGTGAGTCGCTATGTGGGGTTTTCTTGGACAAAATTTGCCCAGAAGGAATAACAGGAATGATTTTCCAAGCCTACTTTGATTGTCTTCTCAAGTACTACCTTGGTATTACCAGCATCTTGTCAAAGAAATCAAGTTACCTTCCTTCAGCATTTTTAGCCAGTACTTTTGGTTAATATTCTTTGTTCTTAAGTGTCAGGAACAAAAATGTATATTAGTTATTAAATATATCACGGTGAATGATCATCTCTCTCAGATTTCTCCAAGAGTTCCACAAGTCTGTTTGTCCACATGTGCAAGCATCAACACAATCAAATAACTTAACTATTTCTGTGCTTCATCTCCCCATTCTAAAGCGATACTAAGCTATGGAAACTCCAGTCCACAGAATCTCAGTTAGCAAGAGCAGAGTAAAAAAAAACATCATCAATTAAAAATTATTTTTAATCTTCCCTATTGATTATGAATGGCTTTGGGAATTGGGGCAGTTGTTCAAGATTTCTAGCCAATGCATTTCTCTCCAATGCCATTATGACACCACTACGCAGAAAGCCCTAGGACCAGTGATATTTTCTTCAGTACTCATTATTTCTGTTTCTCCTTTTAATTTATTCCATTGAACAAGCAGTACAACCTTTGCATTCTTTCTATAGCATTACAGTCTCTGTTACCTACCCAGAATCAGCAGCTCCCCCACTCCTGTGGCAGTTTTCTTTATTTCTGAAGAGGAAATTTATCAATACATAGGGGGTGTAAGCATGTGTGTGAAAGCCCAAGCTTCTCCCACACCCTTCAAATTATTACTGGTTCCATAATTCTTGAACCAGGTCCCCCAAACTTTTAGAAAGAGTTTAGGTGGGAGAATTTTGGTGCTTTCTGTTTTTTGAACATTTAAAACAGCACTTTCAAATAATTTCCTTACTTTTCTCTTGCAGGCCCTAGAGCTAAGAATATATTAAATAATTTGAGTGAATTTCTGATTTTATATTGCTTTAAGAACTAGAACCTTAAGAAAATTTCCTAATCAATGCTAGATTCAATGCCTGTGAGCAATGTAGTCCTTTTAAGGCTATCTAGAGAAGTTCTTTCGCTGTGTACCATAAACCGAGAGGCTTTTGTATCTGCCATTTACAAAACCAGATAATTAAACAAAAAATGCATTAAGCTTAATTTGCATTGAAATTAATCTCCACAGAGCAAATATTTGTTGATCATGAAACAGCAGCTCAGAATCAAGAGTGTTATTTTTCTGGTGGTAACTACTTGCAACAATAATTGACATTCCTCATTTAAGCAAAAGTTCTTCTCATCAACATGTCAATACACAGTAGACAAATATTGGAGATAAACAGTTGCAAAGGGGTAAAAGATTGTACCTGCTACTGTGAACACATGTGAAAGCACATATGCATGCACCTCCAGTTAGAGTTTTATTCTTTCAGCTGTTATTCCAAAAATAATGGACTGGATTTGGATATAAAATGGCAGGCTTTTCTTGTTTGGATACATGCCAGAAAGCAATTTTCAAGCTTAACTGAAAGACTTGTTTAAATTGTTTTCACAGTTTTCCACACTTAAATATTATCTTTTGTACCATTCTTTAAATATGCATTGAGCCTAACCAAGCTGTTTAAAAAAAATAATAAATGTCTCTGAAATTCAAGTGAAAACAAAGAAAATCCCAGTTGCTCTCTGACAAGGAAATTTAATTCCACACCCACTGACTTCATAGGGCAGTCTGCTCAGCTTTTTTAACACAGGTACTTGGGCCATGTACAATTATTAAACCGTGCAAGAGACGGGGTAGGCTGAGCTGGAGCTGAGCACAAATCTTGGGCAATCTACAGAACAACTCCACATCCATTTTGCAAAGAAAATCAAGCTGTTCTTAAGCAAGATTTTGCACCTGTCTTGAGTCTTGTTGGCCCAATCTGCCAGACTCCAGCAGATAATTTACAGTCAAACTTTAGGTGGTGAAGCCATTATCTAAGGAAATAATAAAGTTTCTCATATTGCAAATGGAGAACAGGAAATGCCTGCAGAAGAATAAAACATCTGTCTAACAAAAATACACAGATTCCAGAAAAATGGGTCTGCTTTTGGATACTTCTGAGGCATCCAACTCTTTCCACTTGTATTTCTATGAAAATAGTTTAGCAGATTAAATTAAGGGAATCAGTAGCCTAAAATTGAAGCTCACGTTAGGTAAAAGTCCTTTCTATTAAGCTCTGTTTGATGACAACACCTACTTGCAACAAATTCTGACCCCTCAATCTCATATACTGCTATTAATTAAATATTTATTGACTTCTGTGATGTTAATGCATTCAGTTATGGATGCACAGTTGAGCAGAAAATTTAGACAGAGGTATTCTGGTATTCATGAGAAACCTGGTGACGAGAGTTTTGCACTGTCGGACCGGTAAACCTGAGTGAAAATCAGCAGAAGAAAAGAGAAAGACAAGAAAAAATACACGAGTTATAGTGTATGTTTTTATGGTATTCTTTTCTTATTCCACAGAGGTTAAGAGGAATAGGAGCTTTTGTAAATGTTAAACTGAAGAACTACAAAAAATTAGAATGTTAGTAAATTAAAAGAGAGATTAAATTAATGATTTCAGTAACAATTGTGATTCTGAGATCCCTTTCCAAATGCACCTTTAGGAATATGAAGAAAAACTGTCTGAATAAACAGAAAGCAGTGACAACACTGTAATAAAAGCTACTGAGAAGATGGAGATGAAAGAAGGAGTGCTACTTTGGATGAAGCCTATCATACTGTGCAGCTGTCTTGGGAAAGCCACAGGCAAATAAGTGCTGGAAAACTGTAAGAACATGAGACTGGCTTAGACAGGAAAAAGAAGGACAACATTTTTCAAATGCATTATTCATTGTAACTACTCATGGTCTTTTATTAGACCAAGTATGAAGGGCAAAACAGGTACAGCAATACCAGTAAAAGGTACATGTGGGTATAAAAATACCAGTAATGTCCCAATAACATTTTATTAACGTTTTAAAAATGCTAAAGCACAAGAGATTTTGCAACTGAATGCTTCCTACATGTATTTCCTAGGTAATACAAAGGAATGTTATTATGTATTTAAGCTTTTTTATTTGTTTTTTTTTTTTTTGTTTGCAGTACATTTTTTTAACTTAGATAAATTTGGTTTGTTTAGGGTTGTTTTTTTTACCTAGATAAATTGTGATTTTTTTTCTACACCCTGTTCATGAAAAAGATATCTTAAGGTCTTTAAATGAGAAGATTCTACTAAAACTGTATGTTTGCAATGTCTTAAGACAAGCCCCTATTTCTTCTCCAGGCAAAATTCAAAAAAACAAACACCATGGCAAGTCAAAATACCAACACAAGCTCCATCTTATCTCTATAAATGTATACAGAAATGAGCCAAAAATGTTTCTGATTTACCTTTGATAGCAACTGGAAAGAAAAATGAATGCTCAGAAGAGATGGGCAACATTCCTTGTAAATAAAAGGAAGAACTTACAGCAGGCCTTGTTGTTCACAGCAATATAAGCTTTGACTACTACTGAGTGTCTTTAAATGTCAGAGCATATAAGCATTTAATTAATATGTTCATATTTATAGCTTTCCCTGTATATTTCCATGGGCACACTTAGAATAATGTTCTCGTGCTTCTGCAGCAGGGGAAAATACTCCCACTGGTGAGGGAAGAACTGAACCCCACACTGGAGACTGCAGAACCACTCCGAGCCTTGCTCGGATACAACTGACGTTCCTATAGTGGAGTTACCACAGAGGTGTGCAGGGAGAATAGAGCTGGCATATCAATAAGGGGCTATTTTGAGCAGTGGAGATGCACAGATTACAGTCAGAACTTTAGAGAAGGATGACGCAAAGAAGAGTTTCTTTTCATTTTGAAATTTTGCAGAAGGCACTAATGTCTGCTTCCAGCATGAATTCGGTCTCTTTCATGTCAAGCCAGTATTGCAAGCCAGTACTATAGCTGGGGAAGAACAGAGCTTCAAAATGAAAACTGGTTTCAGCTTCAGGCTGCAGTTCAGTAAATGAAACTAGCTAAATTTAGCTTTTCCTTTTTTATAAAACCAGAAACCTGTGCAACTCTATCAAAGTAGTTGGACCAATTTTTTTATTTGATGGCAAATGATGCTGGTGCCAGGTAAAAGAAGTGAATGCTTCACTGCTGAACTAAAGCATAAGAAGATGCTTTATAATGGAGCTGAGAAGGAGTAGAACAATAAAATGGTTGTGGAAAAGCAAATTGAAAGGCTGTAAGAGGATGAAAGGCATAGAATGTTCTACAAAGAGAGTAAAATGAGGTTATTTTACAATCATGAGAGAAGGAATAAGTTTTTGTCATGAGTTGGAATGCATTTTTTTTTTAATTTATTTACTTTATTAAAATTCAATTGGATTCAGGTTTGGGCATCATGTAAGTTAACCAAAAAAACCACCTGAAACTTAAGGTTCTTAAACTATTCTTTTTAAACTCACACACCACTGTCGTCGACAAGACCTTGTAAAACTATTCTATACATTGACAGATGCAGTTTGTTAAAAGCATGACATTCTCTACTGCAGCAAATTATGCAGGAAATACAAGATTGTAAAGTGTGGAGATTGCCATTAATAACAGGGCAGCAAGAATATTATTTTTAGTATTGACAATTCATAATATTTTGATTTATTTGTTTTTGCCAGTACTTTAGTATGTAGAAAAATGATTTTTTTTTACTGTCTAAAACTAAATTAATATGATTGGATGCAATGTATATGCAAGGATATGTACATGACTTCAAAAGTGGTCAATCTTTAGAAGCTCCTACTGTGTCAGATTCTGGATTCACTGTCTGAGACACACAGCACAACTTTGACCACCAAGAAGTGTCCTGTCTAACTTTACCCAGCACTCCAGAGAGTCTCCTAAAAGTCTTCCTTCATATTAGCCAGTACATTTAATGGCACTTCACACCTATATTGTTCCTGCCTAAAATAATTAACTTTCAGAATTAAATGCCTACAGATATTTCTGAACAGTATTAATAGCACATACTGTACACCTTGGAATGCTATATATTTAGATGTCTGAAAATGACATTATGAAATAACTGAGTAAAAGTCTGTTCCCAGCATTTTTGTTGACAAAGGCCCCAACTCTCTGGATCCCACACAAAAAGATGCTTTTGCAGAACTAGAATATGATAAACTTTGTCTTTCTCCCTTTCAGTGTGACTGTGTCCAAGACAACATGCAGCCAAATTTTAGGAATATCTCTCATACAACACTATAATGGATTTTTAAATTATTTTTATTATTCTTATAATAACCTGTAATAAAGAGGTTGACACATTCTTGAGTTTTTCCTTAAAAACAGTCAAGTGCTTAAATCTTGACATCTTAAAATTTATACTTTTACTACAATCCATTGTCATCAGTGTGTTCAACTAGTTTGTGTCAGCTAGTTTGCAAGCAAATAATTAAAAGCAAAGGGTAAAGCTAAGAAGGTGGGAAGAAATTAAATTAAACTATTCACAGTAACTTTAACACCATCTGCTAAGGTACATAAAGTCTCAAAAAACAGTATAAGCTAGCCAAAAATTAATCACGCTACATAAAATTCAGAAGTGTGTTGTATTTTTTGTTAAATGCAGTAACAGGCAAGTATAGGAGTTCAGTATTAAGGTGAAAAATGACATGGGTTTACATGTTCAATATTATTTAAATACTATTTTTGGAGGTCTAAGCAGCTTCTTTTGGAAGGAGAAGTTCAGACATCCTCACTTCAGTATCCAGCACTCGGTAGTTACACAAAGAGGTGCTGGAGCATAAGCCAACATCTATTTTTAGTACAATTTCACTGAAGGAGGACTTCACTAAAAGGAAGAAAAGGAAGTCCAGATAGGATGAAACTACACATGAGATAGTTTCACCAGTCGTGCTTTGGGTTTCACCAGTCTTTGCAGGAAGAATTGGAATGGGTGGGCAAAATCTTTGATTACCAATAAGGTCCCCTTCCTTACTCAGCATCTAGAGCATACTTGGGTAGGGTAAAAGGTTAGAAGAGGAGCCTGTCCAAGTCGCATAGGTGAAAAGTCAGTCTTGAAAGTAAGGTGAGCATTTTTGTTGCCCTGTGTGCTGTATGGTGCTGAGCAACCATGTACCCCATGGGCAACTTTGCTCAGGATCTTTTGCAGAGGCCTGGAAGGAGATGTGGCATGGGCAAACTTCCTAATGCCCAGGGCCACAGAAGAGACCTTCAGCATGAGAATAAAGCCACTACAGAAAATACTGCTTATCTGGAAAGTACCATGCTTGTCTCCCTGTGGATCTTCCTACCAGTCACACCATTTGCTAAGTACTATTTGAATATGAAGAGGCTGAGGCAATCAGGGAAAACCATTGTATGCTCATGTACACTCTCCCACAAGAATAACCAAAACTAATTTTTTCAAGTTCAGACCTGTTCCCCAACATCAAACAGAAACAGTTCTCCTGCTGAACTGGACAGAGGCATAACCAAGATGCAGAAAAGGTATGATGAGTTGTATGCAAATCCAGTGGAAGGAGAGTGTTCTGCAAGGGCAAACATTAATTTCCTTTCTCCACATCCAGCACTTTTCCACTTCTCTGCTCTTCAGAATAAAGGGCAAATGCTCCCAGTACTGTGATTACCCAAGAGCTATCATTTTCGTATAACTGTATTGTTATTATGCATAATTGTAATAAGAAAACTTGGACAGCACGCCTGCATGAAGTGCTTGAATCAGCTTATAAATATTACTGTGTTACACAAAAATTGCATGGCTTCTGTCAAATCAAACACATTGAAATCTACATTAAGCCTTAATTCTCTGCCTAACAGCTATCTAATAATCACTAAGCACTCCAATTGCACAAAATGTAAAGGCCATTACAGATGCTTATTAAGTTTAGAAACCTTCTATCACCAAATTTAAATAGAGTTCCCTTCAAAGGGGTCCCAAATATATGTTAAGTTTGATATTACTTTGCCACCAAGCTCACTGGAAGGTTTATAAGCAAAGTTTGCTTGTGAAGTACTCCAGTGAAAGAAAGTGAAGAAAATGCTAATACATTTCTTAGATTTCTTTATGAGTTATGCAGTAAAATGTACTGGTCTGCATGAGCCTGACTTTTCAAGGTTAAAGAGAGAGGGTTTGAGCATGACAGTATTTGGAAGGGAATGTGGTGATTTTCTGTTCCACAGTGTAAAAAGGCAAAAACTGCTGTGTGGCATTGCCAGCCATCCAGCAACTCACTGCAATTGCAGATTGCAGCATCAAACAGGAGGGCAACTGGCATCCCTTCTGGGTGAACACCTGCAGTATAACAGAAGAGTTCTGCTAATGGAAACATCTGAAAACTCACTGTAACATCTATTCAGTCATGAGTCTAAAAATCCATGATAGTCAGGAAGTAATTTCAATTTTTTATAGCCTTGCTATTTGCAAAGGCAGCAGACTTTAGCAAGAAAACAGGAATATAGGTAGTGATGGAGGGTGTTTCCTACCAAATTCCAGGTACTCTTAAGAAACTCTCATTTTTTTTCATCAATGACCTTCTGTTCCTGTTCCTATTTCAGGGTGGTTACCAAAGAGCTTCCCATACCTCCAAAGTTTTGAGAAAAAGAGGGACAGTCAAAAAGAGATTCCTAACTGACCTTCTAACTGACCAAATCTGGGTAGAGAATCCAAACGTGCCCCCTAAGGTTGAGCACTGAGCTCTGCTCCAGAAGAGAGCAGTTGTCTGCAGATCTCAACTATCAGAAGCAGTCCAAATCTAACTAAATTGTTCTGGTACAGAAATAGTAGTTATGTTAGAGCATTCTTGTAGGCAAGGCCTCACTTGTAACAACTGATCTGCAGTGGCACAGCTATAATGATTTCACCACAAAAAGTAGAATAAATTCTTAAACCCAACTATCAGCACAAATTCATCAGTTTTTTGGACCAATCCAGCTGCAAAGCCACAAAAGGCTCCCAGGGTCTAAAATATTCAGCATTGCCTCATCTAATGGAGACAGAAGCTTTTAGGAAGAAAACTGGCACATCCAAGACTTCACTGAGATGTAAATCTTCCAAGGTTAAAACTGAAGCTGAAGCCTGGAGTTAGTGATGCCATGGCAGTGACAAAAGTTGTTGTGCTAGATTAGGTGATATTGTCTCATGGGTTTGGAGAAAGGCTTATCATCAGCCTTATGAGCCCTATAGGTAATTAGGAATTTATGAGTCCTCTGCTCTTACCATGGCACGTTGGGGTGCAGATGTACTCCTTCCCTCCATATGAGTGGGAACAACTGTCACATCCAGAAACAATAAAAGATAGTGCTGAGGATACAAAGCGATACTGCTATTTCAGGTCAGACTGAGAGAGTTCTGACTCAAATTATGGGTGGCTGGAAATAACATAAAGACGCTTGTTTCTATTTGTGATCACCTTAAGAATGGGCTGACCGCTTCAGCACCTGGATTTCAGCATTTCTTGCACTCTGGTGGTGGAGCAGAGCTCAGAGCAGTATGAGATATATTGCCCAGGATGCTGGATAATGTGATTTGGTATCTAAAAGCCAGATGGCTTTCCAAGGCATCAGCAGATACGTGTGACCAGGAGAGATTAGGCATGCTCCACACAATTTCTCTTACTACCACAGCTGCCTATCTTGTGCTGATGCAAAGAAAATCCTCCCAGCCTTGACCCAGCTGGTTACCCTTAGTCTTCTTCTGCAATGAGTGGATCAAACAAGGTGATTGATGAGCAGGCCTATTGCCTGGTTCGTCAGGAAGCACATCAAAAGCTTATGGTGCCTGTGCTTGCCCTGGAGAAAGCCCAGCCCAGGATTTAATTTGGGGTTTGGGACCTAATTCCAGTCCCCTGGGAGGGTTGGAGGGATGAGCATGTGCTGCCCACTGCCCCTCATGGGCCCACCTGTGTGGTGTTTTTCTGCAGGGGATCTTTGTTCTTGGACAGATGAAGAGCCACAGGCCATCCATGAGAGCCCCAGGCCCCTTGCTTTGGGGCAATTGTGTGAGTCACCCTATGTTTAATACTCACATCTCCTGCACACCCTGCTGTGAATCTGGGCCCCACAGAGGCACCTCTTTGCTGCAAAAACAAGAGTGCAGCAGCTCTTACATAAAGGGCTGGAGATGGGCGGTGGAGGAGGGACAGAGGTGTCTTCCCACAATATCCTGTCTCAGGGAGTCTGCCAGGAGACACAGCAGGCTCTCTGGAAGCAGTTCAGCTTCCTGTGTTGTTGAATAGTCTGAACCTACTGTGTTCATACTGTCTCTCTTTAGACTTGAGAATTATTGGGTATGGAACAATGAAATTTTGCCCAAATGAGCTCTGCTGTGCAGATTTGCAGGAGGAAGAGCACCTTTATCTATTGCCATAAGAAAAGAAAACAGATCCAACAATCTCACTAAATGAGTTAACAGCCTCTGGCACTCCTTCAAGAGATGCACAGGATCTGAAAGACACCACTTTAGTGGTTTATCCTTTCTCCTCCCCACAACAAGGCTCAGATCACAGATAGGTGAGTGTCCAGCTTTCATTTAAGCCAATGCTGGGCCTTCACTCACAAAAAGCCTCTTTGAGGTGCAGCTTGTGACTCAGCAACAAAGAGAACAACCAGCTGATCACTGATTATTTATTTAGTTATTCTGAATTTTAAAATAATTTCTTTTTTGCACTGCTTTTGATTTTGCAATTTCCTTTTATGAAATTTCCTTTGGTAAAAAAGAAAGCACCTGACAGATTCTCCAGTCACTGAGTAGCTAGTGAGCATAAACAAGCCCTGGAAGAACCACTCTGCACAATTATTTACAGGGGAAAAAAACCGAACAACTTGAATAAACTTGAACATATCAACCTGAACAGCTAAGTTTCATTGCTTCAGAACAGTTGAACCTCTTAAAAAATCTTTGAAAGGATGTCAGAATTACACAGTGGCTTTTATTACCTTTAGGTTTAGTAACCAGTGTGTTAAGAGCTACTTCCCAAAATTGAAGGGCCACTTACAGCAGAAATGCTTTTCCCTTTTAGACAGCAGTAATCTATTGGCAGAGCAACCACTGCCAAAACACACTGAACCTGTTCTAAATAAATGTAGGAAATTAAGGATGGGGGAAAAAAAGTAGTTTACTCTTGGAATTTTTTTCTCATTTTTTCTAATTGCAATTTTATCTTACGGTCCTTACGCTGAAAAAAGTTGGAGCATGAATCTGAGCTTCAAAATATCTCACCTATTTTTCTCTTACACTTTTCAAGCCTGAGTCCTATTACATGGCACAAACATTTAATGACACAAATATTGCTTGTCATGAAGAATTATTTCCAGATAAAAAGCTATTACGAGAATCCATCTAATGATATGAGTAATGTGACACACAGTGACACCATTCCTTTGAGGCTTTTTTCTGTATTACTGGCTCTCCCAAATGGCTTTTAAGAGCATGATGATCCACTTACTGATTATGAGCAATCTCATCAGCACTAACAACGTCCTCAAGACTCAGTGCTATGTCTCCTTTGAAATACTTCTATCAATAGCCAAGGATCACATTGTAATTATCAAAGACATCAGAGGTAATTCAAACTATTTTATTGCCTATTACAAGTACTTTGGATATACTGCATCCTTTCCTGGTTGCAGATGACCCAGATGTGCCCTGAACACTTCAAATTTAACACCTCTGACCTATACAATACCTGCTCGTAATGCAAAGTAAGATACCTTTTTTAGGGCTGTCCTGGTTTCAGCTGGGACACAGTTAATTTCTTCTCAGTGCTGGGTTTTGGATACAGAATGTGAATGACATTAATAACACTCTGATGTCTTGGGTTTTTATAAGTTGAATTTATAGTAAACCAAGGAATATTTTTTTGGCCCTACCCCTCTGGCACTGAGGACATCCACAAAAAAACCCCAAAAACTCAATAAGAGGGAGCATAGCTAGGACAGGTGACCTGAGCTGGCAAAGGGATTTTCCACACTATGGAACACCATGCCCAGTACATAAACTGGCAGAGTTACATGGAAGGGGGGCCAATTAAATGGGTTCAGACACAGGGCCTGCATCAGCCAGCAGGTCATGAGCAATGGTATTGTGCATCACATGTTTGGATTTTTCCCTTTCCCTTATTACCTTTATTAAAATTATTTACTATTACTATTTCATTTTACTTTGCTTTCAATTATTAAACTATTCTTCCTAAACTCTCAAGTTTTACCTTTGATTCTCCTCCCCTGTCCACCAGGGCAAGGAGTGGAGAGAGGGAGGTTGGGCGAGTGTCTGATGGTGCTTAGCTGCCAGCTGGGCTTCAACCACAGTAATAGTTTATATATTCCTAGAAAGGACCTATCCCACTATGCACAGCAGCTGAAGTTAAGCACTGGATGGTGTTTTCTTCTCTTTAAATTTCTATACAGGGAGTTTCTTTGCAAGCCACATTATTTGAATACTGGGCTGATGTACTGACAGTTACCTCAGTTTCTCTGAGGAGCAAGGAAGAACTTTCTCTGTGACCTTAAGAAAAAGATTGCCATATTCCCCACAGCTGCACAGCCAGAAATAGATGCCTTTTGCAGTAGTCCACCAACATGTTGCAGTCATGACTACTGTTAGGACTCCAGTTCTTTCTCTAAACCATACTTTGAACATTAATTGTTAATTAATGAAAAAGTAGGTAGGCATTTTTTAGTGAAAGCTGCATGCAAATCAACATGGTTTCAATAAGATATTGGATAAATTAGATTTAGATTAGATTTTTGGACAGCATTAAATGTTCTGAATTGGGCAGCATGTACAAGGAGAAGTTTTCAAACATCATTACTATTCCTAACAAACTATCAAGCCTCTCAAATGTCTTAAAATGTATATTTGATTTTATTTGAAAAAGAGCATCTTTAAGATTTGTTGCTCTTTCATAGGTCAGAATTTATTTAAAATATTATCTACAGACTGCTTATGAGTAGATAAGCTTAAATAGGGCCACTTTCCTCTCTCTCTCTCATCTTCTTTACATGCATCCAAAAAACGCTTTTCTAAGCCATAAAATCACCTCTTAGCAGCAACATACCTCTAACTAACATCAGGGGCTACTTTTCAAGAAGAAGAAGAAGAAGAAAGGGAGTTTAAGCTCTTATCAAGCTCCAACCCCCCAGTTTCTCATAGCACTCCTTGTTCCTCATCGTCTCCCTTCCCTGCCACAGTCCTGGCACCTCAGCCCTTCCCAGCTGCTTTGCAGCCCACAGGGAGAAGCAGCAGAGCCCCTGCACAGCCAGGGTTGGGGTTACATGTGCACGGGCACAGGCACACACCTCCCCTGGCCCTGGAGCTTTGTCGTGTCAGACCACCTCCAGCACACGACCCACACAGGCCCATGGTGCGACCAAAAATCTTGATGAGACCCAGATAACTCCATCATGTGAAAATTAAACTTGGCCCTGCTCACAGATACAAAAAGGAAAAACTGAAATCCCTCCCAAGGCAGGCCCTGAACACATGCTGCTTGCTGTCTGCATCTTCATTGACAATGTGCCTCATTTGTCGCCCAGTTCAATGTGGGGATGATGAACCATATGCTCTGTGACCATTAGTAAACCCATAGCACTTGTGCATAAGAAAAAATCTGCAGGAATACACATGAAATCCAACACTTTCCTCCCAAGAAAACTCATTTATACTCTTGCACTGTGTATGGGGGAAAACATTTCATAAACAAAACACCCTTCTATGATCCCAGACCCATTGAAAATTGACTAATCCAGCACTGGGTGAGAAGAGGATACACAGGAAGAATATTGCAGAAATGCACCACAGCAACAAATCATTGTGAATAATTTAACAGCCACTGGAATACCACATCCCTTTTCTCACACACAGATTCATCAATTTCACTGTCTTCAGATCGATACCTTCATGTGTACGGACTGAGGAACTCTGCACTCTCATCAGGCACTGCTTTAAGCAGCTGAGACTTTTAAAGCAGGGACAAACACTGCAGAATAGCTATGCTGTACTGTTCTGTTACTATTATTTGTTTTCTCAATATGCTTCCCCAGGGATAGAAGTGCACTCCACAGTGTACAAACAACATCAAACCATTATCTTCAAAGCATGATAAAAACACCAAAGTGAAACACAATTCTGAGGATGAACTTTATGTGCTATTATCTGCAGTGCAGTAATTAATTTTATCTGCTATGCACAAATGAAATGAATGGAGTCTTTTCAAAATATGTGAATGAATAGATGAACAAGTGAATAAATAAATAAATGGAAATTATGAGAAGCCTCTCCCAATAAATCTCCCTTTGTTTCACTTTGTGAAGATGTACACAGGGGCAAAAAATGAAAGACAACCCTATATCTGTGTTTTGAAGTGCACACTTATTCACTCTGAAGTGTTACAAAGAATATTTTGGCTTCAGATGCCAAGAAAACCTTTTAACAAATGGGACTTGATTCAATCTATCATCTAATATCAGGGAACAAAGCAACCCTGATGTCATCTATGCTTTCAGACACCAGCAAAAAGTCTACCTGGACTTGGTGGCTCAGGTATTTCCTGGGTAAGGGTGGGCTTGGTGGACTGTGACACTTGTCACCTGTGGGTGACAGGTCTAGTTTATAATGGAGTCAACTGGGAAGCCAGGGAAGAAAGCTCTGCACAAGTATTATTGGGCTGTAAGGTAAGAAGCTCGAACAATGTAAAGTTTCTAACAAGGCAAACCACAATATTACATAGCACACAGCCTAGCTATTCTTAAAACAGACCATCACAGGCAGATGTCACAGACAAAAACCAAAGTGGCATTCTTGCATGCATTTTAAAAAGCATTTTCCTATCCCTCCCTCCCAAATTTTAGCAACAGAAATGCTTCTGACCTTAATCCAGTGTTATCAGGCCTTGTATTTCCCAAAAAAAAGCCCTAGAAAAGAGTTAAGCAGAGCCAAGAGATCCACTTGGCTTTGGCTTTGCAAATACCTTGCCTCTGCCCCTTGATGAGTACTCGTCATCAACACCCACAAACAGTTTCAGGGTAATAGTCCACCGATTAATTACAGGTGCTCAGAGACTTTTTTCCATCAGAAATATAAACACTTTTTCATTTGTTACAAATACACAAATATAATGTTACCTCCCCTCTCGCCTTTCCAGTAAAACGAGTATCATAAAGAGGCTGAGCTTTCCCAAAGAAAGGAACGGTTCACCTCAAAATGTCATTTTAACTTTTTCAACGGTGTAACAATGACTGAGGTCACTTTTCATCGTCCTTCCGCTGATCCAGTCATTGGTGGGAGGGAGACACCGTGAAGTGTTCTGGGCGCACCCAATCCTCGCTGCTGTTCTCAACTGCAGGAGAACTATTGCTAACCCCAGGGCTCAGCCACACAGTGCTGTGTGGCGCTAACTCCACACTCTGAAGTCATTAAAAATTTTGAGGATCTAGTTTGGGCATTGCCTGCACATTAGGTCACTGGCCCCTGTTGGTATCTAATTTGCACTGATCACTCAATCATGTAAAGCTGTATGTTAATTAGGCCAATAACTGAAACATATTGTGAGAAGATTTAAGCTTTGCAAAGCTGACAAAGATTACTGAAGTATCAAACAAAAGAGGAATGAAATATCCCATTTCAGTCAGATGATTAATTGTATTAATGATTTCTTTTTAAACAATTGATTTTTTTAATCCTTAATTGAAAAAAATAAGTTAAATGCCAGAAGAGAGAAAGCTCTTTAGTCATCTACTACCACAAACAGTGGCAGCTCCTGAAGCCAGAAATGCCATTGCCGACCAGTAATAAAGAAGCACAATTTCTCGTTACTTTATAAAAAATTCTTGCAGTACTTCAGAGCTTTTTTCCTTTAAATTTTGAAATTAGAACAGTACATTACAATAAGAGCTTTTTATTAAAAAATTGTAATAAATGTGTAGTCTTCGTGTTGATGATGAAAATCTTGAAAATACCACATGAAAAAGGGGTAAGAAGGTATTTAAAAGATTGATTTTCACTGCAAGATAATCCATATATTTGAGAGGTATTTTATATTTTTAAGGAAGTATATAAAAGATGGCTTGAATGCCTTTTCATTGTTATAAATTTTCAAGCATTTAAACTCTGTATAGGTATGATTCCACTTAGTTTGCAGGTGAAGAGGGGCATAAAATAATCTGAGAGCCAGGGCTCGGAAATGTTTGGTAGCCTTGTTTTCTTCCACATTGTGTAACCAAAATGAGTTACTCTGGACTGCATTTTGGGGTTTTGAAGATAATTGCTCTCGCTGATGTTTTTTCAGGTTTCTCAATACAGAAAAAGGAAATGTTACCAGGACTTCTTTTCTTTTAGAAGAGGTCCACAACTTGGGAATTGACTCAATATGTTGTCCCAGAAATCCCTAAATGGCTGGTATGCTGCAGACATGTTTAAGCTCTTCTCTTTTGAAGAAATTTGCTGATTTTATGTGCTACACCTTCCAAAGGACATTATGTTGAGAATTCTCACATTCTTGAGAGAATAGGCACCACTTTATCCTGCAAGTGATCTCAGGGATTACAGTAAGAATTTTAAAGGATAAGAGACATTACTTGACTTGAGTAAAGGAAGAAAAATCTGGTTAAACTTAAACATGAGATTTTCAGGGATTTTACAAGTCTCAGAGGGATTACTGAGTTAAATAATGCTTTATTTGAAAAATTTCTGTTATATTCTACACAAGAAAACATGGGTTATAACCCAGCAATGAAGCTGTGCTAACATAAAAATCTCACCATTAACAATCCTCAGCTGCATTTTAAGCCCATTTGGGGTTTTTATTTCATGTTGCTATTTTGCAGTTTTAAATTACCATTGTGTAAGCCTGTCATTTCTTTTTCTTTCCACCAGCAGGTAGATGCAAAGTTGATTGCCTAATAAAACAGCAATGCTACAAGAAACAAATTAGCACCAAACCTCTTTAGAAGAAAATTGCATAAAGGCATAAATAATCAGTTAATAAAATCATAGAAGTTAAATTAATCAGCTCATTAAAAAGTGATGCATTTCAGCATGATGTCATCCCAAAGATACACCTTTCAAAGAAGGCTTTTTTTTCTACAGCCAACATTTACATTTTGTTTTTAAACTACTACAAAACAAATGAGAATTTATCATTAAAAAGAAATAACTTATTTGCTTTTACTATCTGTATGCTGTATATCTGGAGTTTGTATGCTGTATATCTGATGAGTTACTTCAGGTGATGGTTTAATTTTATTTTTACTGGAGGAAAAACCCCAAAACCTTAATGTGTTTTGCTTTTACACATCAGTTTCTATCATTGCCAGAAGATCTTTACTGCAGCTAGTCAAGCCTGAGAAAGATTTTCCTATTGATTATTAGATTCTACCCAGTATAATAATTTACCACTAATTCTTATTTTGATAAGGTCAAACTGGAGGCAAAATATTCCTTGGACAGCAAAAGATGATGAAATAAAACACGATCTGTCCAAGAAATGCCATATAACAGGTACTTTTTCTGAAATGCATACTTCTAAATCTTCCAAACAAAGAGTCCAATAATTAAAATAAATAAATTTGTTACTTCAGGTGGCACTTATCAGTTTTAATTTATTTTAATACATCTTTCTTCTTTCAAAGAACTCTCAGTATGAAAACCTGAACTTTAATTGGGAGCTCGGGCTTAACAGAATCAATATTCAGCAGGTTGTGCAATCTGTCCAGATCTTTTTAGATAAGTTTCCACTGCTGTGTCTGAGGCAAGACTGAGCCTCACAACTTCAGAATGACTAAAATCAAGCCAAGAGCAAATGGCTAAATCAAGTTAAGATAAATCTTCTTGTTGAAATTACAGTTTGGAGGCAGACATTTATGTGCTAATACACTGCAGAATTAAAGTCTCTGTGTCTTGCTGCTTCACAGTAGTATTTACTGAAAAAATAATAACCAGAATTTTTTCTTCAGGAAGGACTTACTATCATTAACTCTTTGGGTGTCTATATTATGTCAGTAACTTTTTCATGTATAAAATAGGGGGTTTTTATCTAGCTCTCAAATTCCTTCATAAAAACTTGAAATATACTGTGACAGAAATAGAAATTACTATTATGTCATTGACAGCATCTCTTAATCTCTGTCTTTCATTAAGGACTTTAAAATTGCTGGCTTCACACAAAGTAGAAAGCAACTTAAACCACTTGTAAAATATTTTTATATACTTTTGACTGCGGGCTAAAGAGTGTGACAGAGGCCAGAGGAAATTTCATTGAATTTCATTGAAATTTCATAGAACAGGTCTGACTCTTTTGGGGTTGACAACAAGGAAATAAAAATTTTTACTACACAGCTTTCAACTGGTGATGTTTGGCTTTGCTGAATGCTGCAGCAAAAAAGCCGGTAAATACATGGAAATAAATGCTCATCCTAAACTTCCTTTATCTCTAGACAAGATAGTGTCTACAAATAGAAGTATTCTTAGCTGCAGATAAAGATACCCTGTCAAAACTGAAAGCAGTTTATACAGTATGCATTCTTATATTTTAAGATATTCCTAATTATTTTAAAATACAACCAAAGAACCAACAGATTCTTTTCACTGAGATTATGTAATAACAAAAATATTTTGGAAACATTTTGGTGTTTCCTTGGTCTCAGGCATCAGTGGTCATAGAGAAAAATATATCCTTTCAAACAAGTAATTAATTTTAAGAAGTGTTACATGATTGACTATTCGTAAAGTTTCTATCCTACTGCATGGCAAACAGCAGTACTTTATTTTTTATCATAGTTAATTCATCAGTATGAATAATTATGCATAATATGTATTAAACCAACATATTTATTCCAGAATCTTCTTTGTTTTATACTGTATTTTCTTATTTTATAATGTTATTACTGCAAAAGTTTCAAGAATTCTGCTCTTGAGCTATGCTGGGGTTGGGTTTGTGATCTGCTTGTTTTGCATGCTGCCCTACATCTGACAGTCATTCGTGAGCGATTGAGAAATTTATTCTGCACAAACTCCAGTAAGTCTTACTGCTATCTCTGCAGATGCATGAAAACTGCTCTCCTACTCACTTCTGAAAAAGTAAAGCTTCTCTTTTTTGTACTTTGACTCACCAGTGTGATGTTACCACCATGGCAGCACTGAATATAAATATGAACAGATTGACTAAGAATATTTTTGTAATATCAAAATGTAGACTTTAATAATTTTAGATGTTCTTTCATCCCTCACATTCAACAGACTTGAGATTCTGCATCCTGAAAATGTTGCATTCACCTCTGAAATCTACCTGCCTTTAATATTGGATATGTTTCATTTTAATTTATCCTTTCATGTTTACATAATCTGTTCATAAATCTGAAGAAGAAATTTAGGCTGGTTTAGAGTATTTTTAAATTCCTGTATAGATCTAATTATGCAATACCTAATACCATATTTATTTCAAATTAAATATACCCTGGTCCACTTTGAATAGCAGGGTATTTTGGGGAAAAGAAAGAATGTCCAGCAAAAATAAAAATATAAATCAGAATTCAAATTTGGGGCACAAAAGGCTGTGGTTTCTTCAGAATTTACTGAAGAAGTAAATTCTGTCTTTTTTGTTAGGTCATTCAGAGTCCAAACTGTAGTCCCAGTTGTGGAAGTGAGGGAGATGTTTAGTAGCAGTCTTTCACCTCAGCTCTCCTATAGAACTTACATTCAGCCCATACCCGTTGGGGTACCCATTTTGCTTACTGACTTGGAACCTTCATTCCAGCATCTTCTTAGTGACTAAGAATCAAGCAGCACCAGAGTGCAAATTATCTTCCCTTACTCCTGCACGTGACCTGCTGACACTGGATGAAAATTTCTTGAGAGTGCTAATGAAGTAAGAAAAATCCAGATTTTACTAGATAGTAAAATCTGTACTAGATAGCTCAGTCCCTTTGTTTCACAGTACTGTCACATTTCAGAACAAAATGGGAGAGGAGAGCCTCTCTTCATTAAAGATTTGTAGCTGATTTTTACCCAAAACATTCTTCTCAGACTGCATTTTACCTTGAAGAGGAGATTTATTAAATGCCTGAACTGCTTCATGTTGTTCTACAAAGGTTTGACAGATTGAGCCTTCCAAACAGTCATAGGACAAATGAATAGGAAAATCTCTGTCCACTCTAATTAGAGGTGCATTTTTCTCTCAGAAACAAACTGAAGTATGGATATCATGAAATATTGGCAGTATATTCCCTGAAAGTCCCCAGATCTTTAGCCATGTTTAGCTGACACTGGACAAAAGCAAAGAAGAACTGTGTCTCAAGGGACCTAAAGCCTTACTTGCACGAAAATACAACTAGGAAATTTGGCCAAGATCAGACAGTGGAGGAGTTAGCTAGTTTTTATACCATACATCTCGATGTCTTAGATAATAGCAAAGGTTTTTTTCTTCTTAACCATCATATCAGTCTGTCTGCCATGATCTAATTAACATTAAGTCTCTGCTGTGTACCACAAAAAGAGATAACCACAAAAAAAGGCCAGCAGATGCCAAACCTTGAAAACCTCGAAGGGAACAAAGAAGATATTTAGTAATGCAAAAGTCTTCCTAAAATTAATTCCTTTAAGTAACACAGAAAAAAACTCTGCTATTTCTTCAGAGGATGACAAAATTCCTTAAGAGAACTTGAGAAGAAAAAAAAATGTAATACAGCTACTGAGAAATGCAGAGGTTGAGAAACAAGTGAATTCAACCTTCAGATATTACAAGTAATTGGGAAGAGAGCTTAGTGGAATTTTTAAACATCTAGCATCACCTTTCTGAATGGCAGTGTGATGTAAGTGAGCTTAGCTCACACTTTTGGGGGTTGTAACTGCATTATCTGGGTCCTTCTTCTGGAACAAGCAAGCATAATACCTTCAAAGATGGCATTCCAAGCAAGGAGCCATTAGGACAGTCAGCAGCTCTTCCCAGGCCTTTGCATTCAAGGCTGCTAACATTTAGAAGTTATCTGAATATCAGACATCACACAGCTTTTTTTTCCACCACAAACCCATCTGTATTTTTTTGGTTACTACCTCTGAGATGAAGTGCTGGTGAAGAGTAGACTCTGGTAGTTTTAAAAATATTTATGACTTCCAGGCTCCACCCTAATCTATCTTCTGATCTGTATTCTATCTGGGAGGTGTAAAACCGCCTTATGGTCACTAGGGCACTGCAGCATCTTAGCTCAAGAAAGTATGCAGCTTTCATCCTGTGGTGAACATATCCAAGTACAGTCAAGAAAAAAAGTGTCTTTTTTAACAGAGCACTGACTATCTTTAAATTCATTATCCTTTACACTCAATGTTAAATTACTAGAAATATAAGGCATGTCCATTAAAAAAAAAATAGTTTAAACGAAAAATTTTGTGAATAAGAAGCTATCAAAAATAGAGATTAGAGGTCTGAGAGGAATTTCAATGGTTTTTTCCTTCATTACTACTGCATGCCATGTCCTTTGAGAAATGCTGATTTTTGCTCTCTGTGCAGGGCAGTCAAATCTTCATTTTACAATGAATGCAATATGACTGTAACCAATCTCTAATTCCAGTTTTTAGACATTTATTCAGGGAGGAAAAAAAAAAAGTAAGAAAGAAAGGAGGTGGCAAATGTACTAGGAGGCAGAGGAGAGAAATTGTGCATGTATGTGTGTGGGAGAGCAGAATGAGTTCAGAAGAAAAAAAGTCAGCTTTAAATCTCCGTTCTGCCTTAGCCCAGATGTCTTTGCATCATCAGATTTTGGTGCAGCATCCAACATCAAGACTCATTTTCTGCTGGTAAACTAATTTACAGGAATCATTTAAGAATGAACTTCCTTTAGTAGAAACTACATAACAATGAACTGAATCAGAAATTGCTGCTTCTGCAGGTAGTAGTTAGGAAACTGAAAGAAGAAGATTAGGATTTGAAATAATAAATAGATTTTTTTTAACAAAGAGACAGGGAAATTGAAAAAAAAAGAAGAGAGGAGGCTGACAAAGTGATGGAAAATATGAAACGGCGTATATAAAATAGCATATAGCGATATATTCAACATACCAGAGAGATCCTACCTGACCCATTTCTCTTTCTCCTGCCATTCATTTGACATCAGAAAATACTGACGGACCAAAGATTTTATTATTGAGAGTCATTTGAATCTTATGTTTGGTAAATGATATTTTTTGATATTATAAATTACTGCATCACTGTTACCCCTCCTAAGAGCTGCAGAATTATCACAGTGTGCATAAACAGCCTAGCAACAAGACCCATGAGATTTATGGTCATAAAACACTTTTACTTTGTTGCAGTATATTTACATTTAAAAGATGCAGTTTAATTAATGATCATGTCAGGAATTGAAGAAAATAAGAAAGGTGACTGTTGACCATGTTTTAGGTGCATTAATTCTGAAATAAACCTGGTACAAAAAAAAAAAAAAGCTTTATTCTCCCTGTACAAATAAATTATAAATTAAATCATTCATCATTTTTAGTCCTCAGTTATGAAAAATATGACTTCATTCCAAAAAAATAAGGGTAGAATTGGCAGATAAAAAAAATTATCTTTCAGGAGAAGCAGCCATCTAAATTAGATTGTCCCTTTATGAGTAAGCAGAAAAGATTACTGTGAGACTAAGCAGATCTACAGGAAAAGGCCTGGAAAAACACACCTTTACTGCAGAAAAACTCGCAAAGACAGAAGCTAAAGACTTCTACTCTTTGAAGAGCTTCACATTCCAGAATTCAAGAATTTGCTTGTGGAGTGTCCTATTACACTAAAACAAATGCAAGTGAGAAAATAACAAACCTGGTGGCAAAAGGAAAATGTGTTACATGGATGTTTCCAAAGATTTTAGAGAAAGCAAAGTATAAAATATTAGTACTGCAAGAACTACCAGCTCTGGGGATTTCGATACTTGACAATGAATGGATCTGACTCTAAAACTGTTTTTTAAGAATATCAAACTGAGAAAAGCACAGAAGCATCCCACCATCTATTCCCTACTTACATAGGACTAAAACAGGACGTAGACCCATGATTTCCCAGGGTTATCCCAAAGTTTGCTCAAAGCTCTTTAACCATCTCAACAAAAAATCAAATCCCAGCAAATGGTGGGCTTGCTGGTAGTGACCTTGTACTGGAACTCATTTGTTGAGCTACAATTTTATTTTTTAGAAAAGAAGATATGGGGTAGAGACACAGAAAAGAAAGGCAAAACACTGGATGCTTTCCATTTCTCTAAGTTAAGATCCAAATGTAACATCAAGATGATGCTAATATTATACAAGCTTGCTGCACTGCACCAAACTCACAGAACATACTGCACTACTTAAAACACTGCCACACTCTCTCTACAAGCAGGCTGACATAAAAAAGCCTCCTAAGTTATTTCTAGCATTAAGCTGTTCATCAGTCAGAGAAGGCATTCATTTAATCATCTTAAAAGGGTGTAATATTTTGCTGTGTTATCCATTCATTGTTATATATTCAACATTACGTGATCTGCAGAGGAAAAATCCAAAACAATTGTGGTTTTCCACTGCACAGAAGCTTCCTTTTGTGAGCAAAAAGACAATTTCTTCACCTGTATCATTGACATTAGGCCCACAAGGACTTTCTGTTATGGAGGATCACACAGTTTTACAAGGCATAGGATCAGCTGGGCAATAAATAGTATAAATGTCATGTTACACTGCAGGAACAAAAGAAAAAAAAGTGTTGAAATATTTATAATACATATATCAACCTTTGTGCAGTTAAAACGTAGAAATCTGATTAATTCTATGGGAGCTTTAGTAACAGAACTCAAGGAGAAGCTTCTTCACAGAAGAAAAACACATAACATTTGCCTCCCACACCAGCTTAAATTTTATCAACCATGGTAATCCCAGCATCTAATATTCAAATCCCAATCCAAAATACTGGCAAAGGATATAAGATATCAAGAAGGTCTATTCCCATGCTATATACACACCCTACACTGCACCTGTGGGTTTTATCTGCTCATTTATCCTTATGTTTAGATTGTCCTGGCATTCTCCATATCCTTAATATGGGACAAACAGATATTGTCAGGTACATTTTACATGTTAGCTGGCTAATGAACACCTCTAGAAAAGGTCCATAGACTTTGGTTAGATAAACATATGCCTGTTGGGCACAAATATACACATCTGAGCATTGGCAAACTTTCTTTCAGAGTATTAAAATATTAAAGCTGTTTCTTACAGGTTTTTAGCTAGGTGTGTGTAGCCTTATTTTAAAAAGGAAGGGCATCACCCAAAAGATGCAAGGCAAGCTGTACAAGCTGGCTTCACGGCAAGAGGCCATCTCCTGGCTCACTTTATTTACCAGTAAAGACATAAAATGTTCAGCCTACAAAGAGGCTGAGAACTCACTTGCTATATGTAGAGAACAGGAGGTTTTAATACTTTTGTGATGGCAAGTGGCTGGTCAGCTAGAAGAGACAAGATGATTTCAGCTGCTGACCTGTGGTCTGTGCTGCAGAAAAGGAGTGAAAAAATCCCAAGGTCTGTGCCTCTGAAAGCTGGGATACCCAGCTTGTGCACTCTGTGTCTTTACAGGGACAAGATTATCATAATGTTCTACTTAAAGGAACCCTGTAAAACTTTTTTTTTTCATTCAAATAAATGCCCTCCAGTTTCCTGTTTTCCTTACTAACAACCAAGACTCTGTCAGGAATCACAGACACCCTCAGGAAAGGTAATGCAGACCACAGCAGATCTGCTCAAGGCAATGATTTTTCCACAGACTATCACAAATCTCCATTTTAAGATTTAAACTGATGACAGATGCCAGGCCAGATCGCTGTCCCTCAGGTGCACTGGGGTAAGTGCCAGGGTCAGACAATTTTGTGCTAGAAGCTGGACAGGGAGCATGACCTAATTCCAGCACATGTATACTTCCCATGCCAGAAGTACCTCCAGTGGTGTTACTAGCAGTGTCCCATATGGCCTATTTCTGTTCTCATTTTGATACCAAAACAGTGCTCATTATTTATTCACCACCATCAATCCAGTGGTTTTACCAGTTCTGTGACTTCTACCAGACATATCTCTGGAAAATCTCAGGAAATCTAATCAAATAAAATGGAATAACCTGCAGAGCACCAAGGGCATTATTATACATAGGCCAAATTTGTTGGTAGTGATTTTCCAGAATTAAATAAAACAAATGCCTTTTCTCCTTTCAGTACCCTGAACTTTTCTGATTATAAATCCTTGACAAAGAGTATACATGAACATTGGAAGCATTTCACAGACTATTCCATGACAATGAACTTGCACTCATAAAAGCCTTCTAGCACTTAGGGAAAGAGGATACCAGAAGATATGATAGAACAGTGAAGAAGAATAGAGTGGATTACAAACCAGAGAAATGTAAGAAATAAAAGTAAGGGTGAAGGAAAGAAAGGTGAAGAAAATGAGAATTCCATGCTGTAGTTGTACTGAGGTATCTGCAAGTCTTAAATACTTGTCACTCACATAGGAGAGGAGAGGAGAAATAAGTCAAAAATATATTATGTATCTACAGGAAGTGTATTTTTATATTTAAAACCATCTGTCTTACAAAAGTTCAGGTCGCATCATTGAGTTAGATAATTATAAGCCCTTCCAAAGACCCAGTTTTAGTAGAAAATGCTAACTTCATATGAGTTCCTGGCCTGAAATAGCTGTAGGCTTTGCTCATGCATGACAGAGGCAAAAAGGATGTGGTCAAAACTCCTTTCAGCTTCAGAAATTCCTGCTCCGTAAAGGAAGGTGCAGTTGCAATTTTAAGATTGCTCCAAGTCACCAAGACCCCAAAAGCCACAGGATCCATGACTCACAGTGCAGTGACAGAGTGAACAGCATCCCCCTGAGGGTTTGGGTGCTGAGGTTTACTTAACAATCAGTGAGACAAGAGTTTTATTTTACTTGATTATGAGGCACTTACGCCTCCACTGCCCCGATTGCCCCCACTGCCATGGCTATTAGACCTTGCTATCTATTTCCAGCAGGAATATTGCTGCTGGTTCAGGACAGTCAGGCAGAAAGTCAAGTTATTCCTACCATGTCACTGCTCACCATGATCCATGCTGGTTGCCACAAGACAAGGTACCTGGGTGTCCCTTGGCATCCATCTCCTGCTGGATCTTTGGTCTTTGGGATCACTTCCATGATCTTTCTTCCAACCAAGTTCTTCACCTTCACCTTGCCAGGCTCTTTTCTTCTTTCAGAAACACTTACTGACATCACCTCTTCTTTCCAGCACTCCAAGCCCTGAGTTCTCCTCATCTAAACAGTCTACTTGCAGAAGTGTGTGATTAGGTGATTGTTGCTTCTGCTCGTGTTTCTCTTAGCTGAAGAACTGAGGACAAGATACTTTTGCTTAGTCCAGATGTTACCAGAATTTACAAGCAACTTACGGTGGTTGCAGCCAGCAAGTAGCAGGTTTCTGCTCAAGAGTTTAGCAGCTCAACTTGAGACACTCACCTGCACACACAAGTACATCCACTTCTCTGCCCCCTCATGGCTTACACAGTTCAATCCATTTTTTCATCTATGACAGTTATTCCTCCTCATACCAGGCAATGACACCTAAAAACTAGAAATATGGTATTTTATAGATGTAATACACACCTGAGTGAGTGCACATGCTAGTTCCTGCTCCAAAATTTTATTTTAATGACATTAGATGAACATTTCTCAGCTCAGTTTGGGACCACAGTAGTTCCTTCTCAAATAGTAGTGAGCTTGCTTTCCATGGAGACAGGAAGTCAGAAAGAAGACAAGCTTCCCTTCTCCTTACAGGGCTATTCCTACCAAGTGGTACTGGCCAATTTCCTGGGAGCTGGAAGTTTTGGCTCACTAGGAAAGTGAATACCATTTGCTCCTTGCTGCCTGAGTGGCTCAGTGTGTTCAGATCAGATTAGCAGTGCTCCAGAGAGTAAAGGAGAAGCAGCTTTGGATCCAAATGACGCTTAAGTGCAAGCCATTTGATCATTTCAATAATCATAGGGCCTTTGCATTTGCAGAAGTCACACTGCAGGTGTCCGAGAGAGCAGAACTCACAATGCCCTTCCTAGGGTAGGGAGGAGATGAACAGCAGTTTCCACATCACAATTTTGCGCACTGGCTGCAGAATTCTGCGTGAGACACATTTAGATTCTCAGAAAATCCTTTTGGGGTACAGCCTTTTCTGTTTCAGTCAGATTCCTGGAATGTGCTTGGTAATATCATTAAGAAGTCTCAGCTGCAAAGCCAGTGATTGATGTGATCAAACAAGGCATCCATATGACTTGCCAGATATAATACTGTTATACATTCCTCACTCTTGCACAGATGCCAGCACAAGCCTGGCTTTCTCCTTTGCAATAACATGGGAGACAGGCAACAGAAGTCACTTCACAGAGGCAAAGGCTGCAACAGGAGTTGCTACCTATTATGATACAGTGTCTCAGAGTGACATAAATAAAGTATACAGGATTCAAAAGGATCTTGAAATGTAGGGGTTTCTGTTTGGAAATAAAGGCTAACAAAAAAATCCTACAGACTCTCATATTCTTCTTTCAAAAGATTCTGAAATGTTACAATAATGTTGCAGTACCCACTGCCAACCTTCCCACAAGAATTAGACTCAGAGAGAAAATAGTTCATGCTCAATCCTTTTCCAAAGCAAGGCAACCTGACAGGTGACAAAGAACTTGTCAGGTCTTCTC
Source organism: Ammospiza nelsoni (assembly GCF_027579445.1). Classification (NCBI taxonomy): domain Eukaryota; kingdom Metazoa; phylum Chordata; class Aves; order Passeriformes; family Passerellidae; genus Ammospiza; species Ammospiza nelsoni. Next base: position 81,834,002 of record NC_080634.1, read on the forward strand.
ATGGAGGCCAGTTGTTTAGACATTCTCCTTCTTGTAAAATGGGTGGTGAGGCCAGTGAGCACTATCAACCTCCTCAGAGCACAATGAGCATTAATGGGATGCTTACACTTGATTGTGAAGCTCACAGTCTGCCCAAATGTGTCCTGTCCTAAAATGCCCTGATAAGGAGTCAAAAAATGCTCCAGATATTTTTGACTGTGAACTGGTGTCATTAAACGTTCCACCAAGGTAAATGACATAATCTTTTAAGCAGCCAAGGCAAACCAAACAAAAGTTAAACTTCCCTTTGTTTTCAGAAATTTTGTTGCTTGGAATGACAGAGAGGAACACAGCCCGCAGATTCCACTGCAATCATCCACTTCCAAGACAGACATAATGGAGTAAAAGCCAATGCCACATAGATATTACAAAGCATCAGTGCATACATGGTTCAGTCCCTGGTGCTGCTTTATCTCAAATGCTTAAGACATCACACTAATTTTGATTAAAATGTCAATGTTTTGGGAGTGCAGCTGAAATAATAAACTTGTTACAACACTAAAGTTTTGTGCATGTTTTCTATGTCTTAAAGGAAAGGGAGGAAATCAGAAAATTAAAGATTTTCTGAATGGCAAACTCTCCTAAATCTGAAACCAAAAATGCAATGCAAGTAGTTATTATTACCCCCTCTATGCATATATGTAGTCAAATTCTTTTTATAGCTTTTTAGAATGGCAGCCTCTATGTTCTACCTCAGCAAATTCTGTTCAAAGGGACTGGAGAGTGGATCCACTCTGAAGCTGCAGACAGCTGTGAGGATTTCCCATAGTTCTGTATTATTCCTCATATTTCCAGCATCTGCTGAAGACTGACACCAAGAATAAGGCTAGGAGATATGTAAACCATAAACTAGCCAAATATAAAGTAGGTCCTTGTAAAATGACAAACCAAAGGGCAAGGTGGTTTTGCAGTACAGATAATGCTACAGGCTGTCATGGGAAAATGTTTAATATTGATGGTCTGCTGAGTATTACTATTTTTATTACCACAACAGCATCAAAGTCAACATCAAGAACCATGTCCCTGTCCTACCACATTCAGTTCAAACATTTCTATTATGAAGTTAAAGCTTTTGAGATCTCAGAGCACCACAACAGACCAAATGATGGAGATTATAATCAGATCATATTCTCTACACAGTAATCATCCAAATTTACTCAGCCTTGTAAGATACAGAACAAAGCATCTGCATTAGATCTCACATTGCTGCATCTGCATGCTATACAGACAGATAACAAAGGACAGACTAATACTGAGAAACAGCTTCCTCCAGAGGAATAATCTTCATTCCTCGGTGCCAAAAAGTCACAAGAGATGACAGCCTTAGCCCCTACCTTTAATGCAAGTTGCCTCACAGTAGGAGGAATAGAGTTGTTCAGCCTATAAAAATGACACAACCAGTAACAATTGTACAGTATCTGTGTAATCACCACGCTTTAACTGCATAACACCAAGCCATGAAAACTAGTTTCCTTTCTGTATAAGCGATTGCAGAGGAAAGCTGCTCCGCCTAAAGGTGAGGTGGAATGATGATACAAAACACTTTTCCATTCCTGAGAGTAGTTGTGAAGAGGAGGTATGGGCTGATAATTGTTTTGTGGCTTCTGAGCTCCTTAAAGCAGGAAGTTTACAGAGGAGATGGGAAAGGCTGGAGGGAAGTAAAGGGAAGAAAATTAAGTTTAAAATATCTCATTACTGTTACAATCCCATCATCTTCTTCTCATGCCTCTCATGTACATGTTGAAGTTTCTTCTGAAGAGACTTGGAAATCAATGCACTACTTTTGCTGAGAATAGCACAAAAATTCCCACACAGGAGGGAGAGGGATTACTGGGCCTGAATAGAGAGATCTGCATGTTTGCATTATGGCTAATGAGAACCAACGGCACAAATTGTGGTAATTTGGTCAGCCAATAATGGCTGTTTCCAGGGACAGTTTAAGTGTCTGTACACTGCACTTTCCTGGCCAAAGCTGTATGACACAGGCAGAAGCAGAACTCAGGTGCTGATAATGCTCAAGTACAGTAATGAGATTGCTGTTGGTAACAAGGTTGTAGCTGTGTATCTGTGCTTCTCCACCTCCTTGTCAGATTTAGGTGAACACCAGTTCAGGAATATCTGAACCTGCTCTGATCATATCTTTCTTCTTCAACAGAAAATAACCAAAGCTATATGCATGTTATGAAAAGCAGGAGGCAAGAATCTGGCCTCTCTAACTGGCATGTATGTTTTAAAGCACGGCTAAAGCTTCAAAACTGAAGTGTCAAAGAGGCTGATGAAATCAACGGAGTAAGCATCTTTAAAAATCCCCAAGACAGGTTTACCAGGTTTAACCCTTTTACATAGGCAAACTGAATACCATCTCGTGGCCAACTACTGCCTTCTAAAGTTGCATTTGTAAATGTTGTTTGGCAAACAAATAAAATATGGTGAAAATATAAACTGAAATCAAGTTATTTATAACTAACAGCACATAGCATAAAGTTTCATTCTTCTTCCATGTTATTTGTGACTCATTAAACAACCTCCATAACATCAACATCCTGTGATCCTTGATCAGATGCTCAGAGTGCACTGGTCACATTGAGAGGAAAAATATTTATTCCTGTACATTGATAATTACATAGTATTCCTGTCCTGTCTGGGACTTTTTATTCAGAAGTCTATAAAATAATTTGTGACAAAATCAAAAAAAAAAATTAAATTATGTCTATAGCATCAGTAAGATAAGAAGCCTGCAGCAGACAAAATGCATTTATAACTTCTTTTATATTTCTCAATGTTCTTTTTTTTTGTACTTGTCTTCGAGGGCAAATGGTGGAATAATTAACATATTGTCTAAATGTACCTGGTTTTGCTGGTTTATATTTTAAAATATACAAGAATCTATTTGCATGGATTGTCTTATAAGAGGCTTAAGTGATTCAGGCATCATTCTGCCACTCTTCCTGGACTTTTTTCTCAGTACAGGTAAATATGATCTGCTGGGTTTTTTGGCTTCAACAGCTTATCTTCTGGTGTCAACAAGAAAATACATTCTCCAAACTATGGAATTTATTTCAGCTGGAAGCAAAGTCAGTCATACCAAAGCATGGAGTTGTTGTTGTTTTGCCTGTCCATCTGAATGGCTACCCTGGTGCCAGCAACAGGAGGACTAAGACTGGCAAATAAAAAAATAAAAGCCCAAAATCCATGGCTTCTTACAGCTGAAAAAGGTCACTGGAAGTAAAAGGCAATATTTTCAGTGACAGTAGGTAATTTTGGAGCCTACATATCATCCTCATCCAGCATTTAAAAAGACAAGGCCAGGCTGCGCACGAAAGTGCCTGAGGCACAGGGAGCCTCTGTATGAATTTCAGCTGTATCCAGGGACTGAAATCGTATTAATTTGAGCTTGTTCAGACCTGCCAATGGACTGGTCATCCTCTGCTGTAAACAGTTGCTGTACAATGGCAGAACCCCAGGAAATTCCCTGCTTTACCACAGGTTATTGGTAAAATCATTTTTACTACACTGCATGAATACCACAGTTGCTTTCTTCCTGTAACTGCCTGAATCCCTCTGCTGATAATTTATTAGGTTTCTCTGTTTGAAAAGCTGCAGGTGGTAATAGAATATCCAGAAATTTAAGACATGTTCACAGTTTGATGTGATGGAGTTCATAAAATATAATTACTGTGGGGTCATATGAGCACTGTACTATGAAGGTGTGGAAACCAGTCTGATTTTATGAACTCCCTGTGTACACCTTTGTTAAATGACAGCTTATATTTTAATTTTTATAATAACTTGACATATCTATTATTATTATTTTTTTTTTTTACTTTCATTTACATATGAAATCTAAGGCAGTGCTGTCATCACTAAGTAATGGATATTCTTGAATATTGAAAAATATTCTGTTTCATGAAAACACCATCCAAAAAGATGGTTAGATCAGGAAAGTGGAGCTAGGAAGTTTAAAAATAAAAAATAAATCATTATGAGACAAGGAACATCAATCCAGCTATCAAGATCTCCTACTGAAATAAACTAGAAAAGAAAGTAGAATTTTTTTAAGATAGACTGTCCTCTAGGTGAGGGGAAGGAGGAGATTTCAGCATACACAGGAGTAAACCAGATCCTGGGTCTATAGCTTCTTGTACTAAATGAAAGTTTGGATTTCCTGAAAAGGGGGTGCTGGGTGTCTCCAGCATCTCAGGAAGCCATAGGAAAACCTAAGCCCCTGCATGGTACCACTTTGGGCCAGCAGCGCACTCACAGGACCCCAGCTCACCCTGCTCATTACACAGCCAAAACTACAGGGTCATGCTGAAGTCATTAAGAGATGACAAACCCTTTTTTGGTCAAAGACAAAACAAGAAAGAATGCCAGAACTGGAGTGCTCCCAAATAAGAGGAAGCTTAAGGGAAGTGTGGTTTTGTTTGTAGAGCACCATATGGCAGGAAAACATCCCTCTGCAACACCATTTATGATTGCTAAATTAACTAGGGATGCATTGTGAAGGGGTGCAATTTGATATTTACCCTCTTTTTTATTGATAGCTGTTGGTGTGGAATACAATGTCCCACATGCAGAACGTGTCCTGCTAATTTATTTATTTTTATCTAACTCTTCATTGAGAGATTGCAGCAAACCACACACAAGGAAATGAGATGCATGAGCAGTTGTCACTTCTGTATTCTTTTGACATGAAATACATTTTATTATTATTCAGCATATCTGTCATCCTCATCCCCTCTCTTAGCTCTAGAAATTCTAGCTATATTGTAAATCATGTGTATAAACTCTGGTACTCCCAGCATATCAAAATATATATCTTCCATATGTCTTAGTGCATCCTGCATCATTTGAGGTTTGAAATATGCAGGAGAGAACCAATTTGTCTTTTCATTGAATCAAGCCCTTAAAAAAAAAAAGAAAAGAAATGGAGATCCACTGTGAAAGTGGATCTTTCCAGCAAAAAGCATAGACTAAGCGATGAATAATTTAATCTCAATAAATTATGTTTTTAAGGAACCAGTCAAGCTCACTATTTCCTCAAAGGCAATAGTAAATTCTAATATTCCACTTATGTATTTCTTTCTCCTAATTTTCCTATGCACTTAGGGCATACTTGATACAGTGTCAGCATAATACTGGGAGAAAAGCAAACACAAATGTACAGATGCTCAAGATAAGTCAGCCAGCTCCAGTATCTCATCTATTTATCTTTTTGTTCTGTCCTACTGTTTGTAAAGGTGCACCCCTGGTTCTGTTGTTGATTGAATGCATTATTCTCATTTGGACAGGCAGCTGGCAAGGACAATGCTATTCATGATGTCTGGTAAATGAAATACTAAATCTATATAAATTGAGAATTGACATCTATACTATGGATATCTTTTCTGCTGCCTGACCCTGCCTTGGATATCAAGTTTGACAATGTGGATGGAATAATTCCTGTCAAAGTAAAAAGGCCATATTAGATAGTCAAATTAGATGGCCTATTCTGTAACTTCCATTAGGAGCACAAAAACCCCTGGATATGCTACCAAGTGAATTCACTGCTTGGGACCATAGTTTCCTCATTATCTAACAGGATCTGGCTGAAGAACTGAAGTGTGTATTTAACGTGGTGGTTTAAATGCATGATTGCCGAGATGCTTTGCAGGAGACCATGAGGGGCACCTTTGATACCAGCTGGACCATTCACTCTGAAAGGAAGACAATCATGGAAAATACTTGATTCCTAAAATCCAAACCTCTGACCAAAACATCCAGCCAGGGTCATATACGCAACCTGGAAGAGGTGACAGAGATGGTAAGGAGGAAAGGCATCTGTACAGGCTCAATGGTGGCTACTGAGTTTTTGGAAGAAGTGGGGGGGGGAGCAGCTATTTAACTGCAGCAGGGCTGGCTGAAGAGATTTCCTGGAATTATAGAATATAAGGCACTCGACCAGGTTGCTCAAAGCCCCATCCAACCTGGCCTTAAAACACATTTCCAGGGAGGGAGCATCCAGAACTGCTCTGGGCAACCTGTTTCAGTGCCTCAGCCCCCACACAGTAAACAACTTCTTTCTAATATCTAATCTAAACCTACCCTCTTTCACTTTGAAGCCATATTGCCCTTGTCCTGTTACTACATGCCCTTGTAAAAAGCTCCTCTCCATTTTTCTTGTAGGCTCCCTTCAGGTACTGGAATGCAGCCATTAGGTCGCCCAAAATTCTTCTTTTCTCCAGGCTGAATAATCCCAATTCTCTCAGCCATTCCTCACAGGAGAGGTGCTTCATGCCTTCGTGTCATCCACCAAGTCCTCCTCTGGACCTGCTCCAACAATATCCTTCCTGTGCTGGGGACCCCAGAGCTGGACACAGCCCTACAGGTGGAGACTCATGAGAGGGGCAAAATCACCCGCCTTGACCTGCTGGTCTCACTGCTTTTGGGGCCATCCAGGATATGACTGCCTTTCTGGGCTGTGACTGCCCACAGCCAGGCCATGGCCAGGCTCTCATCCACCAGCACCCCCAAGCCCTCACAGGGCTGCTCCTGCTCTGTCCGTCCCCTAGCCTGTGTTGATACCAGGGTTTGCCCCAGCCCAGGTGCAGAACCTTGCTCTTGGTTTTGTCAAACTTCATGAGATTCCCTTGGGCTCACTTCTCAATGTCCAGATCAAGACATCAAGCCAGCTAGTGAAATCCTCTTGCTGCTTTTCAGAAGATCAGGAATGAAAGACTGAGATTGGCAAAACTGCATGAGGAAAACTGCCTTTAGAGAGAAAGTGGCTTAGAAAATCCTGTCTTCCCAGATCAGACTATAGTGAAAGGTTGTTTAGCCACTAACTGTCTGGCAGATTTGAGGTTATCAGAGGATAAGGAATTCTCAGGGTGGGGGCAGGGGGCTGGAAAGGGTAGTTTGTGAGCTTATAAGAACATTAAAAGAAAACAAACAAGCAAATACACACATAAACCCCTCATTTCCCAAAAGTTCTTGACTAATTATGAAGCTCCGGTTATACTGGAGCATGATATATTATTACATTAATTTGAAAATATTCTCTCTATTCCCATTCTTAATCAAGCTGGACAAGCATCTTCAAGCTTTATTATTACTCCAGTTTGTCTAAAGATGAAGACTGCAAAATCCTGATTAGGTATACAGAAGAATGAACTACAGTTCAGGATGAGAGCAATTAGTAGACACCCCTTACACTGATCTTACTGCAACAACCTTTTTTTTTGTTTGTCTTAAGATGACAAATGAGCAGGAAAGCTAAAATTTCTTGAAGCTTTATATTTTATACTACAAAGCTTGTCCGTCAATTAATTAATCTTTATTCCATTACTGAACCATTTCTCTCAGACAAAATAAGTTGCTAAACTCTTAATTGTCAAAACTATTGTTCATACTGCAGCATTTGACTCATCTTAGGAAGCAAATAAATACTGGGCAGTGGTCATAGGCCAGCTGGAACCTCTCTGTAAGATGCCTTGATGTCAGAGACCAAGAGAGCTTCATTTCACTGTTGATTGTGTACTCTGATTCCTTTGAAAGGCTTACAGCATTAGTATATTTCATTCTACATACAAAATGAAGGTCTACATTTCATCCATTATGAATTCTATTAGATGTGAATGGGAAAAGCTGTGAATTGAAAAAAGACATTGAGAACCTCCAGAAATCACCTTCTACCCTTGGAGGAAGAGAGATGTATGTTAAGAGCAGGATATCTCTTAATGTATAAATCCAGAATTTTCCACACATAAATCAGTTGACCTGATTGCAACAAGTACTTAAATCAGAGATTCATATTGACCATTTCTGAACAGCAGAGTAACTGCTATTAGCATTGTTAAATAATATACATGAAGACACTGCCCTCTGTATTCTCTCCAGACACTGTAAAAGAATAGAGATCTGCTTTCAGATTTTGCCACACAAAATCCCCAGTGATAGCCCACACTAAACACCAGCAGAGAAATGAGAGTTATCTTATTTGAGGAACAGAATAACACAACCTTGACTTTTTTTCTCAGTCATAAGACAAAATGCCAAATACTTGCTGAGGGATAGCAACAAAAACAACTTTATTTTTCCATTTCACCTTCCATATATTACAGCAGAAACCAAAAGAAAATCTGTCGCAGCAGAAAAATTGTAATGACTGTTTTACAAGTCTCTCTTAAAGGTCAGTGGGAGTCAGAGACTGTAGTGTAACAAGGCTCAAAGCTCACTGTAAGAATGCTAGACATCAGAAATCACTATACATGGCTGGAAAGCCCTTGGTTGTGACAGTTACATATCACCTACTTATTCTTATCAGGACAAAGTTTGCAAAGGACTCAAAGCTAGAGAGATAACTGAAAGACAAAATAGAACTTTCTCAACCTGTTTGGACTTCCTGATTTGACTTTTTCATCATAACAAAACTGGAAAGTTCCACTAATGAGAAAAGCCTGGGACTGAGGGTAAACAGCAGAAATCATATACTACACATCATCCCAAGTGGAGAGGCAACACATACAGGAGGCATGGACAAAGAGACAGGCCATTCAAAGGACTAGATGAAAGCCTCAGAGTGGGAAAACAGCCAAGGGAAGATCCAGTCATAAGTGCTACAGGTAGGAAGACAAGTGCTACTTGTAGGAAGATGTGCTGGTGCTTGGGGCAGCAAGAAGGGGCCTTGGCAAAGACCCCAGCAAGAGTAAGCAAACAGGCATGTCTGTGTGGCATCATTCAGGTTTAAGAAGCAGTGTAGTCATGTTAATGTGAACTTCTCCCAGATACTTCTCTTGCAACAAAATTAAGAAATCTCAAGAGCCCACATTGCCACCTCAACCACACAGCTCAAAGGGAGCCTTTGAACATTGTATTGCAACTTGCCAGATTTTTATGGTACACCTACACAGCTAAATCATAGAAGTTTTCCCATAGCTTATCTGATATTTCATCACATAACTGAATCCTGGATTTACTATCCTCTCTAAACACCCCTAGTTACTCTTCTGTGGACACTTTATAAAGTACAAACTGTGCCATATGGCAGTGGAAACAAAGACCATGTGATGTGCTCCAACTATGTCCCAAGGTCTGCAGGGTTAAGCACACGCTCCTCAGCCAGGGATTGCAGCAGCCTGAGTATTACACATCAAAATGCTGCTCTGAAAGGCAGCCACACATTCCCCACGCAGGGCCCAGAGAAGAACCAATAACAGGTACCATGCTGTTGCCAGCCAGCCAGCTCTGGAGAAGCTAATCCTATAAAAAAGTGGTTCTCAAGATCCTTGGAGTTGTTTTATTTAGCAGAAGATGTAGCCTTAGTATCTAAAAGAAACATAAAAGGTCTTGGAGCCAGCACTTTGGGGATGTAGACCCTTGATGCAGAAGGAAATGAAGAAAAGGAGAGGATTTTGACCTATAGCAAAGGGGGCACCTTCCCAATAAGATTAAGATCATCTCTGTACCCCCAAAAATGAATTGAAAGTCCTTTAATTCTGCTGCCAAATTATGTAGGAGGATTGAGAAACTTACAGGCTAGAAGATGTTATTTCTTGGAAAAGGTTTCTCTTTGCTTAGTTCTCATTTTGCTTATTTGATAGATTTTATAACCAAGCTGGGCAGGCCTGGATAGAAGTTAGTTAGGGGTCCTGCTGAGTCAGCTGCTTGGAGGCCTAAATATGCTACAGAAGTTTTGATGAGCCTCAGTAAGGGTGTCTGTAAAACCCTTAGAAGGGTGGAGTATTCCCACCAGGATCCTCAGAAGTTGGTGACTACTACCCTGTAGGCTATGCATGGACATTCTTTGTGACATCTCCTTTGCCTGACTCCTCATCTTTCACATCAAGGGACTTAAATTTGCAGCCTTTAGGCTATTAAATTAATTAAAATACACAGTGCTCAGGATGGAAAGGCTGCTGATCTGGCTTCTGTGAAGATGTCAAAAAAAAAATTACCTTTCCTCTGAGTCTGAATAAAATCAAATTATACACAGAGTAGATTAGATTAGAGAATATCTGTTTCTTAAAGTACCTTATCTGTTCTTTTCTCATGCTATTCAGTCAAAGCAGGCAGATTCACTGAATGCTGTTTATATCTCTGAGCCTCATGCTTGCAAAGGGATCAAATTCTGATCCTGTAAATGTTTTACTCATTCCAACAATGATATTTATAATCTTCATCTGGCTCCAAAGCAGAGGATTTTAGCAAAAAGAGCAAGTAAACTGGGATGGATGTATAAGTGCCTTAATGGCTCCTGCTAAGTCTCAGTGATCCTCTTACAGGTACACAGGCTCTAATGGATCACAAACAGACAAGGTAATGCAAAGTGCTTCCTGCACAGCTCACCCTCATGGCAGAACAGAAACAGTGCTCGCTGACAAGATCACGGAACTGAGCCTTTTCCAAAAATGCCTCAGTGGTTCAGAAGCTGCCGCGGCTCTAGTGGGCATGAGTGAGATGAAGGCTCATGTTCAGAGGAGCTCAGTGCTTGAGGATTCCCTCAGAAGGAAATGTGAGGAAGCATTTAGCCCTGCTCCCAGCCCAAAGGCAGCAGCAGCTACACCCCCACGCCAGGTGAGAAGCACTCAGTGTCTGGGAACAGGCAGTGCATTTTATCCATTTTATCTCAGTCTCACACACGAGGGTGAAGGGTGCACACGGGTTCACTGCTCTTTTCTGAATATATGGGCTGACATTCCTGCAAACTGAGCTTCCCTTGTATCATTAAGCAGTCACTGCTATTACAGCAGCAGTGCTTTGCACGTCATCCTCTTTTACTACTCTCTTCTATTGCATACATGGGGTTATTTTTCCAGGATGTGTTGTCATCTGGTGGAAACACAGCACGGGAAGTTATTAAATTCTTGAATAAGACATTCTCATGCCACTGGAAAGAGCAAACCCAAGAGTATTAAATAAAAATTAGTTCCTTCTTGCCCTTTTGATAGAAAGTCTATCAAAGGACTTTTCAATTTTTCAAGTGAAAGTCTAGGCAAGTGTTATTGTGTTATCTCCTGCTTAAGAGGTAGCTAACAAACCATCTCAAGCGGCCTGTAAATTGAAAATATTACAAGTAAATCACAATTGCATCACTTTTCCATGTAACAATTTACCACTTTTTTATCTTTCTATGCACACACACACACACACACACACACACACACACATATACACAGAGGGGCTCTGCATTGCCCTGCATTCACTTAGTTCTTTCAAATTTTCTGGTAAACTAGAAAAGCATTTGAATATCAAATAGAGACAATAAATATTAAACAATAGAGACTCAATTGGTTTAGTTCCTTTAGGAACTAAATTTTTATCTTGCCTTAGGTCTAAAAGATGTCTTTTTATCATTCTACTACACTGAGTATGTTTGCTTGGAGACAGTTACTGTCATTGAGCTTTCTTTCATTAATTTCTGAAAATTAAATGTATTTAATATTTCATGTAAGCATTTATAAAATTATAAACTGTGTTTAGATCACCTTTTTTAAAGAAGATCTTTTAATCAAAATAAAATAAGTTCAAAAGCATAACATTGAGAGGTGGCCCTATATATTCACACACAGAAAAAATCACTTATAAAAATGTCACAGCTTTTATGTCTACCATCTTTCTAATAGCAGGCTTCTAATTAGGTAATATTTGCTATGCAGGTTTCTAAGACCTTTCAGAACTATAAACAAAACCTTTACTGCTGTGGGACCAAACGTTTTACTCTCACTCATGAAATTTGTACATCATTTGAAAATGCAGTGGGTGGCTGCATATTTTGTACTGAAGAGGACAGAGTACCGAAAACTGCCAGGAGCAAGCAAATTATTTGTAGCAGTGTGTATTTATTCAAGGTCAGCCACCTGAAGCAGCTGGGAGGTTAAGAAAACTGATGTCCCTGACAGGAACATATTAATGAACATTCAACAGTGTTTAAGTACAATTCATCTGCTTCCCCTGAATCCTGCCTTATCAGCTCCACAGCTGCTGGATGCTCACAAAACACTCGCCTAACTTCCACATAAACAGTGCTCATGGCTGCTGCTTGTGTTTGTGTTTAAGTTTTGGAACTTTTTCCTCTAAAATAGGGAAAAAGGAACTTCTTTAATAACAGGAACTTTTTCCCTCTATGATGGGGAAAAGACAGTAAGAAGCGAGAAGGACAGAAAGGTGGAAGAAAGGGATAAATGTCACAAATGCCACTTTGTTGTATCCTGAGGAGTCAGGAGCATCTAATGTTAGCTCAAAGATAAATAACCACCTCAAGGCTACCTTGTCAGCAATATTTAGCACCTTGCACAGGCCTTAAGAACAGTGAAATCAACTAATTGCACAATAAATTTGAGTGGTGAGGATGAATAAATGTTTGATTTCCTCAGTTAGCACCATATTTCATTAAATTTATTTAGTCTATATATATATATCAGAACAGTATGGAGTGATGAGACCTCTTCTTCTTCTTAGTCCCTATTAGTGTAAAATTCATTTGCATGCCAAAGGAAAATTTGTTTAGATTTCTGAAAATGTAAGAAGGGAAAGAAAGCCACATAAAAGTCATTCAATTATAACAGTAAGCATCTAAAACACTGAAAAAATTAATATGATTCATCAACCTGAATCCAAGAAAAGAAGAGGAAACCTTAACTTTTAAGAATTTACATTGCAGTAACTTGTAGAGCCCTCTGCAATGGTATGGAATTGTATCAGGCTCCTGTGAAGGCTGAAGAAATGGAATACATGATAGCAGTCCATGCCAACCCACTGCAAAACTCAAAATCATCTCATAAAATAGCATTAGCATTTCTGGAGACAAACCTGGCAGGCAACTTGGATAAACATTTTCACTGGCGCAAAAACATTTTCAGCAAATGTTCCTCAAAACATTTTTTTCATTAGAAAGCAGAAAATTTGAAGTATTTTTCCCCTGAAGATAGCATTGCATAAGACTGTATTCGCAATCCTCTCTGAATCCTGCCTGCAGGGAGAGAGCCCAGAGTGCTGAGGAGTCACATCAGATGTCCAGTGTCACGCAACGTACGTTTGAATAAACTAAGCCTTGGGACAACTTAAAACTACAGAGCAGCAGAATCAATGAGAGCATCTCGGGACTTTAGCTTGTCAGTGACCCTGAGATGTGTTAGAAAGTCTCTTTTCCCAGCCTGGCGCTCAAAGAAGGAGTCAGAGCTCTTCATTTCTCGGTCTCAAGTTTGTTTATTGTATCTTATCTGTAAAATTCCTTCTCCTGTCCAGCCAAGGTCTGCTCAGCAAGACAGTTAGAGGCACTCTGCCTCCCCTGGGGCAGTGTTAGCTTTTTGTACTAAAAACCACATGTACAATATTTACAATTACTTTCCAATACCTATCACCTATGTTAGACAGTGAACTTCTACTCTAAACCAATCTAAAAATGCCAGCATCACAGCAGAGGATGGAGGCCAAGAAGAAGGAGAAAGGCTGGACACACCCAGATTCCTCCATCTTGCCCCCTGAACCCCCATTCTAAAAACCCCAAAAAATCTATTTTTCACCCTGTGATAAATTCACTATCATTTGACTTTATATGTATTTTTTTATATAAGGTTGGTAGTTGTTTTTTCCAAGGGCTAAATCAAAGGCACAGGGGTCCTGGGCTCCGTGCCAAGGTGTCTGAGCCCCCTGGGCAGGAGCACGAGCCCTCCAGGGCAGCCAGAGGAATTTCCTGGGTTCTGACAAGAGCAAAACTGATTTATTCTGACTGTAAGGCAAGAATAAGTTGACCTATCATAGAGAGTGACTGATCCCTCCTGGTTTCCTTTGGAGCACCTTCTTTCATTTGATGTTCAGGTGCCAACTATGATCACTGCTATTAGTATAAAAAAAATCACTCTCTTCAGAAAGCCTGACACACAGACTAGAAAATTTCTCACTGTATTATTTACTTTTTAATAAAGTCCTTTTTATAAATATATCTTAAAAGCAACAGACAAGGCACACTGTCTTTATGTAAAATCTCTGGTCATGTACTCCCTTAAAAGCAGTTTTCTATTGCAGCCTCCAAGTAAATACATTAATAAAGAAAAATCAAGTAGCACAATGTAACAATCCAATAATCTCATTTGTATTGTGATATGGCTGGATCATTCATTTGTATTGTGACTACATATTGAAGCTCTTGAACTACAGAGACACATCCCAGCTTCTTCTGTTTGCTGCCTTATCTGATTCAGAAGGTGCCCTAAGCCATGTCCCTGGGCTCTGGCAGGCAGACCACTTCAGCTCCTGCACTAGACTCAGTTCTGTGCTGGCCCAAAGGGGCAGAGAAGGGGCAGAGAAGGGGCAGCAATGCTGTTGGGTGTGCAACCAAACACAGAGTTCCCTTCAGAGCTGTATGGGAACAGTACTGCTGCTGCCTTCTCCTCCTCTTGCTGTATGGAGGGTGCATATGTGTTTTCTTTTCCCCTCCCCTCTCCTGCTGTGGCACCATTTTAAATTCTGAATAGTCTGAACCAAGCTCAGGTCAATCCAAGGCATCACAGTCCTTTGCACTGCCCTCCCCAGCCCTCCTGCCCAACACAGACACAGACGAGCCAGTGGCAGTGCAGGAGCTCTGGGAACACAGACACACGTGATGAAAAAAGACCCTCAGATTAAATGCTGCTCTATATTCCAGCAGTAATAAAGGGCTAATTTGGACAAGTTCTCATTTCTCTTCATTATGTCACCATTTCCTTTGTAGGCATTAATTTCTTTCTCTCTGGCTCTGCAAAGCAAGTCAGACCTGCACAGCAAAGAGCTGCTGTACACACCTGAACTTTTTAGGGACCTTGCAATCTGGAAAGTCAGATTTTTCTCTATCAGCACCTAAAGCTATTTCTTTCATATCAATACTATTACAAAGACTCTGTGGCGTGAGTTAAAAATATTTTAACATTTTCTTAACATTAGCTTTATAGGAAAATAGGAGATAAAGCACAAACACTTTGTGGAAGTTATTTTAAATGGATACTACAGAAGAATTCCCTTTATCCATGGCAGGGCACTAATACCTTATGAAAATCAAGCTGTATATCAGACTCTAAGCAAAGATTTTCCTTTGTCAAACACTAACTTTGGCTTAGGTTTAACTTTGGCAGGCAGGTATTCCGTAAGGAAAATTTCTCAGTCATTATGTGTTTGTTACAACATTCTTAAATTGAATTTTTATTTCCTTAAAACTGTTTTTTTTTTTTATTTTTAGGTGACAACTACCAAATACAACTTTCCACAGTAAAATGATAATCTTTAAAGAGCTATAGTGTATCTTGACTTTGCAAACCCCTGCTTGATGCACTGTGTCAGCAACAAACGGCACAATGGTAAACAAACTTTACCACTTAAAAAGGGTCGGTTTTGAAGTTTACCCACTGAAGGTAAAATATTACTTGAACTCCTCACATGGGTGCTACTGAACTAGAACACTTTCCTGACTTAGGTCAGACTATGTCTAACTTATCTGAGGTGTTTAAAAATTAAGGCATTCATAGTATTTGCATTTTATATTTGGTAAAACACAGGTGTCTATTTTGGCATGACAAGTACCACCTTCTAGAGTCATCTTTTCCTCCTTAGTGACTGTTTAAATGGCTTAGGGGAAATAGTTAACATTCAGCCTTACAGATTTCAAAAATCAAGCAAAATGGAATCCACTCACAGGACTCACATTTTCTTGAAGCAGCAGAACAAACCCAGGTAGCAGAACATTTCCTCTTTGCTTCACCAAGATTTCAGTTTATCTACATTGGAATTTAGGGTACTAAAAGGCACAAGAGCAAAATAAATGTCACAAGTGTCTCCCTTACTATTGTTATTCCAGTGGAAAATAAATATTTTCAGGAATTTTTACCAATTTTGAATGACGTTCTTCTATGGATAGCCTTCTTCAGGAAACCAATAAACACTCAATTTTCTCAGCATTTTGGTAAAATACAAGGAAAAGCATACAAAAGCAAACTCCCCTGGAGTTCAGTTTTTATGCAACACCTGATATGTTTCATTTTTACAACCCTCATAGGCTTGTTGGAAATAATATCTTGAAAACATTTTTATATTCTTGCTAAGTTTTCAGTTTACACAAAGCAAATAATGAAATATTTTATATACCACACAGGAACAAAAAATGTATATGTATATTTACTTAAATGTACTTATTTAGTGTTCTCTTGTGCATGTGAATCTAAAACACCCAGCTCGTCTGGGAACCAAGGGCATGAAAAATTTAGGAACTGGCCCCATCATATCTATTTGCTATTGAACACATGTCAACAGGCTTTGAATAACTAACTAGAGCTGAGACTCTTCTTTCTTAGAGCTAGACCAGAATAGTGACTATTTTTTATTTTAGAAAAAAAAAAAGTCTTAGAAAAAAATCAAGTACTTGTCTGAAGAAGTGATACCGTCCACTACAGCAAGAACAGATACATCAGTACATGTGATACATTATAGACAGAAATGCAAAAACCTCCCCAGAAGCACTGATAATCTATCTCAGCAATGCCTCAGATAAAATATTTCTGAGAACAGAGATTCACTCACTCACCACATCAGTGTTATCCTTGGCCTCAGCATGGGAGAGTAGAAGCAGAGTTTTATACATCAATAACCAAAGTGCACCAATCAGGGTCCAAGTTTAAAAATTCAGGATTGACTAACTAAGGGAAACAAAAATAAAACAACTCTGCTGCAACTGAGTTCTTGAAAATATCAGATTTTCAGAGTGAATTAGGTAATTCTAAAGTTTTGATATCATCAAAACAGAGTTGTAGCCAAGTCTAAAATCTCCTATTTATTTGCAGGAAGCTGCTCACTTTCTGACCCACCACATGAATGACACTTTCAGTGCTGTTGCTCCCTGCCTGGATATTAAGCAAAACTGGCAATTTTCTGTCTGGCTCACCTCATCAAGCACTGTCCTGCAAGACACAAGACAAATATTACAGAGTAGATCTGCTCTGCCCACACCTCTCTTTCACCTAGACATTACAAAAATACAGCAGCCAAAGGAGAGGAGTGTGAGTGTTTCCCAGGTTGGTCAGCACAGAAACAGGAGTCCTGTCCACATTGCCACATGTTCAGAAAACCATAGGCAAATGTCCATTACATAAATATAGATCAGACCCACAATGCACAAGAATAATCTTCCCTTCCTGGGATGCCTGCCTATGCAGTGAACAGGCTGTTTGCTTTGGGATGTGGCAAAATTGATGCATATTTTTGAGTATCTGAAACTCTACTCCTGTCCAGATCAACTAAATGGCACATACATAGTAACTGTTATCCCAGATTGAACAGGCTCATTCTGCAAAGGACTAGAATATGCTCTTGAATATATGGCACCTCTATATTTTCAGTTCTCTGCAGTGCAAAAATGGACCTTAACATAATTTTATGCTGTTCAAAGCTACAGCATAAAATTATGTTGTTTATAACTGCTGAGGATCTTATCCCTTCCACCCAGGAAGGGGAAGAAAGGATCAAGGAGTTTTTTTTTCTCTAGGACTCCCATACAGTAGCCTTTGCAATCTTGTTCTGGTGATAAAATCTGCTGTGGAGCTGGTGAAGATACTAGGCAAAAATCACTCCTGATTCAGCTCCAAAATACATATTTTCCAATTTTAACTACATTCTTCCAAACTAAATATCAGATAGACAAAAAAAAAAATGGAAATATTGTGGATTTACCTAAGACACATGCAGCACTTGGGAGCCATTGAATTAATAGAAAAAAGCAAGAAACTATTTATTCCAACACATTGTTTATTTTTTAAAAATTAAAAATTATAAACAATGGAATGGAATATGGAATTTGTCATATCTTTAGTGTTGCTGCACCTCATCAGAGAGTGATGCTCCATAAAAATAAATTTGCAAATTACTTATAGGGAAAAAGACTCATAACAATTGAACTTTTAGTATGGATATTGAAATAAAGGAGATGTAAACAATCTTGCAAGCTTACTGCAGAAATGGAAGGTGTATGTAACTTTCAACTCAGCCTCTCCTGAATTTTGAAGGGTATAAAAAAATAAAGTTGTTTACGGACACTGAACTTAAAATTAGTAAAGTAAAAGGTGATTCCTTTCAGGATGTTCTTGATGACTGAATCACTTCCTATCCTTTTAAAACACCTTCTTTAGCTATTGGTGAGTGTCTTGCTTTAGCACTTGAGTGTAACTACCTTTGAATCATCAGATTCAATTAGTGGCAACATCTTACCTAAAGAGCAAAGCTAAATCAGATTAAGAGGATGAGAGGGAGCACAAAGTGGTTTAGAGTGAAAAAGAACTAGATGTATTCACTATAAAATAGCTGCTTCTCTTGGAGAGTAAGTCAGTGTCCTGCAAGCGTTTAAAGATTACTAAAGCTATTTTTGGGAAAAGAGCTGATTTAAGACACAATGAAAAGAATTTAAATTAAATGTTAGGATTAAATCAAGAAGAAGCACATGTACATGTCTTTCCACAAAAAGCACCCTGCACCCAGTCATGAAGCAGTCCGGCAGGATAAAAAGTAAAAAAATCTCTTTTTCTAGCGGTTTGAAAATAAAAGTCACAATTATTTCATTAATTAAGTAATAATAAAGTAATTCCCTATGGAAATACAGGAAATGATTTTGTGTTTCCAGGAGACAAGAGTGATAGGGGCTCCCATCCTGGCAGCCACAGCAGAATGCTATTCTGTGTGATGGGACCATCTCCTCCTACCAACGCTGTGTGACAAAGGCAGAAACACCAGAGATTGGTGCAAGTCATCCTTTTCTCACCTTTACACTTCTTCCAGCAATTCTGGTGCCTGAAATGACAGTGTTTACTGCTTCCTCCTATGCCAGCCCCACTTGGGGACACCTAAAGCCATGGCTTTTGTACGGAATGGCTTTGCTCTGGTTTCACATCCACACAGCACAAGGACGCACAGGAAGTTCTGCCCATGGTAGGCAATGCCCTACCTTGACACTCATATCAGGAGCTAAACATGCCTCTTTGCAATCTTTTTATTAAACAATGCAATTAGCACAGGTTGCCTAGATACAGTCTCCCATAACTGTATGACATGGAATGAGGTCAGCTGAGTGATTGGGACTGTTATTTGTCTTTTAATCTCTTGTCAGTCAACACAACACTGCAATATATGAGCTAATAGATCCTTCAAACTTCATATACATGCCTCAGCTATCTCAGAAGATGACAAATGAGATGGTATCCATTCAATGATTTACTTGACAAAAACACTAAACTTCTAACAATTTCAATAGAGATTAATGTGAAAAAATTTAGTATTTTTGAAAAGCTGCTCTGTTCACGACTGTAATCTTAGTGTTATCTGCCGACCACAGAAGCAGTAAAGGCCAGTAAAATGTTATCTGTTCCTTCTTTCCCTGTAAGTCCAAACTGCTTTGGAATCAAGATCATGTAGTTCAGTGTAGCTTTTCCATAATTACAAAATGACTTTATGTTAGGCAGCCACAGCAAACATTTTAAACCCCTATATTATATATAGAAATCAGCAGCTGAAAAGGATTGCTCTGGTTCTCTCATGGTGCTTTGTAGTGCATGAACCAATATCTGAGCTGCTCCCTTACAAAACAGAGGAAAAAACTTGGCTGTGGGACTCATTGCGCATGGTCAGGCATGGCAGACATTCCAAGCACAGAAGTCACCAACACAGCAGGACTTTCCCTGTGCTTGGGTAGAACCAAGAAACTAAGCTTTCAAGTGCATTGAAACAGGACTGCTGGAAGCCTTTGCTTCAACAATTTGGTTGCTAAACTGTGCTAAACTTTCAGTTTGCACTGTGGTTTCTAGTAACATTTTCTGGAGTTATGTCTCCAGGAGTATTTGAGGCCCTTCACTGTCACAGAATTACTGTGTTGATTGCTGTCAGCACTGCTACCAGCCTTGTTGCCAGATTTTGAATCCTTCAAAACATCTGAGAAGATGAAAATCACATGGAAGAAAAGATGAGAAACACTACCCAAATGTACAAGTAGCTGTTTTCCCAGAATCAATTTATTTCCAAACTTCCTTGCACTGCTCCCAGACGTGGAAGAACATACATGTCCATTTTTTCCAGAGACAAGTGGATGCTTCCAGTATCACATTATATAAGGAAACCAAATGGGCACAAAAGGATTTGGAAATGGACAGAACCACTTTCATATTACCAATTGTTTTTTCTGCTCTTTTAAATGCCTTCTGTCAAAATGTCACAAAATTATTATTATTATAAATCCTTTGTCTCTCTTCTTTTCCCCAACCATTTACACATCACCATCTCACATACATAAACCTGTACAGCTCAGCCAGTCTGCACCAATTATTGTCCAAGCCTGATCTTTCAAAAGCTAGTAG
Source organism: Ammospiza nelsoni (assembly GCF_027579445.1). Lineage (NCBI taxonomy): Eukaryota > Metazoa > Chordata > Aves > Passeriformes > Passerellidae > Ammospiza > Ammospiza nelsoni. Next base: position 81,854,377 of record NC_080634.1, read on the forward strand.
ATCCCATTGTATTTAACATTTGGCTTCTTCAACATACGTTTTTAACACCAAAGAAATATTATTTTTGTAAAACTGTGAAGACATTCAGGTATTATGGAAAATAAAGGACCTCAAGAGGCTAAAACATCCTGTGAAGAAAGAAAGGTATGAAAATGCTATGAAAACATAAAGAAAAAAAAAATGCCATGAAAATATACAGAAAAATAAAATGCCTTGTAGAAAATAACCCAACTGAAGTATTCAACAATACAGTTCTGACACTTTCTACTTGACCAGATAATGTGCTTTACAAGATGTTGGGAATAATTTTTCCATCCTACACCTCAGGTAGCCAAGGTATTAAATTATTATGATAACACAGAATGAAGAAAAATGTGAGTAAAAGGAAATATGCAGGCCGTCTGTGGTGTTATGTGCCAGGTCACAGGATGAAGCTCAGGGTCTGAGGAAGGCGTAGGAATGTTTTTGTTGTGGTAGGATTCTTCCATGTTTCTCTTTTAAAATTGATCCCCATCATAATCAACCAGTTAATTTGTTTTCTTTGTTGGTTTATTTTCTGGATTCGGGTAAACCTGTGACAGACTCTATTCCCATGCAAGGGAATAAAAGCAGAAATCTCCCATTGCCACCTTCATGCCAATGTCTGTTCCTTACATTTACCCTCCCTTGGGTCTAGGGAGGAAAACTAGTGATGCAAACACCTCATCCTCTCTGGAGATGATAAGAAACCACTGGGCTTATGTGATAAAAGGTTTTTCTTCTACTCTGAGATTGTGTTTGCCTTTAAAAAAAAACAAAACACAAAAAAAACAACAAAAAAACCCCGAAAAACCCAACACAAAACAAAAACAAAAACCCACAAAAACAAACACAGTAAAAACCCCAACAAAACAAAAAACCCAACCCCAAAACACCCAAGCCCACATTTTCTGAAATATCTCCTTTTTTTTGTTTGAGTTTTAGGGCAGTTGGTGGAGATTATCTTTAGGACTCACCTCTCTTCTCCTTTCTGGGCTTTTTCTGCTGTTCCACTTAAAGAGAAGGTGTAAATATGATGTATACAAGACACCATCAGTGAGACAGAGGATAAGCATACACTTAGAATTTTGCTGAGCCAGTAGTCATTCCCAGGCTAAGAAACAACTCAAATGCCCTGAGGACTGTGTGTTTATGTAGGCTATCACTGTTTCAGTCAAAGCTCAATTTTAGGAAGCACTAACCCCCAGTGTATGTAGAAAAAAGTTCTGTCTTGCTACTTCCCTCAGTTGTTAATAATTATCATAATTCCAAGCAAGCTCCCAATTAGTGTGAGCTAACTATTCAACCCTTCCCTTCATAGTTTCCTAAATGAGAATCTCTCTTAGGATAAATAAACATAATACTTAGTTTCATTTAAATACAGACGAGATTCAGTGCTTACTTTTAAAATTATTCCTAGAGATAGCGTTCAAATGCTTCATGCCTGATCCTTACCTAGCTGTTATATCCATCTAAATGAGGTAAGCATTTTAAAAAGAAAAAGGTCTCTCTTCCATGGGCTCTTGTTTAATTTTTTTTTTAAAGTGTTACAGGCAGAGTGTGGAGAGCTTTTAAACTGAATATATAACCCACAGAAAGATCCATTCACTCCTTAGTCATCACTAACACTATTAAGCGAGCAGCTGCAATCCACACACCCATTTTTTGCTTTTATCATGAAAACAGAATGAAATTTATCAGTTATCAAACACAATGCCTTCTCTGTATGAATAAATTATCTTGCAGTTATAACTTACAAAATGTTCCCATCTCTATTCATACCAAATGCATCAAGTCGTTCGGATGACAGAACGCTACAAAAATTATCTGAACTGTCAGGAAGCTCGGATGACTTATTGTATAAAAATTATTCCAATTTTTACCAACTCAAAACAGAAGCAAAAAGGTAAAAAAGAAAAGCCTTTCAAGAATATTGGTCATATATAGTTCAGAGTGAATCATCACTGACTAAATCATGTTTGTTCTTTCTAAGGAATCAATGATTTACATCTTAACGACACTTGACAGGGAAGTCATGATCCCTTCGTTCAAACAAATCTCCCCCCAAAAAGCACTGTATGAAATTCTGAAAGTATCAATAACAAATGAACTTACAGTAACAAATATCTTACGTTTTGCACTCAGATAACGTCACACATGAAATGATGGAAAGCCTGAATGATTAAAGTCACATGAGATTATTTTTGCTTGTCATTTTTGCTTTGTCTCTGACAAGCTACACTCGAGCTGAAAGGAGCTACATGGATGAGGGAGAGCTATACTGAGCTTACTGACAGATCTGGAAACAAGGAGAGGTATTTAACCTGTGTTTTATGATTCTGCAACTGAAATCTGGTAACATGTGTTTGATAAATATTTACAAAACTGAAAAGAATGTCCAAATCTATAAAATAAAACACTATTTTTGTCTATTTTATTGATTATAAAGCCAGTTCAATGTTTATGTTCACATAGAATAGTGTAAGTCTTTTCAAAAAAAAATTTAAAAAATAAAGTTGTGCTTTCTTAAATCTGTAAAAGAAGGTTAAAAATAAACTTTTTTTTTTTTTCTTTTCTGAAGACAGCAACTTCTTTCTTGTCAACTGCAAAAACTTCAAGCGGTTTTCACTCGAGCTGAGTCAACACAGATTGAGCTGAAGCATCTGGTCCTATGAAAGCTGCTGTGAGAGTTTGCAGAATTTTAAATCCTATTTCAGGAGCATCGTGGTGACACTGTAATTATCACACTGCACTACTAAATAGGCTTGAGCTCCATTTTAAACACACAGAGCTTGTGCTCCAGCACAGCCCAGAAACAGGCCTGTCTGGTGGTGTGACTATTCCAGGAATGTCTCCTACAGCAGCACCCTCAGAGCTCTTCAGTTAAGGACAAAAGAAATCATTAAATAGGCAATTATTAAATTATCCTTTTGGAGAAAAAAATAAAATCTTTCTAATCCCTCGGTAATAATTAAGGTTTGGCTAATGCCTCAAAGTGTTGACATATGGAATTTTCCAAAGTCTCAAAGGTGGGTTCCCAGCACTGAAGGCCACAGCTGAGGTACCAGCCCAGTTACTGGGGCTTCTTTCTAATCTCTGCTGTGTGTCTGACTGCTTTGTACTTTGTATGAACCTTTTAACCCTAATTCATTTCATTACTGATATCCATTTGAATTGTTGATCTACAGGAGTTTCTTGCAGTACCAATACTTAATTTGCTTTCCTTTTTGTTGCCCTTTACTTTGCTTGCCCCTGCATCTCTGAGTAATCAGAGCTTTCAATTTACCTTTTTCATCCTTTTGCACTCTTTAGTCTCCATATCCTTTCTGAACTTTTAAATACTTTTTCTCCCTTCATGACGTCTCTCTTTCTGCTATTCCAGTATTTTGAAAAAAAACTTCTCATCATTGATCGTCAGTCATATTCCTAACAGTGGATAAAACCCCCTCACTGTCAGTAGAATAATATTAATTGACAAAGAGCACAGAATCCTCCACATTGTTACCAGGGAGGAAAAAAAAAAAAGGCTTTACTGATTTGCCCACATGGAACAAGGTCCCAACAAGAGGAGGCACCTCCTCTTTCAGGCTCCACATGAGGGAGCTGGCCTGAAATGGAAATGCACAGAGAAAGTATGGGACCTTTGTAGACCATGTGGCACCAGCTGACTGAAAAGTTTCAACCTTGTTGCATGCACTCTACACAAACCACAGTCTTGGCATTTTATTTATAAATGTTAAAATAAAAATACCAGTCAAATGTGTTAAAGTTGGAAGGAATTCACTCCAATGCCTTTGATCTTGTGATCCATGACACACATCATCTATAATCAAATTACAAAATGTACTCATTCTGCCTATAATTTCCTAAGTAACATCTTGAAGCATCATCTTTTTGATGTGAACTTACAACATGACCTTCATTCCCTTAATGTCCTAGGAATTTTCTAGGGACAGCAGCAGACAGAACATACCACTGATAGCAAAAGGAACAATATTTGACCTTTCTGTTGTTATTAATAAAAAAACAGCATGCCATTTCCTCAGCATAGCACTCTGAAAGGTCTTTCTGTGCCATACACTACCCTTTCCAAAGCCCTTCCTTCCTTCCTTCCTTCCTTCCTTCCTTCCTTCCTTCCTTCCTTCCTTCCTTCCTTCCTTCCTTCCTTCCTTCCTTCCTTCCTTCCTTCCTTCCTTCCTTCCTTCCTTCCTTCCGCCACTTCCTTCCGCCACTTCCTTCCGCCACTTCCTTCCGCCACTTCCTTCCGCCACTTCCTTCCTTCCGCCACTTCCTTCCTTCCGCCACTTCCTTCCTTCCGCCACTTCCTTCCTTCCGCCACTTCCTTCCTTCCGCCACTTCCTTCCTTCCTTCCTTCCGCCACTTCCTTCCTTCCTTCCTTCCTTCCTTCCTTCCTTCCTTCCTTCCTTCCTTCCTTCCTTCCTTCCTTCCTTCCGCCACTTCCTTCCTTCCGCCACTTCCTTCCTTCCGCCACTTCCTTCCTTCCGCCACTTCCTTCCTTCCGCCACTTCCTTCCTTCCGCCACTTCCTTCCTTCCGCCACTTCCTTCCTTCCTTCCTTCCTTCCTTCCTTCCTTCCTTCCTTCCGCCACTTCCGCCACTTCCGCCACTTCCGCCACTTCCTTCCGCCACTTCCTTCCGCCACTTCCTTCCTTCCGCCACTTCCTTCCTTCCTTCCTTCCTTCCTTCCTTCCTTCCTTCCTTCCGCCACTTCCTTCCGCCACTTCCTTCCGCCACTTCCTTCCGCCACTTCCTTCCGCCACTTCCTTCCTTCCTTCCTTCCTTCCGCCACTTCCTTCCTTCCTTCCGCCACTTCCTTCCTTCCTTCCGCCACTTCCTTCCGCCACTTCCTTCCGCCACTTCCTTCCGCCACCTCCTTCCGCCACTTCCTTCCGCCACTTCCTTCCTTCCTTCCGCCACTTCCTTCCTTCCTTCCTTCCTTCCTTCCTTCCGCCACTTCCTTCCTTCCTTCCTTCCTTCCTTCCTTCCTTCCTTCCTTCCTTCCTTCCTTCCTTCCTTCCTTCCTTCCTTCCTTCCTTCCTTCCTTCCTTCCTTCCTTCCTTCCTTCCTTCCTTCCGCCACTTCCTTCCTTCCGCCACTTCCTTCCTTCCGCCACTTCCTTCCGCCACTTCCTTCCGCCACTTCCTTCCTTCCTTCCGCCACTTCCTTCCTTCCCTCCCTATCTCCCTCCCTCTTTTTTCAAGCAACTTCTATCCTATTTGTCTTGTATTTGTATGTATAATTCCATCTTGCACCTATATAATTCCATTTTGTATCTGTATAATTCCCCATTAGTTTATTCCAGGTCATGTTTAAAAATCTGTGTGGTTGTGCTGCTGTTGCACCAATTATTTTAAAACTCTTTAATTTGCCAAGCACACCTCATTTTTCCTTATACTCTCACATTTTTCTGAAGTGCTGCTCTCCTGAGTAATCACAGAATTACCTAAAGGAGTGTTTCTCCTGCACCAACCTTAACCCCATTTCCTTTGATCAGACATTATCCAAACTAAAAATAAGACAGCTAAAAATCCTTCCACACGATCACAGACAACATAAAATTGGGCCTTACAAAATGACAGACAAAACTTTAATGGGTCTGCTCTGCCTGTGTATAGATAAGACAACTGACAGGAAGGAGGTAAAGTGAGGCATCACCTGGACCTCTGCTACTCTAGTGTTTGGTTTATCCATGAAAAAAAAACATCGCCCCGATAGTGCAAAAGAAAGGTGGGAAATTCATTTGATTCACTGAAGTTGAAGATGTAGTACCTCAGAAAAAGATGCTCTGCAATGCCAATCTGTGCAAAAGAAGAACTTTTCCATTAAACATCTTCATTTGTCTGCTAATATGTAAAAGGAGTTCAAATGTTGAACCAAGTGTCCAAGGAGAGGTTATTGGCTTCCTTGGGAATATTCAACATTGACCCTGAGCAACCTTATCTGGTCAGGCCCACTTTGAGCAGGGATTGAACCAGATTAATTCCAGAGGCCACATCCAACCTAAATTACCCCATGACTGTATCTCAGATGCTTCATTTTGGATGTATTGAAAGGCAAGTCTGCCTCAAACTTTCTCCCTAAAAGGAAACAAGTATCAGTGTACAAACAGTTCTTATAGAAGCCATGGCCTCAAATCAAAGATAGAGAGTCTATAAACACTCCAAGGCCACTGTGATTGGAAATACTCAATTGCAAGGGGTTTTTGTTCCCTGAAACTACCACTTGCTCACAGGAGAACAGGAGATCTGTAAATTTATAATGACAAGGAGCTCTTGAAAAAACACTCCTTGTTTTCAGATTTGGACAATCACAATTTTTCTTAAATTTCAAAATAATAACTTCTTATTGCCTATATGAGTTTTTTTGTATTTCCCATTGGAAGTATTTAAATATCTGACCATCTTTCATGTTATATCAACTCAGCAGAGCTTGAACTCACAGAAGTTTCTGCTAAACTGGGACATGTTTTAAGTATGGAGACAGCAAAGATGAGAATCCCTGATGGCTAAACGATTATTTGAAAGAAGAATAGATCTGGTATTCATTTTTAAAGGAGAAAGGACAACTGAGTTTTTAAAACCTAAGACTAAATAAAGCTAATTCAGAATTATGAACTTCATATTCAAAGAGAAATCTAAAATACAATGCCAAGACTCAAATTTAAAGAAATGAAGACATCATGTAAAGTATTCTAGATTTTAATGTGACCAGGCCTGTCTAAACATTCATTGGTCACAGCCAGAAAGTATTTTCAAAAGCCGCTGCTACGTGAGCCTGCACGCAAAATGAAAAATGCAAAATACAAATAGTAGGAGTTGTCATTAATCACTTTTCATGCAACTGGCAAGGCCACCTAGACACAGGAGACACCTATGGCAAACACTATTACTATGAAGCTTTAAAGAAGTGAAGTAAGGAGGCTTTTAGTCAAGCAAATACCACCCCCTAAATCTGTCTATAACAAGGACTGATTTTCTCCTCTATGTTTCTCATCAGAGCATACATTAGTGGGAAGAAATTACAGTACTGTGCAGATGGTTCCTCCCTGTCAAAATGAAGGCATTTAGGGGAGAAGAAAATAGAATTTGCCTACTAAGGAATTTATTTCCTTCTAGTAGTTTTGGGTAAAAGTAGGAAAAATACTTATATAACAGAAAATCCACCAAGAAAAGTATAAAGTACAGGTACAGCCTCCCTTGGATGCTCTAATGCATTAAAACCCCTAAAAGTGAAATTAGTATGTGCACACATCTTTGTTAACACAAACTGAATGTTTTGTTTTAATTAGAGGTGATAACACAGTCAAAACCTATTTTAATGATTGAGACAAAAAGCTTCCTGGATGTGCGTTGTAGTCTAAAGTGATGACAGCACTGAAGTGATGGGTTCATCTACACAACTGATAAACATGAAAGGAACCTAGATGGGCTTATTTTCCCTAGAAATGTCTGCAAATTAATGGTTTTCTGACAAGTTCTTTATCAACTTTCTAATACAGGATACCACAAAGACCCCTTATTAAATAAGGATATGTTCTAGAAGTGAGGTCAGAAGAAATGTGAGTACCTGTCCAAGAGCTTACAGGGAAATGTCACTTTAAAACCCTGTAGCATGTAAGACACATTAAACAAGATGAAAGGCAACAAATGTGTTTAATTTTAATGTGCCTAATCTTTGAGGCCAAAAAGCCTACTTCAGCTCCTAGGGTGGGTTTTCTGTTATGTGTGTGGGTAGATATATCAGCCATATATCAGCACTGGGGAAAAAGAGACAAAAACATAAAGAAAAATCAAATCACTTAGAATTTTCTTAAAAATTCTCTCATAGCTTCTAATTCAAAACTCTAATTGAAGAAAAGACTTGTATTTAAATAAGCTAGTTTTGTGTCTCCTGGGAAATCTGCATTTCCAAAGCAGAACGTAGGGTAAATTCTGAGGTTAGTGATGTCCAAAAGGAAAAGGGCAATTACAGAAGTGGAGGCAGGCTATACAAGAGGAAAATTCCTCTGTTACTAGTATCATTTCCTTCCTTTCAATGACTAAAACTATGGCAATGCATCAGTTTTTATGGCAGAGTACCGGCCTAGCAAAAAAACCAAAACAAAATTTAAAAACCAACAAAAAAAAACCCAAAACAAACAAAAACCCCAAAAATAATGGAAAAAAAAAGCCAACCCCCCAAAAAACTAGGAGAGCTTATTCACAGCAGTAACTAAAAAGACAGCACACAGACCCTTTGCCTAGTGTGGACAAAGATAAAACAATTCTTTTTCTGCGCTTTAAGCAGTGTCAGGTGACCCAAGGAGAATTCCAATTTAGAAAAGCTACGAAATTAAATAATTTGGTTTTAACCTATGCATATTTTCCAGAAAGGTATTGTGTCTAGATCTGAAGACATAAGGAAGCAGAAAATACAGTTCTTAATAATTTGTTCCATCTATCAGGCATTTTGATCACTAACAAAATTATACCGATTTTGGAGTTTGTCCAGTCTCAGCTATCAGCTAGTAATTTCTTCTGTGTCTCTGAATCATAGAATAGAATCATAGAAAGGTTTGGGTTGGAAGGGACCACAAAGGTCATATAGTTCCAACCTCCCTGCGTGGACAGGGACACCTTCTGCTAGACCAGTTTGCTCAACCTGGACTTAAACACTTCAAGGGATAGGGCATCCAAAATGACTCTGCACAACCTGTTTCAATGCCTTACCACTCTCACAGGAAAGATTTTTTTCCTAATATCTGATCTAAACCTACTGCCTTTCAGTTTAAAGCCATTCCTGTTGTCCTATCACCACACACCCTTGTACATGTTCCTCTCCATCTTTCTCACAGGCTCCCTTCAGGTACTGGAAGATTGAAATTAGGTCACTCCAAAATCTTCTCCGGGCTGAACAATCCCAATCCCCTCATCTTTTCCTTATTAAAGAGGAGTTCCATCCCTCTAATCATCTTGGCAGCCTCCTCTGGATTTTCTCCAGCAGCTCCATGTGCCTCCCATGCTGGGAACGCCAGAGCTGGATGCAGCACTGCAGGTGGGGTCTCACCCAAGCAGAGCAGAGGGGCAGAATGTCCTTCCTTGCCCTGCTGCGCTTTTGAAGACCTACCTTCTGCAGAGTCCTCCTTTCTGTAAATATGGTCTCCATCCTATGTCCCAGTGCGTATTTGCTCTAGCAGACAGACCTTCCAAACAATCCAAGTTATGCCCTGTGATCACACTTCCCAGAAGGTGCAGCTCTCCCTATGTGACCTGTTTCTTTTTGTTTGCATTAAATTAACAGTAACTTTTGAATTTGTTCTTGGAAGTTTGTGAAAACAAAACAAGAAACTTCTCAGGTCTCAACATCCTTTGAACAATCAAAGGATGTTGATTGTTCAACATTTTTTCCTGAATTATACTAACAATTTCATATTTTTCATTTCATGTTGGATTGACACTTTTGCCACTATTTTTTTAGTTCTTGATCTATTAAATGGAAAATAAATGTCCCACCACTTAGACACATACAGCCCTATGGGGCCAGATGAGATTCATCATTAAGGGAGCTGGTGGAAGGGCTCACCAAGCCATTTTCCATCATTTACCAGCAGTCCTGGTTCACCTGTTCTCCCATTTCAAGAGCCAGTGACCAAGAGAAGGAAGTTAATTTCATAAAGTTAAGGGATATAAAAGAAAAAGCTTTGAATGTCAAGTGATTATAAGATATTTCAGCTACACATCCAAAATATGTGACATATGCTTAATCTCTAAAATTATTAGAGATTATATAATTCTCCCCTGAAAAGCTTCTTTCGCAGTATGCAGGACTTGGAGCTATTCTCAGGTTTCTCCTCTTAAAGAAGCTGAAATCTGTTTAAGAAATAACTACCAGCCACCAAGTAACAGTGACAAAAAAAAGTTTCATTTCCTCCATGGAATAATCATAGCATAAAAGGACATTGTTGCACCAGTCTTCTGAGAGGAGTGTTTTTTAAAAACAAAAGTGAATAAATTAATCAAAAAGACACAGGAGAGTGAATACGCTAAACACTTAAACCACAGTATGAAGAAACCTTTGATTTTTGAATAGTTCAAGTGGCAAAGTACCAATATTTATATCTTTAAATAGTACCAAAGGAGAAAGAAAAGAGAAATGAGAAAGCAGTGAGTATTTCTATTCTTCAGAGAAGAGGTACTTAATTTTAGGCAATAGAAATAAGTAGTCAATAGGAAGAAATTATCGCAGATAAAATGTTCATGAGAGAAGAACACGGACATCCTGCAGAAGAGCTCAGTGAAGACACCTGCTCACCCTGCAAATCAATAAAACAAGCAATGCCGGGATACAATCTGAAAAAAAAGTAATTTTGGATTTGATTATAAAGCTTGTGGGTGAACCAGTACAGCCTTAATTGGAACACCATGTTTTGTTCTCCAAAGGGAAGAAGAGCAACAGAGAGTGCAGGTAATTCCCTCCACTCCAAGCCTGTAGAGCCATAGAAAGACCAGAAGAGATGGTGAATAAAGATATTAAGATAAAAGTTGCAGACACTTCAAGGAGGTAGGCAAAAAAAACCAAACAAAAAACCCTAAACAAATTTTTTAAAGGGAGAGAATGCATGAGAAAGTAAATCTTATATCCACTTTACTATTCATCGTGATAAAGGGTGATAAAAAAGACTGAACAGCCACAAAATTAAAAGAAAATTTTCAATTGAATGTTGCATAAATCCATAGTTTGCTCTTCTGCTGTAGAGGCTACAATTTACAGTTCACAAAGAAAAAGCACTTTTTTAGATAACACTTCAATTGTACACATGAAAGTTCATAGTTTTGAAAAAGTTTAGGTATTAGCACTTCCTAGATTAAGGGGCAAAGTCAAAAATGCTTGTTTGATAAATAAAAAATGGAAGATACAGTTGAGCATCCTGGGCCAACTGGGTCTTAGCAGTAAATGACAGATAGTGCAGGGCCTTGTGCAGGAAGATAAAGGATTCCACAGGGAAATGAATAGTCCAGGAATACAGACCAAGTAAGTGCTTAGAAAAATAACTTTGTGTCAGGTAGGTACTCTGCAAGGCCTACCTCTCCTCTTTCCCCACGTTTCCCAGAGGGAGCTACAAATTCAGCTGAATGAGAAGGAGAAAGACCCAAGAGACAAAACAGCAAAGATCATCAAGGTCATATTGTGCCCAAATATTTGCAATATACAATCAGGACACATAACCTTGTGCTGTGGGGCAATGTATCCTCTCTACAATACATTCCATTACCAATTCATTGAACATGTTTCAATCTCAGCAGAAAAAAACTAACACTTCAAGTGAACACTGGAATTTGACAGCTACATATACATACATACATATATATACATATATATATATATATATATATATATATATATATATATATATATATATATATATATATATGGTAAAAGTCTTCTGCTGCATCCACAGTGTTAGGATTTAAGTTTTGGTGCAGGTGTAATATTGGACACTGTGCAATATTCCTTAGAGGTCCTTCTGCATTAGATATCTTTAGTTTCTCATGAAAACTTGTTTCCCAGGGGCTAAGACTCCAGGGATAAATTTAATTACTGTTCAGAGGAAACAGCCCATGGTGCCACAAAGTGTACTCATAAAGCTGTGTTTAGGAAACAGGTAAGTGGGAGAATGTGCCACT